>NC_138385.1:34694314-34765399 GCF_054177405.1 Leptonychotes weddellii
GCGAGGCCGCTGGTAAGCACGGCGTCTGCTGCCTCTCGGCCGCCCGCAATCCGCCGCGGAGGAGCCCCCCCACCTCCCTCTGGCCGGGGGGGCCCCCGCGGGGGAGCCGGGGAGGGGCCGTGCGGATAATCCAGTGCCCTACATCCATATTCCCACCCGGGCATCCTCCCCAGCTCACAGAAATGAAAACCGACGTCCAGGGGAGCGAAGCAAATAACTCCAGATACACGGGCTAGTAATAAGTCGGGGGTGGGGGGCAACATTCGAAATCGGAGGGATCTCAGATTCGCTGCCGCCTGCCTCAAAAGCCACTCTGTGCTACCGCAAAGCAGCATCGGAATACCCGCGTCTCCACTTCCCGCTTCCCCCTTTCTGTGACAGGACTAGGGACAAGTGGCAACTCCAGGCCGGTTTGCTGGGGAGGGCGGAGGCGGGGACCCTGGGAGGCAGGATACTTACTGTCTGCAGTGCCTAGTGCCAGGGAGTGGCCATCCCTCTTTACCCCAGACAAGTCACCTACTGTGTGCCAGGCCTTGTGGGACACAGGAGAAGGTAGAGGAGGTAGTCTTGGTCCAGGTGCCATACAGGAGAGAGGCACCGAGCCTGTGAGGTCTGGGTTATGCTAGAAGGATCAAAGGTGGGGGGTGCAGAGGCCCTAAGGGAGCCAGCAGCCAGTGTTCTCAGGGAGCCTCTGGCAGGGGAGGGGTGGAGAAGAGCCTCACAGGGACAGGGTGCGGAGGGTGCTCTTCCTATAGGGCTGATTGTGACTCCTTCCTGGTCGTGGAGTGAGGGCCCACACCACTCATTCCTCTTTCAGGTGTGAGTAGAAAGCAGCCGGTGGGGAGATTAAGCCTTGTGGCTTCCCTAAGGGAGGTACCTTCGTCTTCCTGCCTTGACAATGACATCTGTGAAATGGGACGATCTCTTACTCCTTCCTTTCTGGCCAAAACGATGAGACAACACAGTATTCCCGTCCTTCCGTTCTGATCACAAAAAGGAGCAGTTTGTATTCCTCCCTGCCCCGTTCCTGCTTATCCACCCAGTCATTCATTTAGCAAATTTTTATTAGCATCTATCATGTGCCAGGCGCCATGCCAGGTGCTGGGCACCTCCACAATTCTGTGGGGGTGTCCGCACCCATGGGAGGTGGGACGCACACAGGGCTGGAAGTTAGGAAACAGATTTTAAGTCGGAGTTCTTTGACTAAACAGCTGTGTGACCCTGGATGAGTCATGCATCCTTTTGAGACCTCAGCTTTCTTGTTGGTCAAACAGGAGTAATAACACCTTCCTGTCCTCATTCACTGGGGTGTTTGTGAGGCTCAATGGACATAATGGATGTGAAGGAGCTTTGAAAAGTATAAAGCCACTAGACAAATGTCAGGGATTAGTCCCTCTCCGAGGTGGGAGCGAGGCTGCTGGGAAGTAAAGCTTAAAAGAATTCCTGGCTGACTCTCCCAAATTGATTGCCCTGAATTCCATCTTCCCCGAAGCACCGATCCTGCACCTGGGCAGGAGGCTCTGCTCTGTAAAATATCGTCCTCCCTCAGCAGTGCCCCTGACACTCGGGTTAGTGATGGCCTGGCCTTAAGCCAGGGAGATTGTTTGAGGGACTTGAGTGGACCCAGGGGACAGTCTTGGCTCTGGGTCTCTAATTCCTGGCAACAGCGGCGTCCTCCCCCCACCGGAGCCCACGCAGCCCAGGACCACACGCGTCTGGGTAGAAACCGCTTTGAGGCCTCCAGAGACACCCCTTTAGGAAGCAAGGGGCTTATGCCAGACACCCGAAGGTGGCCTTGAGGGTGGATGCTCTCTTTGCGGGGAAGCTAGGGGTTCTGGGTTGGCCTGGCTGGCTGCGATCTACAACAGAACGAGTGGAGCCTCTGGGAGGGTCTTCGGCTGGCTCAGCTCACCCCAGCAAGCCACCCCAACCTAAACAGACCTCCAGTCTAAATTACAATACCGTGCTTGCTATGCAAGCTAAATCGCCGAAGTTCCCCCAAGCACTCTCCCTGACCCCCTGCTACCCCAAGTAAACACAGACTCTAAGGAAACACCAGGCAAACCCTTTCCAGACGGATCCGATAGCTTCTTTCCTCCCTCTCCCGCTTCCCACCAGACCATCACCCTGAAGCCCGTTCCCTAAGAAAGTGCTAGAACTGATGAGGAACAAGAAGGGGCTCAGGAGCCTGGGCTCCATGGCCAGCCAAGTCCGGAGCTGCTCTGCCGGGCTCTGGAGCCAAACAAGAACGGAAGTCAGAGGCGGCAACAGAAAGGAGCCCAGCTTTGGGCCAGGGTGCCTCCCCCCAGCAGGTCCCTGGGGGGAGGCCCCGAACAGGACGACTCCACACACTCAGCCTCCCTTGGCAGTCTTGGAGCCCATTCCTCTTGCCGCTGAGGCTCCTCTCCATGTCTTCATAGATTCCCTTGTCACATCCATCTCACCCAGGCTGCTCCTCTTAATAAAGTGCCCCTGCGGCTACTCCAGACAGCCTGATGTTATCCTTCACTCTCCTGCCCTTCTCCCCTGTGTGGGCCACACAGCCGTGATTCAGGTCTCCTGGGTCACAGTACCCTCTCCTGGAGAAATGCTTCCTGAGCACCCGAGCCAGGGTGTGATGGAAGCTTTGGGTGTGGGCATACCGAACACTCCTTCTTTGTCCTCCCCACCCCCCACCCCGTAGGGTGGCCTGGGCCCTGGATTCAGATCCTTACTCTGAGTCCCCATGCCTACCTCAGCCCGAATCTCCTTCCCTGGGCCGGCTGCCACTCCTCTCCTCCGGCGATATAATCCGAGTCCAATTTGCAAAGGCTTGCTCTTGGTGATTGTCAATAAATCCCACACCTATATCCCCCTGAAAGACCTGAAAGCTTCGAGTTCCAAAGGAGAGACTCACCGACGGTGAAATTTCAGGCACTGTGACAGGCAGTTGAGGATACATATTTGATCACATCATGTTTACCTATGGGTAAGGCTGGCCCTGAGGATATTCTGGCATTTTCCCTCAACTATAATGAAGACTTGGAATAATAGCAAAGAAAGCAATAGAAAATACACCGGGCTGGGAGCAGGGACATCTTGCTGTTCATCCCTGCTCTGGAGCTAATTAGATGTATGGCCCTACACTTTCCCTTTCTAGATCTCGGTCTCTCCACATGTCAAAAGAGAGGTGATTTGTAGGGTCCCTTCCTATTCTTCTCAGGCTCAGATTCTAGGCTATATAGAACTGAAGTAGACTGATGTTTCCTCCAGCATGGGCCCTCATTCCAGAACACTGGGCATGGCACTGTGTGTGCGTGAGAGCTAGATGGTTGCCAAGGGTTGGCGCTATGGGCATGAGCCTGGCCCTGCTGTTCAACAATGCAGCCAGTGTCCGACCCACCTTTGCCAGGGAACAAAGGGAGAATTTGTTCATTGCTCCCGCCCCATCTTGCAGACAGGACCCTTCACATCCCCAGCAGTAGCTCTCTGCCTGTTAATCCCTGGTGCCCTCCGGGACTGATTCCAGCTGCCCCAGGTCAGGGCTGACCTTACCAGTGAACGCCTGTCCCACCATCACACGTCTTCACATTGTACATTCCTGACTTAGTGATCACTCAACACCCCCCGCCCCCACCACCTCCGGTGCCCTCTGACGGGTCCCCCCCCCCCCCGCCTCCTTCTGATCCAGCAACGAAAAGGTTAATGCCAGTAGGGGCCCTCTGGAACACTGTTCTAGTTCCAAGGGGCAGTTCATCCTGCCTGGTCAGTGTCCATGCCACACGGGCAACACAATATTTTTAATATCACCCTACTCTAGGATTCCAGTCGCGTCCAATGTCCCTCCCCCTTTCCTGGCCATTTCTCTGTGAAGATTTGTCAAGGGCTTCCTGAACGGAGGAATGCCTGGCTCCTTGCCTCTGAGTCAGGTGGGTCCTGGTTGTTTCAGAGAAGGCAGGAAAAGAAAGCAGCAGCAGGAAGTGGGGGGTCTGGCTCTGTAGTTACCAGCAGCTGCCCTGGTGACCCTCCGCCTTATGGTCTGGATCCAGTTGTCAGAGGATGAAGCCAAATGTGCTGAGGCTGGAGGGACCCTCCCTCCTACTAGTCCCTGAAGGGGGCACCGATTCCGTACCCCCTCCCCACGGTTACCTTCTGCTCTTCGCCAGAGCAAGCCTCCCTAGCACTGAAAACCCCCCTCGCTTGGCCCCTGTCCCCCCTCCCTCTGCCGTTCTTCCATCCCCCTGCCAAGGCCTGGCTGCTCCAATGGGCGCTTTGCCCCTGCGGTGCGAATGTTCTGTTCTCGCTGGGCCCTGTATTAATTTGCTCTCATTTGTGAGCTGCTTTGTTAACGCGCGTGGCCTTTTCTCCATGTGTAGTGCTGTTTCCCCGCTGCCTCTGTTACCTCCCCACCCACAGCCTCCTTAACCTTGTAATAACTGGCCCTCCCCTGTGGAGAGGGGGTGAGGCTTTTTCAAAGCCCTTTCTTGTCCGTGCTTTGGTAGTTCGGGACATCGTCCCCGCGGCTGAGGAAACAAACAGGGTGTTGATTACTGAACCCTGCGGGCCCGGAGAGAAATCTGGGGATCCCGGAGGTGAGAAGGCCAGTCTGTGCGGGCAGATACTGTGTGATGGCTGGGGAGGCCTAGAACCACAGCTCTTCCCCACAAGCTTACGCCATCGCTGCGGACACTGCCCTCTGAGGCCCCAACCAAGCGCCCAGAAAAGTGCACAGAGGCGCACGCACCCGTATCCAGTTTTGCTTAGGATTGTGTGAGGGGGCCACAGAATCTCTCAAGGCCAGCCCCCCCGCCCCGCTCCCCGCATCAGTCTTTTCTAGAAGCTGCCCCAGTGTTTCTCATATGCAGCTAGGGGTGGGGAGAGAACCACTGCTTGAAAGGAAGACGAGGGTGTAAAAGCTTCAGCAGCCCAGAACTTTTCTTGAAAACCGTGGCTGTCCGCAGGAAGAACTGAAGGTAGACTAGAATGTGGACGACGGTCGCCTCGCTTCCCTGCCTCAGTTCCCTCCTTTCTGCCTGAAGGGACTCATCCCGCAGGCCTTCTCAGCCCCTCCCCAGGCCCGGGATGGCTGGGTAAATCAGTCAGCACTGAGTGTGCTGTGTGAAAGGGTATAAAGAAAGAGACACATCCCCCTCCCCATATAGACACGCTGACCAATTACTGTCTAAGTGTAGCCTGAGATTCTTCTGCGGGTAAAGGGTGGAGCTAAACTCCCTGAGTAAGGCGTGGGGTCTCTCTGGAGGTGAAGGAGGGAGATTTCCATGTCAATCACCTAGGAAGAGATAGTCCTGAGGTAAAAGACAGGAACTCCTAAGGACTAATAATTATCCTAACGGGCATTTTACTTATCTTACTCACTTAATCCCCTGGAGTAGGTAGTGGTATTACCCCTACTTGACATATTAGGGAGCTGAGGTCCCAGAGGTGAAGTTACTTGCCCAAAGGCCACCCAGCTGGTAAGCAAGCGTGTTTTGTTTGGCCTGCGCAGCGTTGAAAAAAAAAACCAAAAAACTGATTCATTGCTAACATTGCCACATCCTCAGATGTCATGTAAGAATCTGGATTTCTGGTTACGTGGCAACCCTGGGCCTCTGAAGTCCCAACTGACTGTGAGCCGCTGGAGCTAAGTAGCAGTGCCCCTTCTGGATGAGGGGATAGGCTCTCTCCAGATCACCCCAGTCCCCACCTCGGCTTCTGTACCCTAGCCACGGGGCCAGGTGTCGGCTGCCATTCAATATCGTTCTTGTCCTCTTGTGCTGCTATTCTTATTAAAAGAATAACAAAGAGGAGAATGAAATATTTCTTGGGCATACATCTGCTCTTGCCCTAGTGAATATATTCACCCCTTCGGGTCTGGCCCTGGAGGCATCCGAGCTCATGATCCATCCACCCCATTCCTCTCGACTGCCTCTTTAAGGCAGGGAGAGGGAAGGCTGGGCGCTCATTTGGGAGGGCACTTGTAGGTGGCTGGGACCGTATAGGTGGCCTCTGGCCCATGGAGGCATGCTGGGAGTTAGGAAGGAAGAATGGGTCCCCAGAGGACCCCGGCAGTG
The DNA here is from genome assembly GCF_054177405.1 of Leptonychotes weddellii. Lineage (NCBI taxonomy): Eukaryota > Metazoa > Chordata > Mammalia > Carnivora > Phocidae > Leptonychotes > Leptonychotes weddellii. Next base: position 34,700,365 of record NC_138385.1, read on the forward strand.
AAAGATGACTGAGTGGTACTTTCCAGGGCAAACTGTCTAGACTAGCTTCCTGGCCCTTATCTGTGAAACGGGCATAATGATAACAGTACCATGCCTACCTCGTGAGGTTATTTTGAAGACTCAATGAGTATATGTATACATGTACATTTACAATAACACCTGGCTCAGAGAAAGTGCTTGACAAATGTTGGTTTCCCTTTTGTCATCCCCTAGCCTTTAATAAAGGGTTTTGTCTGAAAAGCTTCTTCCTAATCTAAACAATACCCTGAGATGGGGCAACGGGATAGGGGAAAGTGAATCTTACGGATGCTTCCTCCCCGCTGAAACGGTCTCCTTCTTGGGCCCATCGTGGAGGTTCTGGGTCACATTTTATTTGGGAGGATGGCATTTCCTTCTCTAGGGAGAAGGCAGTCTTGCCCTGCTCATGGGGACGGCACCAAATTCTTTCACACTTCCACGCTTTTACACTTGCTCTTTCCTTACCCAGAATGCCCTCCACCACCTTGTCTACCTGGCAGCCTCCTATGCATCGTTCTGGACTCAGCTCGAGTCACCTTTTCTGGGAATCGCTTGCTGAGCCTCAGCTGCCTCCCCAGGCAGAGCTGATGTAAAAGTCTACCCTCCATCAGAAGGTGAGCTTGTTGAGGGCAGAGCAAGGCATATGTCTTGCTCACTGTATCCCCAGGGTTCTGCACAAGTATAGAGGTACTCGGGACATGCTGACTGACATGGGGAGGGGGGCAGGGATGTCGGGAAGAGAAAGGTTCGAGAGGACATCCTAGCAGCCACATTCTCGGTGTGCCTTCCCCTCACCCCCCTGGACCAAGTTCTTGAAACTCACATCACAAATTCTCTATGCCTCTCCCGGGATTATTCTAAGGCTCACCTGTAGGGTAGGCGGCTGTGCTGTTTTTGGAGCCTTCCCCAACTTTCAGCATGCCCTCGTTCCTTTGAACTGCCTCTCACATGCTTCCAATCCCCCAGCCTGGTCAAGGTGTCCCCAAAGCACTGGGCACTTCCTGGCAGATCGCTCCTGAGCATCCACACTGAGATATTTCATGTCCCCGTTCCCTTTAGGCCCTGCTCTCCTACTAGGGTCTTCCTTCCCAGAAAACATATTTGAATCTCTGATGCCTCCAACCAAAGGGACTGCCAGCCGGGGGAGGCTAGCTAGGGAGCTCTTTTCAGGTGAGAGGGGTTCCAATACCCCTTCAGTCACACCCCACAGCCTGTCCCCTTGGGCAGGAGGGGATTTTTCTCACTTTGTCATAAGTACTGGTCTTTTGTGGGAGAGCAGGCGAGGACAGCCGGGGTGAGATCTGTATCGTCCACCCTGCCACACTCCATTAACGATAACTCACGGCAGCCATGGAAGCCTCCGGGCTCTGCTCAGCAGTCTTCTCCTTCCACCCCTACCCAGGGTAGTCCCTGTCACCATCTCCTACACCCATGCAACGTCCCTGCCCTGGTTCCTCCAGATGATCCGAATTCCTTTGCCAGGAGTAACCTGCTGGCGTACAAAAACAACTTGGGGGCCATTAATGGGAAAGAGCATCTTTCAGAAAAGCCAGATGATTCTAAAGCATTAATGGACACCTTTGCGATCCTGTCTCAGGAGGAGCTAATGTCTCGTAAGCTGCCACTGGGCCAAAGACCGCTCGGCACAACAGCCCTCCAACCCTGAGAACACATGCCTTAGGAGCCAGGATGTGCCAGAAGAGCCCGACGAGACCTAGCAAGCAGTGAGAAAGCCCAGGACGTGAGCTCCCATAGAGTGCGGGTCCCAACGCCCCATGTGCACGCACACACACACACACGTGCGCACGTGCGTGCGCACACACACCCACCCACCCACCCAGAGATATAGGCAGGCCACACGTTGGCACAAAAACACCACCCACATTCTTGCTATAAGACCCACATGTGATTTGCCAACAAATTGCAAATTAACCTCCTAGTGAACAGATTAATGGTATTCATGGTAATTTACACTCCAAGTTTCATAGCAACAGACTTTGAGCATTCTGGTTGCATAAGAATTCAAGGATTTTCAAGTTCCTGGAGACATTGTAGTAATTAACCTGATAAGCCTATGCAAATTAGCCCCAATTTGACACTGTCATTTTTGAATCCAATATCCAGGGTATTTGCCCAGAAGGTTGCCCATCGCCGCTCCAGCTCCTTGGCTTGAGGTGCTAAGCTGACAGATGCCAGTTTGCATTTGTCTATGCAAATGATGCCCCAGAGCAGAACTCCCCATCAGGCCCAGAAACGGACTGGACAGGTACAAATGGTCCACTTGCATGATGACAAGAATGAAGTCAAGGCTTCCAGAAAAATGGGAAAGGGGCCCCGGCCAATTCATATGAGCTGACAGAGCTATCTTTTTAAGATCCTTGGTTTGAGGACAAACATTCCTGACTTGCGCCAGAGTTTGAGCTTTCCACCTGAAGGTCAGGAAGAAGCCTCCTTGTGGCATGTTGCCAAGTGTCACCGGAGTTTTTTGTCTTTCCAGAAAGATCAGCTTCCTAAAATAAAACCGAAAGCTGGGGTTCCCTATTCTTCCCTGGGAAGGTTTAATTGGCTCTATTGGCCATTTTGAACAAAAAAAATCACAGACCGTACTCAACTCTTATCAAATCCATCAGCCTATGGGCACAGCTTGCATGCTCTCTCCATGGATGGACTAGTTCCTGTCTAATCATGTTTAGCCTCAGGGGGCGGCCACTCCTTCTCACCCCTGCCCCTCACGTTGATCTCCATCCCTGACCGCCTTCTTGTTTGATCTCTTGAACCACCAGGATTCACTGAACCCCCTGATTAATCTGCCCTCTTCTTCCAGCGCTGTAGGGCACAGTAATGAAGTGCCACGGAGGAGAGTACCCTGCCCACTGGCTACCCACTGCTGCTCCCAGCTCCGCTATCCACAGGTTGGTTGCCCTTGGTGCCGCAGCCCCACAGATTGTCTCGAAAAACCGCTTTCTGGAGCCCCTATTTGGAGGGGTAGCAGACAAGCAGGGAAATATCGCAGAGAAATTGTCCAGGTCACCCAGACCAATTGGCCACCAATGGGCCACCATCTGGAACTCAGAATTCTCTGGAAAGCAAGGCCAGATGGGGCAATGATCAGAGCAGCCTCACCACTCGCCAAGAGCTAGCACTCGGAGGTGATAAAACACTTTCAACTTCTACCAGGGCTATTTGGCGATAACTATCTTTGTCTGTCTTCCTGAGCCATCTTTAGCACGGTGAGGATTTCAGAAGTGTTGGAAGGCTCCCTGTATAGGTGCTTGGCCTCCTCTCTGAATATGTATACTCGGCCACCATTCCCAGGTGGTGCCCGGGGCCACTCTCCCTCTTGTCTACCTTCCCACTCTCACCATGCCCGTGCCCCTATTCACCCAGCCACCAAGCCTTCTTTCTTGACTGCCAAAACCACCTAGTGTCTACCACTCTGGTTCCCAGAACTGTGGCCCCAGGACCCTGGGGACTGCAGAGTACTGCAAATGGATATGAAGAGTAAAACTACTGTCAAGAGAGGTCCACAATAGGGTTCCTTGACTTTAGCCAGATTGAGGACCACGTGTCTTTTGTGCATAGAGTACTCCCCACTTTCTCTCACCTACAAAAGCACTCATTCTCTTATATGTTCACCTCCTGTTTTAGCTCAAAGAACCTGTGTGTCTCTGCAGATCTGACAGGGTGGGGAGCCATGTTTAAAGCTCTTTGCGTATTCGGTCATTCATTCAACAGATATCTACTGAGCTCCTACTATGTGCTGGATACTGTTCTAGAGTCAGGGATACTGCAGTGAACAAAAGAGATAAAAATCCCTTTTCTCATGGAGCTTGCGTTCCAGGGACAATAAACAGATCAACAGGTGAAATGATAGATATTTTAGGGAATGATGAGTGATTTGGAGAAAAATGAAGCAAGGAAGGGCATATGGGTTTCTGGCTGAGTGGTTGCAATTCTAAATAGGGTTGTCAGGGAAGTCCTCAGCGCTCCTCAGCTGAGCAAAGACTTGAAGGGAGGGAGTGAGCTCTATAGCTATCTGGGGAAGAGTGTGTCAGGCAGAAGGAATGGCATGCGCCAGACTCAGGGATGGAGTATGTCTCGAGTGACCAAGGACTGTGAAGGAGGCCGGGGTCACTGGAAGTTTGTCTGTGACAACGCATATGAACCGCTATGTGTGTAGAGGTGGATTCAGGAACGGGGTCTGTCATTAGCTCTCTAGGTGGCTTATGAGGGTCACCTTAACCCTGGCTAGCTTGCAGGCCTAGCTCTAGGCAAAATTATGAGGCAAATGCTCATTCATGTCTGCCACTCCTCGACCCCCTCGTCCTTTTGTTTCCCCGGGAGCCCATTTGCCCCCCTCAGAATTCAGAGCCTTTCTGATGCTCTCTGCCATCAAAGCCGGTCCCCCAGCCTGAGGAATAAAGAGCAGAGCTTGGGAGACCCCAGATCTGGACTTGCCTCATGGTTTGGCCACTAACTCGCTGTGACTTTCTTTGGGTAACTCACCTACTTCTCTGAGCCTCAACTGCCTTATTTTTAAAATGGAGATAGTAAAGTATTACTAGGATTAGATGAGATCGTGCATGTAAAATGCTGGGCCCAGTGCCTGGCACATAGTAAACACTCCCGAAATGGAAGTCATTCTTATTCATTCACACCCAGGTATAAAGTATAGAGAACAATCTGTATGCCTTTGGTCCCCTAAAAAGCCTATGGATTTCTTGCAAGGAAAATTCTTGAATACGTCAATTGCAGATCTGTCAGTAGAGCGAAGAAAAAAAATTCAAGTAGAATCACTATCATGGGGAGTGTCCTACATTTTTAACATTACAAATGGGCATTTGTCACGTGAGAAAGGTTGAGATGATCGTGGTGTCGATGGGCACCTTTCCTTGGGTGGGTCTGCATTTAGCTCTAAACCGATGGGCCTCGGAACAGTAGCCTTCCCAGCATCACTGAGCAGGTGAGACATTCAGATGAAGCCTTGGATCTTCCAAGCCAGCATGAGGAGGTATGTCTGTAGTCCATTCCCTCTTTCCTCTGCTGCTTCTGTCCTGGTGGGAGGGTGGGAGAGATCCGAGCGATGGTTCCAAACCCAGAGCGGAAAACCTCAGAGGTCAGCAGGTCGTCCAGCCTGAGGGGCCAATTTCACACATCCCTACATGTCATTCGGCTGCTCATGTCACCTCCTCTTTCTGCGCTCTGGGCAGGCGAGCCTGGCTAGCCACGGAAAGTGGCCACCGAGAAGGTGGCCCGGATGACAACCGCCAAGAAGCCGTGCTGAGAGCTTTGCCCATGTCCTACCCAGAGCCTGGGCATGGCAGCCCCTTACTCTACAGAATGGTTGCCTCCTAGGCAAATTTCTTGCAAATCAAATTTTCAAATATCAAAGCCTATTTTCCATTTAACTTCTCACGTAAAATTGGAGATGTGTTTCTCTGAGGAGGAAAAAAAAAACGGAGCCCTGAGACTCAATAAAAATCACGTTTCTGAATGCAATGCAGCAACACACTTGAAAATCACAAATGTGAATGGAAAAAAATGAGAAGTTCCTTATAAAATATTAACAATGCCCCCAAAGGAGTTGCAAGATCTGAATACAAAATAGCTAGTGCTATTGTAGTGTTTGGCACAACAGCTTAAAGGCCTAAAAGAAAAACAGCGACAGCTTAACTGAACAGAACACACCGGACTGAAAAGTTGCCCAGCTTTTAGAAAATTGCCTTTCTAATGTCCTACAGCAGGGGACCGACCATGCAGCATTCTTTGGAGGTTCGGATCCTGAGCTCCAGTACTCCAGAGAAGCTGCTGGGTTTCTGAAACGAGCACGTTGATCTGGGCCAGAGAACAGACGAAGCAGCACTGCTTAAAAAATGCCCCAGGAAAGTGAGTCTTTGGGTACCATATAATGACTCCGCCCCCCCTCCCCAATTTCTAAATGTTGTTTTGGCTGATGTCTTCCGATGGAGTCTCTAGACAATGAGAAATTCCTATGAAGGCCTTTCTAGCCTTAGTCTCTCCCCCAAAAGTATGTTGCGGAGAACACGAGTCACAGAAGAGGCCCCATAAAGGCTTTCTATGGACAGAAGAGTTTGAGAAATGGAGGGTAGTCTGAATCAGCGCTTCTCAACACTTAACGTGCGTACGGATGACCCGAGGATGCTGTTACGATGCCGGATCTGACTCAGAAAATCTGGGGTGGAAGTCAGAGCGTCTACATGTCCAGTGAGCTCCCCCAGGTGATGCCTGTGCGGCCAACCCTTCGGCCACACTTCGGGTAGCAAGGGTCTAAATGTCCTCTTGGGGATTCATGATTCTCATTAGTATGTGAAGGGCTCTGCGAAGCCCTGTAGTAGTAAATTTAGCTTATCTAACCCAGCATTTGTCAAGCTCGTTTGTACTCAGAAACCTTTTTTTTGTTTGTTTCTCCCCGTGGTATCTATTAATCCCTCGCACTCAGGGCACTATGGAAGCCAATTTGGGAGGTGCTGCTCAAGCGAATATTCCACCTGGAGTGACTTTGCATCGTCTGAGAAGTAGACATTTGGGGTCATGGCCCGGAGACCTCATCTAGGGCCAGTTAATAGCCTGCAGAGACGAAGGTATGCCAGGGCTGTGAATTGCCATTGGTTTTCAGGCTCCAAGCTCAATGACAGCAAAACACCATAAAACCCTATTTACCGTCCTGCCATGCCCGCTCTTTTCCAAAATGCTTTACAACCTTAATGTGGCTTGAGCTGAAATGAAAGGGAAAAGCGAGGAGATTTGGAGCAGAGAGAACAGGCATTTTCGAAAGGGGAATGGAAGGACATGACGAAGAAGTAACACTGAGAGGAGACAGGAGGTGAGGGACCCCGGGGTTAGCTGAAGCCAGGGGGAAGACGGAGGCATCAGCAAGAGACGCTGGTGGGCCAGATGCCCTGGGGGGGGGGTATGATGAGGAGAAAATATACACTCTGTGAAATCAGCCCCTAGAGAAGGAGGAGGAGAAGGCACGAAGGGAGGAGTCATCTTGCTTACCTGGCCTCTGCCTATATGGGTCTCGGTTGCGTAATTCCCCAAAGTTCCACTGTGCAAAGTGTTTGGCCAGGCAGGTCCTCTCTGGGCGGGTTTCTGGTGCTCAGGGCATCAGTTACCCGATGGAAAGGGTCTGGGTTGTCAGCTCATGTAGGAGGGCATCTGCTCATGCCCATGGTGGTCCGCACGCCCTCCCCCAGCTGGCAGATGGGTCTGGGAGAGCTGTCCCACTATCAGAAGCCAGGGGCAGGCAGCAAGGGACAAGCAGGCACCCCCTGACTCGGGGAGGCTGTATGGCACAGGAGATCAGGTTCTGGAGTCAGACAGAGGCCACACCATAGCTCTGCTACACGCTAGCTGGGAGCCTGTCTGAACCTCGGTTTTCTCTTCTCTTTAACAGGGCTATGAATAGGATCTATCTCACAGCAGTAGGGTGAGGAAGGATTAGGGCGATCCTGATAAGATGGTTAGGACAGTGCCTGGTGCATAAGAATTCACTAACTCTTGACTGCCGGTAATATTCTTTCGGTTTATTATTATTGAAAGCAGTGCTTGGCACAAAGAAGGTGTTTGACAAACGATCACTGATAGGACGACAGGGTGCCGTGACCATGATGATGATGCGGGAGCTTGCTTTCCCTTAGCCTGGCTTTGGCGGCTAGCGTCGGGAGGTGGTGAGTTTTGAAAGGCTTTGTGGTCAAACGGTCCTGGGTTTGAATCCCGGCTCTGCTACTGAGTAGTAGGTGAGCCATCTTCCTAGTTGTAAAATAGGGACAATAATTCTAGTTACCCACCCATCGTGAGGACAGAATGAGGCGACATGTATGAAGCCAGAAGCCCGGGGCCTGGGGTGTCGTAAGTGCTGAGAGCTGTTAGTCAGTTCGCTAGTGAGCCAGCGTCTGAGAACTTGACAGGGCTCTGGGAAGCAAGGTTTCAGGAGTCAAGGTGTCCTCACAGTTCAGTCTGAGAATCACAGACAGGCCTATAAAAGGCTGACATACACACCGAGTGTCTTTTAAATGCTACCACGTCACATACATAAAAAGGAAATGCTGTGCTCAGGCCCGTATACAGAAACGCACCTGTTTGCCGAGGAGCATTTCCAGTGCATGGAAACTCTTGACTGGGAGCTCAGTGTTTGGTTGGTTTGTTTTTGAAATCGTGCCCTTTACTTCAAACAGAGGAGCTTAAAAAAGAGAGCACTGGAACTCACTAGACTAGAAGTACCAGGCACACAGGTTTGGGTCACCAATCCAAAGCACCTAGCCCAGTGGCTGGCATATGATGATGCCCAGTAAATATCCGCTGAATAAAATGTCCCTTTTTCATCTCAAAGTCGTTTTGTAGCCACAGTATGTATTCTTTCAGGTCCTGCATCAGGGATGTTTTTCTCTGCACTTGGGAAAGTCCTAGGAGTCTGCAAACGGGCCAAATTTGAATATTAGCCATAAGGGCTGGACACCCACAAGTACACAAAGACTCCCTCAAGTGGATACACAGACAGTCACTCTTCAAATGCTTTGCCAACTTTGGGCCTCCCCTGCAAGATGTGGGCCCTGCTTCTTTGGATGGAAATAGCAGAGCCTGCGTCTGTGATGGTTCTTGGAGCCACTGGAGAGCGAAACGACGAGGCCGTCCAGGGTCCTTGTCGAAACCATGTGGATCTGGGGTGAAATTTCAATCAGCTCACCCACTGGCACCAGAATCCCTCTGAAGGAGAGACCTGGAACTGTCTTTAGGGAAAGATTTTTGATAAGCTGCTTGCCTTGGCAGCATAGGTAGGCAGGTGCCAAGGCAACAGAGGAGAAAGCAGAACGCTGGGTGGTGAAAAGGAACAGAACTTTGGGGTGTGGGGGAATGGAGAGGAGGGGGAGTAAACGGAGGGAAGAGAGGGGAGCAGCAATAGGATGGGACGTGAGAGCCTGACTGGGAGAGTGACCGAGGACTCCTTAGCTCCAGGATTCCTGACTTCACAGTTTCAGTTAGCTAACTCCCTCTGTCCCCCCAAAGCCTTCTACACATAATTCCTTGGGAGAATGGTTATTTGGGTGGGATTAAAGAAGAGGGCCGAGCTCCACATTTCGGCTGGCAGGAAAAGATGCAACAAGTGGAAGGTCTAAACCCACACTTCTTATCGCTGGCTGCATATTCGAATCACCTGAGAAGCCCTGAGATGCCCTTGGGGCCTCCCCTCGGAGATTCTCATGTGTTTAGTTTGGGGTGGGGGTCTGGCATCAAAGCTTCTAAAAGCTTCCCAAGTGATTCTGAATGAGCAACCAAGGTGTAGAACCACCAGCGTGGATGGAACTCTTTCGGGAGAACCAGGTGCTGGCAGCCTGGGCTGCGGGGGACAAGAAGGGGGGCTTCCCCTGCGAATGCAGAGATCTGGAAGGAAGGGCATGGATTTTGAAGGAATCTTATCTCCTGGGGGGCAGGGGAGAACACATGGACACCCAGATTCCGGGGATAACAGGTGCCAGTTGTCGGATTTTTCTCCTGGGCCGTCCAGTCCTCCCTCCCTGGCTGAGGGATGACCACTCCCGACCCAGCTAGCTCATTACGCTCTACCTTGTGGCAAACATATCCTCTCTCCCCTTCCCATCCAGGCAATATTTGCGCTGGATCCCATTTATTTGTGACCCTGCTTTTGACAGGTAGAAGCCATTGGGTCTGGTAGATGAAAACTAGACCAAAAAAAAAAAAAATGTCCATCTTAACGAGGGTCTTCGGAGGACAATGACTTGACCCACAGTAATAATTTTCGGGGATGATGGCCAAGCATGGAGAATGTACTTTGTGGCTGGGAGGGACCCGTGGATGTTTTCAAAGCACGCCGTGTGGGTAGATAGCTACCCCTGAAGCTGCCTACTGGAGCTCCCCATCTGAGAAATGTCTGGAACAGCTGGGCCCATTCTTTGGGCATGACTGGGGACAGCCCCCAGGGAAGATCCAGGCACACCCCAGCCTCATGGGGCTCTTCTCACAGCCGGCCAGGCCACCAGTGTCTTCTTTCCTCCCTACTCCTCCGCTGGCCCTTCTAGCTCTTGACCCCCCCAGCCTTTTATACGGCTTTAAATAAAGTAAGCGTTACAGGCCTGGCTACCCTGTTAAAAGCTCACTCCATCATGGACAAGGCATTTCAGTGGTAGTTTAGCTGCAGCCAGAGAAGGCAGAGGGAGAGAATAGTAGACGGCAGGTGCCAATTCCCTGGTTTTTATAGGCCCCGGCCTGAGGGATGGATCATCCTGTCATACCTCCTGAAGCTAAATGTGACAAATGAGTGCTCTTCAGGGGGAAAACCATTAAGCAGGATAGAATCAAGGAGGAACTGTTCCCTTTCCTCAGTACCCCTTCCACCCTCCCTCCTTCCCTCCCTCCCTCCCTCCACCCCTGCCCTCCACCCTGGTACAAGAGCTTGAGATAAGGTGAGGCTTCAAAGAGCCTGAGGTCCCAGAGGCTACCCGTTGGCAGTGGCCACGGCTCCCCCAGGGGTAGGAGCTCAACTCGAGCTCTGAGCAGACCGCGAACGAGATGTGTTCCTTGGCTGAACCTCTTCCTTCACGGAACCTGGATTCTTTTCTTATTGATCACAGAACTGGGGTGCTTTTTAAGACCTAGTAAACCAATTAAATCTAGAACGAAGCTGCATATTTTGTAACATACTGAACGAAAGTTAGGCAGCCACTGCATCTGAGCAGGACTGAACATTTAATTTGGTTCAGGACCTTTCTCCAGAGCTGGTAGATGCTTGTTTGGGAACGCTCTTCTCTGTCTCAGTCTTCTCTCCAGCGCTCCCCATCTTCCCACCCACTGTCTCCCCGCCCCAAGAAAATCCCAACCGAGAAGTTCTTGCTGTGAGGTCCTCAGCCAGATTCCTGAGAAAGAACGGCCTCACCAGCAGAGGAACCCAAGCTCCATGGCGTGAGAGGCTCTTCCATTGCGGGGTGCCTTCCCCCTTCCTTCCCCCTCACCAAATTACTCCATTGGCTTAGCCCCACTGGCGTGACGAAAATGGAACATTCTCCTGGGCTGTGTGGTTCTTTCCAGGAGAGTTCAAAGAACCAGGAAGCAGACATTTCTGACTGTGAGCTAACTGATCTGGGGCTCCCTCTTCTTTGTAACCCTCGCATCTTGGCATGACCGGATTTTTGGCCTTGCCAGTTAGCTAACGATATCGACCGGGGCTTTGCATCCACCTCTGGGGAGTGGTCTGCTGTTTCGGCTCCCCGACAGGCAGCAGAGGATCGGCTGTTGGACTCTACAAAGCTTGGCTCCTGTCCAGTATCCATTCGGAGTTGGACTTGCCCTGGCCTGCCGGGGCCTCTCAGTACCCCTGGAGGGGCATCCCAGGCTTCTGCCCTGGCCCTGGTCCTGGCTCTAAGACCCGGAACTCAACTGCCACTGCCTCGTGTCTCAGTCCCCCTGCTCTCCCCGGCCAGGACCCACACCCGGCTCCCCTCCCCAGGAGAGCCAGCTGGAGCCAGCGATGCCGATGACCACGCAGCTTGTGGGGCAGGAGACTGATGGCAGGCCCTCTGCTCTCTTTCCCCACCCCTTCTTCCACTGTCTGGCTCCTTCCAGCTCTGGGATTTGGAGAGGAGGGGGGAGGCAGAGAGGGAAAACATTTAGCTGTTCCATTCACATTCTTCCTGATTCAAGGGCTTTGGCTAGTCCTCCCTTGAAGGGGCTCAGCTGAGAAGATGCTGGCCTCCCGTCAGAGCGGAGAGGCTTCGGGAACCTGGCTCCCTCCCCCCCTCCCCCCACCCCTGTCTCCTCCCTCTCTGGCTGGCCCCCGTGCTGGTCCTGACCCGAGGGCCCCTTCTTCCCCAGCAGCATTCTGTTGGGCGGTTTGTTCAGGCCCATCTGGCACCATAATCCACTGGCCTCTGGGAGGGCCCGCTGAGTTCATTTGGAAGCCTTGGGCCCGTGTGGCCCGGGACAGGGGGGAGGGGACACCTCAGGCCTAGCCAGAAGGAGCAACTCTGATCCCGAGGACCCACCTGCCCGCCCTCCCCCTCACACCTGGAAGGGTTCTACAGCCGTTCCTGGCCCTGCCACAGCCCTTCCCCTGCAGCCCAAGGGGAACAGGCTGGGTGTCTGGCAGGGTCCTGCCACCGCGCTCTGTGGACATGACGAAAGTGTCCAGCCGAGAAGCCCTGGCCACCGTCATCCTCCCGGCCTACCCTGCACGTATGCCCCATTGCAGCGCAGTGCCCCAACCAGGAGGCCTCGGTCCAGACCAGCAGGCGGGGAGCTCCGCCCCCGCATCAGGGCCCTCCTGGCCCAAGGGATGTGTTCTGGCCCTGTTGGCGGGCTACAGAGGGGCAGCTGGGAGGGCAGGGCACACAAAACAGGGACCACGACAGTCAGAGTCACGATCCAGACAAGCAGTTGGCACCAGACTACCAGGAAGGGAGCGGCATCCAAGATGTGGTGGCTGAGCCAAACAGGTGGGCAGAGCACAGGGGCAGAAGACGCAGGGCTCAGAGAGCTCAGAAATCTGCGACTCTTCACGAGGCAGGCCCCGGGCTCCAAGACAGCTGCCTTGCTGGGTTTCCTGCCCTCGTACTCAGAAGGTGGCTGGCAAGAACAATAACAACAAAAGCCTGGGACCAGGAGGTCTCACACAGGGAGGGAGGGAGGAGCCTCAGTGGGGAAGCTTAGGAGCCCGGGGATGGGTCACCACGGAGCACAGGAGCCCTCGGCTGATGGCAGCCAGAGCCACAAGTAGTCTCCTCAGTGCCTTTGTGTAAAAAGCTTAAAGGAAGCTACTCCCTCAGTGTGAACGCAGCCCCAATAACGGCATGGCTTTGGCAGATGAAAAACGTACCCCTTCATCCAAGTGGACTCAGCCCTGCACCAGGGCACAGGGTTTGGGGAGCAGAGCTGGGCTGGATTTCTGCCCCCTACTTAGCTCCTTGGCTAACCACCTTTGTGTAGTTCGCAACCTGCACAACTGTGCCTGCAGCAAGCGACTCTCCTCCTCCTTCACACTGAGGTGCAGGGGGCCTGAGCTGCTGAAAGTCTTGCCCACACCCCATCCTCATTGGTTCAGAAGCAAGGAAAGGTCTGGGTCTCTGGACAGGGACGACAGCAAACCCGGCTGGGGCGCCAGACGGGCAGGAAGCTACACAGTGACGCTGAGGTGCAGACGCCTTTTCCTTCCTGAGGGAGTTCTTTTCCAGGTCCTTCTGCCCATCGAGGACTTTGCAACTTTTTGTTTTTACTGTGTTTTATTCTGGCATGAAAATAATGCTCGTATTTTTTGAATCCCTCAGCCCGTCCCCTGGACTGCCCTCCCCCAAAGCCCCCACCTAACTTCCCACTTAACCGCCCTGCCCAACAGTGTTACAGTACTCCTATGCAGGCAGACTCTTTGGGGACCCTGTTCCCTCATGCTCTGCTCTCAGGTGGAAACTGGGCTATGTTAGCGTGACGGTGATCCTCAGTTTCCCTATCTGTACACTGGGGGCAGATCAAGGTCCCTTCCTGGCTGAGGTTCTGTGACTCCTGTCCTACTTCTGCCCCAAGGTTTGCTCCCTGGCTTTGCCTCTCCAGCAACCCAACAGAGGATGGTGCCGCCCTCAAAGCTGGGGTGGGAAAAAATACGGGCCCCAGGGCATCAGCTGGTGACCCCGATGCTCTGCATCACGGGGAAGAGGAGTTGGGCCAGATGCGGCACACGTTGGGAGCCTCGGACGGAAACCAAGGGGGATGGCCCAGCCTGTAGTCCGCCAGTGGCTACCTACTAACAAGCACCTCACTGACATTAACTTCATTTCAGAGTGGCCTTTCCAGTAAGCCTCTGCTGACAAAGGAGAGGGAGGGGGAGCAGGCTGGAGACAGAGTGAGGGCCTACTGGAGCTTGACCTGACTCCAGAGCGTGTCCACCTTGCTGGGTAAGACAGGAAGGGAGGAGGGGCAGGCCTTTTCCGAGACCCGGTTTCTGTTGGTGCCACCCTGCAAAGATGTTTGAGAGGAAAAGAACTCTCGGCTCATGGGGTTTTTGCTGGCCAGCACGGGGGTGTTACGATCTATAAAAAAGGACTGGCTTAGGACTCAGGGGCTCCCCCTGGGCTAATTCACTGCGTGGCCTTGGGTAAGTCCCTTCCCCTTGCCGAGTCTCAGTTTCCTTATGAGTGAAATTCGGAAGGAAATTGAACTAGTAAATAATCCCTAACGCCCTCCCCTCCCCTCATCTGCCCAATCTCTCACCTGCACTCCATCCATTTTTTCTGATGACACTGGCTTCGGCCTTGCTTACAGCCTGATTTCTTTTTAGCCCCGGACTCCATTATTTTGGAATATGGGCTATCAAACATGACATGGAAGGAGATCCAATTTTCCAAAGGCTGAAGTCCCAGAGACTCAGGAGATGACGTGAGCGCGCACCAAGGATTCATTCTGGCCTGCTCTTTTCCAGACCAGCTTGCTTCCCTCACCCTCTGTTAGGCCCCCCTACTTGCTCCAGGCACTCATGTGGGCTCTCTCTCTCTCTTTCCCTCTCTCGCTTGCTTGCTCTCGCTCTCCCTGGCTTGCTTCATCCTCTTGGTGGCATTTATCCTTTATGGTGATTAATGTAGACACCAGGCAAATGCTGGCCAAAGGAAAATGCAAATTAAGTCCCTGTTCCTTTCCCTTGTGCCCTGGGAGGGTCAGTCAAAGCTCTTCTGTCTGTTGAGGAGGGATGAGGCCCCGGGGGCTGAAGCTGGGCAGGTCCAGCAAGGCAGTAGCGGGGACAAAGGGATCCGCACAAATTAGAGCTCGTCGCATTGTTTTGGGGGGCGATTCTCACCCGAATTGCTCTGCTGAGTTCTGGGCTGACCCTCGGCCCTGACAAGCAGGGAGAAGGATGGCAAGAACATCTGGAGGGCCCCGGAACTGGGCAGAGCCTCCCCTTCCCTGTCATCAGCAAAGGCTCAAATGAGGAACAGAACACACAGGTAGGGGCTGGGCGACCGACTCGCGGGATCCTTCCTTTTGATTACTCCTCTCACCAAACCTGGGACCACCAGGCCCCTGGGGACCACCTTTCAGAGAGCCCTTCTGACCCTCACCTGGAGGATGTGCAGTCGGATGAGATTTCGAGAGTGCAGCTGGGCGGCACCAAAGCCAACCCAAATGAACCAATGACAGTTTTGGCAACTTCTATTTCTCGGCTTCGTTCAATCACAGAGGACTCGTGACCATCGCCGTGAGCCGGAGGAGGTGTGAGGCAGAAACTGGCCAGTCAGCCTCTGAATAACTTGGAGCTCCTGAGCTACCCCTAACTGTAAGCTGTCTCATGTTGCAACCTAAGGACTCTCCATGGTACAACTTTCCTGTAACCCACCCTAGGTAACATCCCGAGTGGACAAATGGCTCCACTCTCCCATCTTCCCTGTCAACTGACCATTAGTGGCCAAGCACACGGCAGTCCAGCTGTTGCCTCCTTTCCATCATGTGTCCCAACCTCCCACATGCCCTTTGGGCCCGGCACCCATCTTTGGTACAGTCTTTGGCTAAGATAGGCAGCCATATGTCCATTTCTCCATAGGCCTGCTCACATTCAGGGTTTCTTTGATTCCCTATGCTCTGTTACGAATATTTTCAAGTATACAGAGCCGCTAAAGTGGCCTCAAAACCAATCCAATAACCATCTTCATATTCATCCCCTAGAAGCAACATTTATTAGTATTTTTGCTTTATCTCTCTCTCTGTGTATATTTATATATATTTTTATGGTGATAAAATATCACAACATAAAAATGACCATTTCAACCATTTTTCAGTGTACGATTCAGTGGCATTCATTAAGGACATTCACTGATGTCCATCACCAATATGCATCGTTGTAACTTTTCCATTGCCCCAAACAGAGGCTCTGTACCCATTAAATACCAACTCCCCATCCTCCCTAGCCCCTAGTTATATCTTTTTAAATGCTGTATCATTTTAAAGTTTCAAACATCATGACACTTCACCCCTAAATACTTCCATGATTCATCTCCTAAAAATTAGAACAATCCAATATATCCACAATGCCATTCTCACAATGAAGACAATTAATCTACTACCCAATTGTCAGAGTCTTCTTAACTAAACAAAGGTTTCCACATGTAAAATGAGAGGCATGAGTCACATCTCGTCATTTCATAAACTTACGAAGTGCTATATAAATGTGAGATATTAATAACCTTATTAGATGATCTTGTAAATTAGTTTCAGCTCTAAAATTCAATTAGTATTTATCATTTTCCAAAGGGTTCTGCCTCCAGATTAGTTGAGGTGCCAGAGACCGCTCCCAACCCCTCCCAAGCTCTCCAGGGTAGGGACACACGCCTGTGGGCAGGAGCCTCCATTCCAGCCTGGCCTTTTCTGCCCTCACTCCTGATCAGCAATAAACAACTTCGTCAAATAGACCCATACGAATCCCATTAATGACTCCACAACGAAGTAAAAAAGGCCAGAAAGTAGGTTCTCGAGACTTGAAAAAGGAAAGGAGCCTTCAGTACTTGGCCACAGCCAGAGTGCCCATTGGCACTGGGTGTGACAAGTGCCAAAGAAAGTGGGGTGTCGAGGGGCCTTATTCCTCACCACCAGCACTGTCCCCCCCACCTCCAAACCAGGTTCTCGGCTCTGTACCGCAAACATTTGGGCTCCTTAGCCTCCACATTTGTCTCTGTCTCCAGGTATCTTCACCCGGCCAGCAATCACTTGAGTTTTCGGCTGCTTTTTTCCCCGCCATCCTAACAATCAATTTCTGTATGATTGCATGACTCGGCTTTGCAGTCTAGCGCAACCAGGCACTGAGTCAAACATTTTCTTTTTCTTTATTTATACTGTGTCTTGTTTCAGAAGGATTTAAAACGAGGAGACAAACATTTAGTAAACACCCTGGACCAGATGCTCGAAACTGTGCGAGGTGTTGTGGGAAATGCGAGAGAGAACACTTTTTTTTTTTTTCTCTCTCTCTCTCTTATCCTCAGTTGAATTTACGATTCATGGGGAGACATGACATGACTCTCTTGGGAGGCAGCTAAACCACAGCATCACTGGCCTGGGGGCTGGGAGCCCGAACACCTGGGTTCTTGCTCCCAGCTCGGCCCCTCGCCAGCTATGGCGAGTAGAAAATGGATCTCACCTCCCTGGGCCTCAGTTCCTTACAGGTGAAATGAAGGAGCTATGTGTGTATGTCTGTATGAGCAGAGAGACAGTTCAGAGACACTGGTGATAGCAGTTTTCTGAGTGGATGGGATCAGAGGGGCTTGAGAGGGAGATACATTTTTTTCTCTTTAAGCCTCCCTGTATTTTTTACTTGTTATAATGAGCATGTATTACTTCTGTGGTTGACTAAATCTAGCATTTACAAGTGGGGATGGATGGAACTAGCTAAATTCTGGCTTAGCTCTAACTGTGGTCTGTGATTATGTGTGGTTCACGTAATACTGAGTCTTTGGAGTTGGAAGAAGGGAGAGTTCAGCAAGGGCTTTGATAGTCGGGGAAGGCTTCCCAGAAAAGGTGAGACTGCGGGCACGCTTTGGACTGGCAGGGACCAGGAGAGGCATCCTTGGCATGAGGTGGGGTTGACAATAAACTAGCTGAGGCTGTAATAGGGGGTGGAGGGCAACGAGGAGACTAACTCTTTCCCAAGGGCCAGATGCGTCCTAGGTTGGTGTGTGTGTGTGGTGGGGGGTGGGCAGACATCACAGGCTGGGGAGGGAGCCTGAGAGCAGGAACAGCTCAGCTCAGTGCCCTCCCCAGGGGGCAGGCCCAGGCTCACCTGCCATGAAAGCAGCTGCAGAATCTGAGCAGCAGAAAGTCTAGGGGCCCCAGCCTGGTGCTCCTGGATCACAGAGTAAGCATAACACTTGCGTATTAGCTAATCAATCTCGTAAATTCATCTCCCTTTTACTGGGATCTGTCAGGAAGCTGATTAAATGCTGTGCGAGTGGGATTTGGCTCAGATGCTAGCCGGGAGCTTGGGGCTGAAGTTTTTCAATGTTCAGCTCATGCATAAAATTCATAGTTTATCATTACCCAGACTTGCTTCTCTAGAACTATCCAGATGGGAATATTTCTATATGACAGTCCTATCCTGGGTGAGCCGGTTGCCTGGCCTCTCTCCCCACAGTTCTCTCTGCAGTAGGTGCTGCTCCCCTACCTGCCCCCCTCCCCGAACCATAAGCTTAGTTCTGTCTGCAGAATCAGCGAGCCAGGATGCTAACAGCCCTGGGGCACACAGCTGGCTCGTCCTTTTTCCCCCGGGGGCTCCAGAGGGATTCCCTGGGGCAAGGCCAGCATTCTGTACCTCGGGTATCCTAGGGCCAAGCTGGGGAGTCGGCTATGTATGCCACTGCCACCACCCCTGCCCCAGTCCCTGGCTAGATGCCCTGACTGTCCCTCTAGCACCAGTGCTCCACTCATCCCAGGGCCCAAGTTCCTCCCAATCACCTAGGCCTGGACTCCTACCCCTGAGGCCGGTCCCTCCTCTGTCCCAAATCCTCAGCCTAACCAGGTGAAGTAATCCCAGCTATCAAGCAGATGGGAACGACGTGGGGGAGGGGACTGAGCCCAGACCACCAAAGTCAACATTTGCCCCTCTACCTCCCTTTCTCCTATCTGCCCCAAAGTCTAAACTTGCCTCCCCCACCCCGCCCCCGCCAGGCGTACTGCTTGATTTAGGAGCCTCTGACCTTCATTTCCTCACCTGGAAGGACTCTCCCAGCTGCGAGATTCCCCTTGCTATGATTACGCATGACAACTCCAGCAGTCACAGCGGAATTTGGGAGCCCTGTGTTCATTCCTACTTGTCTTCCCCAGTTTGGCCCTCAAAGAGCAACGTTACCAGGGCCAGCAGCTGCCACGTATGAAGCACTCACTGAACCCCAGGCCCTGGGCTCGCTCAGAGGTCTCACACATGGCAGGGATCCTATTGGAACCTGCAGCCTGGCCCCGTGGCGCAGCGGTGAAACTGGGGGCCAAGGGGTTTCAGTGGTTTGGGGAAGACACAGCGTGTCTTCAGGGGTGTATATTTTGGTGAGGAAATGGGACAAATGATAAAATTTCAGCCAACATGGGTCCAATCTTCTGATCCATCCCTTGATCATATACATTTTTTTCTTCACTCGGCTGTGTGGAGAAAGAGGCAAAGGGTAATGAACTCAGCCTGCATGAGGGGATGATTCAAGTAAGTAATTCCAAGGGGGGTGGTCTGCTGTCAGTACACATTTTCACCTGGAAAGTGGAACCCAGGCCCTCTGCCTTCTAGAAGCCAGGGTTCTGACTGCGCTACCATACCATCTTCCTGCGATCCTAAACATCGGAGCTGATATTTAGAGAGCAGGGCCCTTAGTCATCAAACACAGGATCTATCTCACTGGGCCTTCCATCCTAAGGCAAGAAAGAGGCCACAGACTTTTGAGAGAATTTCCACAATGAGTCAAAATGAAAACCCCTGACCTGCTAGAAAACTGCGTTACTATCTGCGCATCCCCAGATATTCTGGTCAACCGAGGTTTTGCTCCATCTATGGATAATTCTCCTTTAGGCATCTAGAAACAATGGCTGAGCTGACATTTCATTGGCTCGGAGATTCTTCTCGAACCAATGATTGCTTCCCCCTTTGGATGTTGTTGAGCAAAGAGCAGCTCAGGCTACGGTTGGGGCAGAGGAAAAAGGAACCATAGAAAACAAACTACACATTCCCAGCTGGGGCCTCTCTTCCACAGAGCAGGGCAGACGCTTGAAGGGAGCACCCGGAAAGGAAGGGAACTGGGGTTAAATGGCCTTCACGGGCCAAAGGAAGACCAGCTGCCAGCCAGACGGCAGACAGAGAGCACAATCCCTCTCACACACACCGTGTGTGTCATCCACGTGTGTGATGCGTCTGGGTACCAGGGGAGAGACTGTTCCTCGCCGGGAACGCACACGCACATATGCATAGAGATATTCAGACACACTGAGTGTCCTTACTCTAAATTCAGAGCTAGTCCTGCTGCTGGTGGAGGTGGGCCTGATAATCCTCTAAAATAAGATTCTGGAACTGACACCCATTCTCTTTTGGGCGTCTCCCATACCAGGCTTTCCTTTCGTCAACCTGTCCCCCGCAGCCTGCTGAGCAGAAAGCCGCCGGCACCCCTGCCCTCCTTCCCACTTCAGGGGACTTACTTGAACCTGTTGCAGCCTTCGGGGCCCCTTTTGCTTTTTTTCCCTTTACTTCCTGCTGTTGGATTTTCTTCTACCTCGTCCTCTCCGGCACGCCGTGGGCACTTTATAGACGTGGCTCGGCAGTGGGAGCGGTGCCAAGGGGTGGCAGGGGGATGAACCACCCTTCCCCATGAATCTCTAACAAGTACTTGCCCCCCCTGCTAGTACCCCCAAGAAATATGCAAAGGCAGCTTCCAGACAAGCCTCCTACACCCACTACCAGGGAGACTGTGGCCCTTGCCTTCTTCCTGTATGATGATGCTGGAGGCCCCTCGTTCAGGATTTCTCTGCATTTTGCGATCTGAATTTGCCCTCCTCTTTCCTCCATTCTTTCACGTCTCCTATACTCCTCTCTTCCTTGATTTCCTCTTCTCTTTCCCTTAGCCTTTCTCTCAATCCTTGTGTCTTTTCTTTATCCTCCTTCCACCTCTCAGATCTGCATAGTCCTCACCTCGCCTCCCTGTCTCCAGACCAAACTTCACTTCTCTGGCTTCTCCATCGCTAATTGCTTACCCTCGAGCTCCCAAGGTTTCGAGCTCTTCCCTCTCTGCAGCTACTGTAGATAAAGGAGAGGGTGAGTCTGCCCTAAGCTGTGAAGCCAGGGCAAGTTGTGGCCAGCCCAGATCCCCAGCTCCCACTGCGGGAAATGAGGTTTCCCTTGGTAACGAGGAGAGGGTATCTGGATCCCTGGGAGGATGACTGTGTTCTTAGAGCTTTGTGTTTTGAACAGGTCCTCCAACACTCACACCCACACCTGCTTCCGTGTTTCTTGGTTTCAGAAATGTGACCAAAAGGAAATTAGCCAATTGGTAGAAAAGCACATGCTCGTGTCTGTGTGTGTGTGTGTGCACGTGTGTGTGTATGTGTGTGTGTGTTGGGGTGAGGGTGGGAGAGTGTCATTAAACAAATCAGAACCTCTACTCCTGGTTTAGCCATGTGGAGATGGAGTAGAAACCAAAGTGTTGTATGATCAGGACCCAAAGCCTTCTACCTTTGTAGCCAGCCTCTGGCCCCACCATCTACCGTCTACCTCCATCTCATCTTGAAATCATGCTCAGGGCCAACAGCTGTGGTAGGATAGAAAAAGGGCAGGGGCACCTAGATGCTTCAGTCGGTTAAGCATCCAACTAGATTTCAGCTCAGGTCATGATCTCAGGGTCGTGGGATCAAGCCCCAAGTTGGGCTCCATGCTGGGTGTGGAGCCTGCTTGGGATTCTCTGTCTTCCTCTCCCTCTGCCCCTTCCCACAGCCCTCCCACACCAGCTCAATTCTCTCCCTCCAAAAAAAAAAAAAAAGAGAGAAGAGAAGAAAAAGGGCAGATTTGGGACTAGGACACATCTAGATTATGGTCCCAACTCTGCCACTTATTATTAGCTGTGTGCCCTGAGCAAGTCACTTCACTTCTCTGAGCCCCAGTTTTTTATGTAAACTGGAGATCATTTGAGTGTCTAATGCATGGAAATCCATGTAAAGCCCTCAGCAAAAGAAGACACACTCAGGGAGGTTTCCTGATTGGTTTGGGAAGTGGGGTCCTGTGCTGGGAGAGACCTGCCTCAATTGGGCTGGGTGCCCTGAGTCAGAGCCGGGTAAATAAGTAATAGTAGCTACCGCTTATTGGTGCTTTACCTACACGAGCCCATAATTCCTCACAACAACCCTGTAAGCTGGGGACCATTTATCTCCATTTTGCAGAGGAGAAAACAGAGGCACTGAGAACTAAAATGACTTGCCCTGGGTCACAAAATCAGCAAGTGGTAGAGCAAGGATGGGAAGACTGGGGTGATAAAAAGGACGAGGAGATGCCAGCAGGCAGCCACTAGCCCGCAGCGCTGTTCCGCCCAGGGCTGGCTGGGCCCCCCTCCCCAAGGCCTCTCAGCCTCATGGGGCCCCACGGCACCCCCCACCCACAGCAGCCCTTCTTTACTATTAGCCAAGCGCACCACCCTGCAAATAGCTGCTTGGAGCTGACAGGGCGGCAGTGGCCTGTGGGAGGCAGCCAAGGACTAGCTCAGCAGAAACGACAAACCCTCCCGCTTCAGCCCCTTGTGTGAAGCTAAAATTATCAACTTTCCCAACTGCAAACAAATGCATTTGCTGAACCTGCATTCCCTTCTCTTGCTTCTGCTGCCACTGGGCTTCCTGGGCATCACCCCAGCTTGGTCCCCTGTCCCTGGCCACGCCCGTAGGGCTGGGCCTTGTGGGCCAGGGCAAGGGAGGCTGATGCCTCCACACAGAATTTGCACCCGGGTCACAGGAGGGTCCCGGGACATCTGGCAACTCCAGGTGTGGGTCAAACATCTCCCTGCTACCATCCATCCTACCTTCTAGCTCCTCTCTTCGCCCTTTTGGTGCCCCAAATCTCTGGCTACTGCAAAATCCAGGAACTGTGAATGCTGACCCTCAATTAGTCAGGGTATTCCAAGTGTCCACTTCACTAGGGGCCTTTTTACCAGCTACCATCAATTCTTCTCCATCTGTGGTAGGTGGCCTCTAAGATGGCCCCAATAATCACCACCTCCTGATAGTCACACACTTATGTATCCCTCCCCACTGAGCTTGAGCTGGACCTAGTGGCTCACTTTTATGAGAAGGGTATGGCGGAAATGATGGCATATAACTTCCAAGATAAGGTCATAAAAAGTCTGTGGCTTCTGCCTTGGGCTGGCCTGCTCTTGGTCACGTGCTCTCTCTCTCTCTGATCAATCAAACTGGAGGAAGCAAGCCGCCATGTTGTGAGCAGCCTCGTGGAGAGGTGCACGTGACATGGCAAGGAACTGAAACTCTCAAAGTTTCCTAACCACATGAATGCGTTTGGAGGTAGATCCTTCAGCCCCAGCTGAGTCTGTAGTTACTACAGCTTTACCACAGCTTCCTGAGAGGCCTTAAGCCAGAACCACACAGCTAAGATGCACCCAGACTCCTGACCCGTAGAAACTGGAAGATGTTAGATGTTTGTTGTTTTAAATGGCTAAGGTTTGGGATCATTTGTTATGTGGCAGTAAGATAACTACTGTACCATCCTGTGCCCCACTCCCTCAAAGCTCTGCTTTAATCCCAGGTGATGATGGCCAATGACCTAATGTCCAAGTCTTTTTTTTTTTTTAACAGCTAGATAAGAGGATGACTTCATTCAGTTAAAAATGCTTGAGTCTCCAGACTGCCACTAAAGGACAGTGGGGATTTTAGATGCTGGTAGCAGGCTAATGGAAAAGATTATTGGGGCAGAGGACCCACTTCCTTTGTATGCACTGGTCCTGAGCCTAGGCAATGCTCCCAGCTTCTTAGAATCCCCAGATGATCAAATTGTGTCCAAAAACAACTGAAGGTTCATGACAGTATCCAGACTGCAACCCTTCATACTAGTTTTGTCCTTGGATCATGGTAGCTTAAGTTACTGAGTACTAACTAGATATCAGGCACTGTTCTGAGCACTTTATAATGATTAACTCATTTAATCCTCACAATAACTCCATTC
Source organism: Leptonychotes weddellii (assembly GCF_054177405.1). Taxonomy (NCBI): domain Eukaryota; kingdom Metazoa; phylum Chordata; class Mammalia; order Carnivora; family Phocidae; genus Leptonychotes; species Leptonychotes weddellii. The sequence continues at coordinate 34,724,063 of NC_138385.1, forward strand.
TACAGAGGAGGAAACTGAGGCACAGAGGAGATAAGTAACCTGTCCGAGTTCAGAGTCAGTAAGGGGCAGAGCTCAGATTTGAGCCCATGGTGGAACGATGTTCCTCGAGGGGAGCCCACATGTTCTGGGCAGGAGGGATTCTGGTTACCAGAAGTTGTCAGGGCCTTTCCTTTCTTTCCGTTCGTCCTCCTTATACTTCCTTGCTCAAAAACTGACAGCAGCTTCCCACTACTTACTGGATTAAGTCCAAAGCCCTCTTCATGACCCTTACCACAATTTGGCCCCAGCCCACATATCTTTCTTCTCCACCGAGTAACTTCTGCTTCTAGCTACAATAATCCCCTGATTTCCTTCCACCCATTAGCTATCTTCCTGACTCTGTCCTACCCGGAGAGACTCGATGGTTCTAGTTGGAAACTACTTGGTGTGACACAGAAAGGGCTTTATTATAGTCAGATCACCTGGAGAAATCTCAGAGACCTTGCCTCTTATAGTGGCCATCTCAGATTCCAAGGAGAAGACTATGAATCTTCTGTTGAGTGGAAATGCATCTCTCCGTTTTGCCAGAGTGAGACCAATGCTCCCAAAGGTAGTGGTCAAAGCTCTGTGCCGTGCACTTTACCCAGCCAAACCCCATCTCCTTCTGAAAGCCTTCCCCACTTCCTTCCGCCCCCATGTCACTTCTCTGATGGAGGCACACGGTGTGTGGATTGTCCTCAGGCCATTCAGTTCTCAGCTCAAATGTCACCCCTGCAGAGAGGCCTTTCCTGGCTGCCCCAGCTGAAGTAGCTGGGAGGACTCCACCCCAGCTCCTTGTCTCTTTTCTTCCTGGCATGTATCAATACAAACAGTGATAATTTATTTGTCTGCTTTTTAAATGTGTTCCCACAGAAACACATGCTCCACACGAAGGCAGGGATTCTGCTGTCCTGTTTGCCACCGTGGCCCCGGCACCTCTAACGGGGGGGGGGGGGCACGTGGGAGGCACTCACTGAAAATTTGTTGGGTGAATGAAAAAGGTGTTTCACCTGGAAGCTCCTTTCTGTGCTTTTCCCCTAGCTAGAGAACAAGTCTCCCGAGGGCAAGGCCCATGTCATAGCCTTCAGTTTCCCATGGCGTCTAGAGTAACACTGGGTACAAGTAAATCCTGAGACCGTACCTGTCGAGTAAAATGGTTGAGGTGTCTGGCCCTACGTTCCACTTATTAACCAACTCTCCCCTGCTTTACCAGGCTGCTGGGGATAAGGGGGGATGAAGAGCGGGTGTGGGCTTTTTTACCACAGGATGATCTAACCTTGAATTTTCCAAAGGGGTGATGGGGGGGGGATGAGGTGAGAGGGCGGAGGGTTGGCAGGTTTTCAGCAGTTTCTGGGCAGTGGAGAGTCTTTGCAGGGGAGAAGGTATGGCAAAGTCCGGAGGAAAGATGGAAAGGGCCATCCTGACAGGCCCAAGCTGAAGCCCACAGGTGTTGGAGAAAAGGCAACCTTGGTCCTGGAGCCGGAGGGGGCCCTCGGCATCCAAACTGTAAGGTCCTCAGGACTTTCTGAGGCTTCAAAGCCAACTCTGGGATGTCTGTGTGAGTGGGGACGTGGACTACTACCGCGGGCCTCGGTGACCCGGGGTGGGAGACGGAGAGAAGAGGAGGCACAGAGAGAGACAGAGACAGACAGAGAAAGCCTGGGGTCTTCACATCTAAAAATAGAATCGAGTGAGAGGAAAACAGCCCATTCCTAACCTTAATGCAGTTAGGCAGCGGAATAAACTGCCTAGCGAGGAGGAGGACTCAATGGAGTTAGAGGCATTCGAACTAGGTGCGATCAGGTCTTGGGCGGGGGGTTCTCAGTACCAGCAAAACCCTCCCGGCTGCGGGCGGTGCGGGGCATGGTGGGGGTTCCGATGGATCCACGGAGAGGCCTTTTGCAGGGTCGGTCCTCAGAGGCGACCGTGTGTGCGTGCACTCACACAGACGAACTCATACTCCTGCACCCTGCGAGGAAGGAAATGACCCTGCTCCAGCTCCTCGGTTTCATTGATGATGAAAGGGCCAGGGCACTACAGAGATTTTCATCCCTTCTCCCTCCCGACGAGTCACTTCTGTGATCCTGACGTGCCCCCTGCCAGTACCCACGTGGCCCCCAGGCCTCCTCAGTCAGGAAAGATTCAACCTCGGTGCACAGATCTACCTTCACACACGCTTTCTCCGTTCTCCCTTTCTCTTCCTCTCTCTCTCTCTGTCTCCTTCCCCCCGCCTCCCCCCGGCAACGTGGGCCACTTTCAACAGATAGCAGTAGACGCTTGCACCCTTATGCCCCCTGCCTTTCTGACCCCCGACTCCTCCTAGATTCTCTTGGCAGAAGGCAGGAGTTTTCTCTGCCTCCAGAAGTATCTTTGGTACCTCCCCAGGGCCCAGTGATGGCTGTAGAAGTGCGCTTTCGTGCTCTGAGGGTGCAGAGAAAAGGCAGACTTGCCCCAGGTCCTGCAGAAGAGGCATGTTCTTTTCCTGGCCTTTCCACCCACCCCATGCTCTCATTCTTCCCTTTGGCAGCACACAAGGCAAAAGCCCCCTCAGCCCCCTTGAAGGGAGGGGGAAAGAACGAGACCCAAATAAAATGGACCAACAAGTAGACTGAGAAATGACACCGCGCCAGAGGCCCGGTGAGGTGATGGAAGGCAGCAGGCAGGGAATGAGAGGGGAAAGGCCTCAGCTGAGAAGCCATTGACCACAAATGGCCCTGCAGGGTCCTGTCCTGGTCCCGCCAAAGGTGCTCCGCTCTGCTCACTGTGGGCTCAGGGCCAAGAGCACGGCATCTACCAGGGGCTGGTCGGTGGCAAAACTGGGAAGTGGGGTGTGGGGGGCGGCTGGTCTCCAAGATCCCGGTCTTGGTTTCCTCCCCACTTTTAGGTTCCCTCTCCCGGATTCCCAAAGCTTTATTCCCCCCTGTCCTGAGAGTCTTGCACTGCCTCTCCACAGCAAAACTCACCCATCCGTGTCCCATTTCTGCAGAACCTTGGGAGCATCGAGTCATTTGTGTATCCAGGTGTGAAACGGTGGTCACGGCTGAAAGCTAAACTCCCCTGAGCTGTTGTGTGGATGTTCATAGATTGTATTCGAGGGGGAGAACAGGAGGGCGGTGAGCTGTGGTCAATACATACGGGAAACCTGAAACAATATTAGCAGGTTTCTCTGCCGCAGGACTTCTCAGAGCCTTTCACATGCTCATGTGCATTGTGAAGGTCTCTAAGAGGGGGCTATAGCATTTCTCAAACATATTTGGCCATGGAATCTTTTCTTCTTATTTTTGTAGAGCAGCTTACGGGACTAGTGTTTTATTTGATGTATTTCCCCTCTCAGGTAGCATGTGCATTTTCACAACAGGCTTTAATACCTACCCCTAAAAGAGTGACCGCGATGGTGGGAAGGTACGCACCCTTACAGTTAGTGGAGGCAGTGATGGTTACGCTGGATCGAGCACTATATGTATGTATCTATCTCTACCTCTATCTCTATCTCTATCTCTATCTCTATCTCTATCTCTATCTATCTCTATCTCTATCTATCTCTATCTCTATCTATCTCTATATAAAATCATGGCTAGAAGGGAGAAATTTTTGACCAGAGGGCCCTGGCGCTATGGCTGTTTCATGTCACACATTATAGGTGATTGCCACTTACCAGTTGGCTTGCTCCTATCCCATACAGTCCCAAGTAACTTTAATATTTAGCCTTTGGGGGCTGTGTCTGTGGGACTAGAATGGAAGTAATAGAGGGGGGGCTGTCTACTCAAGACATGCCTATTTCTCATGTTGACACACTCATGTTTAAGAGCTGGCCCTTCCTAAAGCATTTGACATTTGTGCCCTTGTTCTCCACTGACGTCTCCAGTCCCCCAAACTCCATCCTCTAAAGCCTCCTAGAAGGAGGTTCAAGAAGGGCTGGCTCGGTATGCCTCATCCTCTCTCTGAGTTTTCTCATTATGTGTGAACCAAGTGTTCTTTCTTTTTTTTTTTTTTTAATTTTACTTTTTATTTATTTTAGAGAGAGAGAGAGCGAGTGAGTGCAGGGGGAGGAGCAGAGGGAGAGGGACAAGCAGACTCCATGCTCAGCATGGACCCTGACATGGGGCTCAAACCCACAGCCCCGAGGTCATGACCTGAGCTGAAGTCAAGAGTTGGATGCTTAACCAACTAAGCCACCTGGGCATCCCAAACCAAGCGTTTCTTTACAGTGCACAGGACTGGGGAAATGGGGGCACTGGAGAGAACTTGAGGGCTGTGCTCAGTCACACAGCTCCTCTGCTAGCCCACGAAGTGGTCTGACCAGACAGGCTGCCACAAGGAGCCTCCACTGGCTCCCGCCAAAAGAATCGGGATGAGGAGCCCCTTTCTACCTCCTAGATGGGATGCTGCCCAATTCATGAATCACTGAATAAAGCCAATTAGATCTTTGAATTAAGAAAGAGAGAGAACTGAGATGCTCTTCAATGTAGCAAGCTGAGGGGTGGGCAGCAAGCTGCTCCTTTGAAAGAAAGGGACTTAGTTCCGGGGAGGGTTGGTTACCTGGGAACAAGATGTTCTCATCCATGAAACTGAGTGCTCTCCAAAGGTGAAAACTGTGCATTATCAAGCTGTTCAGAAAAGCACTGTGTCCACCGTACTCTGTGCTGGTTATAGCACCACAGTAGGACTGTGTTCAGTTCCGGGCAGGACCCCTAAGAGGACTTCTCACAAACTGGAGCATTACCAAAGGCAAGTGACTGAGATGCTACAAGGTCAATAGGGTAAGGCCTTTTCTAGGTCCTGGACCACTATTTCAAGCTATGAACCCAGACCTGTAGATACACTTAGCCAAAATTTTTTTTTGTAAAATAGGCTTCGAGCCCAGCGTGGAGCCCAATGCAGGGCTTGAACTCACAACCCTGAGATCGAGACCTGAGCTGTTATCAAGAGTTGGATGCTTAACCAACTGAGCCCTGCCCCCCCCGCCCCAACCCGACGTTTTACATCCAATTCCAGGAGGTTCATGGACGTCCAGGTTAAGAAGCTCAGCTGTGGAATCATACCACAAAAGGAATCACTGAGCAAACTGAGCAGCATAGGGACTGAGGGCAGGCCACTGAAAAATGTGCCACGTTGGCATATTGATTATTTTAAGTAAAAGCTACTTAAGGAACAGCCAATGCAAAAAGAACACTCTGACCCTCCACTTTGTCTCCAGAAAGGAAATAAATCTCCCACATGAAATGTTGCCTCTCTGTCCCAGGAGGTACAGAGGTATCCTTATCACCAGAGACAGGGAATTCTGGGCTGAGAAGGCTGTAGAAACAAACCATGTTACTTTTTGCTAATTTACTACACCAGCCCAAATTCTGTTTAGAATTCCTTACTAATTAAAGCTCCCGAACATCAGTTCTCTTTGTCCTGTCAATTCTTCACAGATTTATTGTATCTTTGTCGAAAAAGTATAAAGAACTGCTTTCCTTGGTCATTTCTTTAGGTGTCAATTTCATTATTGGGCTTCTGTGTGCACGTAATTAAACTTTGGGGTTTTTTTTTTTCTCCTGTTAATCTGTCTCAGGTCAATTTAATTCTTAGACCAGCTAGAAGAATCTTGAAGAGTAGAATAAAAATTTCCTCCCCAACAGCAGATTTAGGTACAAAAATTAAAATAAAATGAAAGTCAAAAGACAGACAGACTTGAAGAAACGTGATAACTATATTCAGATCTTTTTAAGGGGCTGCCAAGAGGAAGAGGAAGGAAAGAAGCTACTGAAGGAGACGGCTTTCAACTCAATCTCAAAAAATGTTCTATTTAGACTCGCTCAACAATGGAATGGGCTCCATTAGGAGGCAGTGAATGCCTTGCCGATGAGAGTTAAAAATTTGAAGGGGAGACTGAGCTAGATGACCTCATAAGGACTGTTCTCCCAACCTTACATTTCCTCCCACCTGTGTGTTTCTGTCTCTGTCACTGAGATCCTTCCTTCTTTACTGCAGTCACAATCTTGCCAACAAACAAACCCCAAAAGGCAAGAGCAGATGGGAGGTGGCCCCACGCTCTGGACTGCCTGTCCCCTCACTTCTCCACTCTCACCTTCAGGCATGTATCTCACTAGCCCCCTTGCTAAGGCTCTCAGGTTTGCCTGATGCCTGCTAGTTAATCTGATAAACTCATCCGCACTAATGGGATCATGAATGCTAATGAATTAATGTGTTACCTTCCCAAGTGAAAATATTTGCATTTTTAACAGAGGTCTTCAGGAGATAATGCCTTAACTCGAAAGAGTGATTAATATTGAAATTTCAGCTGTTTGGCAGTCTAGTGCAGAAGATATTTTTGGAAAGGGAACCTTTTTCCACCCTTCACATCATACCATCTGCTGGGAGAGGAGAAAACATGTCCCTGCCCTTGAGGGGTTTACAGTTTATAAAGTTGGGGAATTACAATCACTGACATCTATTGAGCCTCTATCAAAGTGTGGGGCCCGGTGCTAAGTGCTGTATAAATATTATGTTCGAGTCCTCACAATGATCCTCCGATGTAAGTATTTTGCTGATAAAGGGGCTGGGCCTCAGAGAGGTTAAGTAACCTTGTATCTTAGGCTCAACTACGATGCACCAAGAATTATAAGAAGTATTTCACTTTTAGAAATGTTAAAATCGTTCTTTGAAACCATGAAATACACTGTGTGGTAAGGCCAGGTCCAGAGTACACGCTCTGCCTGATGCTGTTTCACAGAACCCAGGTGGGAACTAGCTGGGGGACACTTTGATATGATAATATAGCGGTGAGCACATATTAATATTTTAATACAAAATGATTACATAAGGACAGAGAAGGTGGCACAATGAGTCTGAGGTCAGCGGCGGCACATGCCAATGAGATCGTGAACCTCAGCGATGGAGGGCAACGAGGCAACAGGGCCAGGATTCAGGGTAGAGGGACTAGGCGATGCAGGGCCTGAGGCTGAAGTAGGGGGCAGATATATAGCAAAGAGCTGACTGTCGGGCATTAGGGAAGTTCGGTTTTGAGGTTATGGCACGCTGGCCGGCTTAGCTCAAGTGAAGGGGTCTGTTAGGGAAACCATAAGAGATATATTATGCTAGTCAGATGGGAAAGGGAAGGAAAGTGAACTGGGGGTGGTTTTTGAAGGCCAGGATGAGAGGTTTCAATTTGATATGTTGGGCAAAGGGGGCAATTCTTGATTCTTGCAAGTTAATGCCAACATATCAGGAGAAGCTCCTCTGGCCACTGGGATGAATTAGAGCTGTTGCCCCAAAGCCAGAGGCTTCCTGAGGAAGAAACCAGTACTGCACAAGAGGGTTGTGTCCTCAGAAGCATCAGGGTTCCAGGGTATTATGAGCCCTGAACTTGCAGTCCCCTCCTCTCTGGGTTGCATTCCTCCCCTGGAAAAGGAAGTAACAGAGCCATGGCTGCCGGGGCTCACCCCCCTTCTCCCTGGGAATGGAAGAGATACAGACTCATCTCCCTTCCACCCACGGACAAGGGTTTGTTGAGCCCCTACGATGTGTCTGGGTGTCCAGCACTGTCCGGCATGACACGCGGATCCTAGAGGCCCCTGAAGAGCTCACTCCCTAGCCGAGGAGGAAGGTGAACACACAGGAAGTCAAGGCAATAGGACACAGTATAATTGAGTGCTAAATCGTGGTGGACAAAAGGTCTGGATTCCAAAAGGGAACAGGGGGAACAATGGGTGATTATTGGTTTTTTCTTTTCTATATTTTTCTGTATTCTCAAGGTTTTCCACTATGTATAGGTATTACTTTCATAATCGAGGAAAACTTACACTTAAAAGAAGGAGGGCAACCGATGAGGGCTAGAACGATCAGGAAAGGAATCACAGCAGCGGCTGGACTTGAGCTTGTTAGTTAGAGGATGTGATGGAAGGATTTGCAGAGATGGAGAAGAGGGGGTCACTAGAGGCTGGGGGGACAGCAGAAAGTTGAGTGCGGAGAGAGGAGTGCACTCTGAGTGGGGTACAGCGGGGCAGGGAGAATGAGGAGAATGATGGAGTTTGGGGGTCAGGAAGAAATAGGTCAGAGGGATTTTATACATATATAGGATTATGTATAGCATCTGTATACATGGGGAAGCTCAGCTGTTGTGGAAGGCAGGCCTCGGATACCAGGGAGAGGAGTTTCTATTTGGTACTGTAAGCAAAAGGGAGCTATTAGAGGCTCTTGAGCAGGGAAGTGACATGATGAAAGATGTTTTAAGGAGATTCCTTTGGCAGCAGCTTGAAGGATTGCTTGGTGGGGAAGGGGAGGCCGCATGCAGAAGGACCAGGCGGGAGGCTGCTGCAGGGATCCGGGTGTGAGGGAACGAGAGCGTGGGCTATGACAGCAACTGTGGGAATGGTCAAGAAGGCAGGGATTCGTGAGGCACTTGTGAGAGATGAACTGCCAAGACATGGTGGTGACTGATGGGCATGAGGAGGGGGTGACTGATTCCAAGGCTCAGCCCGTGGGCTATGAAAGGAATGATGGTGTCACTAATAGAGACAGAGATCCAGGAAAAGGGCTCAGGGCTGGGGATCGGCATGGAGGGGAAGGCTGGAGAGGAAAGACCCTGAGTTTGCTTTTAGCTGGGGCGAATTTAAAGTGATGGTGAACTCCGAAAAGAAAATGTCCTTAAAGGTAATAATGAAGTGGACCTGGAGCTCAGGTTAAAGGCCAACCTTTATCATTTCCAGTGATCACCCAGAACTCCAAAGCGGGACAAGCTGCATTTAGACTGAGTGTGGAAACCTCTGGGGGCAGGGGAGGGGGGAGGAAAAAAGCAGACCCAGCAGCCAATTTTGGTTTGGACGTTGCGGGTGACGGATTCTAAACTGTGTGGCCACAGCAGGCTGGCGGGTCTGTTTAAAAAGCCCCCTCCTGGGGCACCTGGGTGGCTCTGTCGGTCAAGCATCCAACTCTTGGTTTCAGCTCAGGTCAGGATCTCAGGGTCCTGAGATCGAGCCCCGCCTGGAGCCCCGCCTGGAGCCCCGCCTGGAGCCCCGAGCCCCGTGTTGGGCTCCACACTCAGCTAGAAGTCTGCTTGGGATTCTCTCTCTCCCTCTGCTTCTGCACCTCCCCACCCCTCACGCGTTGGCGAGCATGCACATGCTCTCTCATTCTCTCTAAAATAAATAAATAAATAAATAAATAAATAAATAAATAAATAAATATCTTTTTGAAAAATCTTGTTCCTTTTTCTCTGTCAGTGAGTGATTTTTCCTACATATTAGAAAGATTACAGCTCAACTGTAGGGGACGAGATGAATATAGAACAACACTCCCTTTATTAATCATATCTGCAGTTCTCGGTGATTTCACTGATGGTGGCAACAGAGCCGGCCTGACACACAGCGCCCTCGCCAGCCTGGTGAGTAGCTGGTCTTCAGAGTCCCAGCCCTCAGAGTCCAGACTTCTGGCCACCCTGATATGGGATCAGAGGCAGGGCCCATTAAGAAGTAATCTTTTTACCTCAGTTTCCCCTTGTGTCACCTGGAAAAAGCATGGGTAGCTGACTTGCTTGGGTCTGGGTTCGAAGTGGGAAGATAAACAGAACAATTACTGAAGGGAAAACTGCAGATATGAAAGACAAAGCTTGGGAGAGAAACAGTGAGTGCACACTGCAGCAGGACCTTCAAACTGAGAGGTCTTGGTAGACTGGTTGACTCCCATGCCAGTTGTCACCACCATGCCATCCTCTTGCCACTTTTAATAGGCTTTTCCATGCAAAGGGTCATAAATAGGACAACTGCCCCAGTCAATGACTTGCATTCCCTCTTTCCAATCTCCAACCTCCATGAGCATCTTCCACTTGAGATACCCGCCCGCTTCTCAACCACCCTCCTTCCAACCGTCACCCCTACCTCAAACCAGCAACCAGAAGACTGATCAGAAATCTGAACAGAAATCTTCAGCAGGGAGATGCTGCTGAAGAAATCGCTGGTGGACAGACTATGCAGTGTGTGTGTGTGTGTGTGTGTACGGGTACACGTGTGAGTGTTCATCCACCAATCTAGCCATCTGTTCCCCTCTTTTCCCAGTGGGTTTGGATCAGAAGCAAAGAGAGGCCTGTTTGGGTGGTCCTACCCCCAGAGCTGAGCTCCCTTGGTGGTTAGGAGCCCACAGCCTGAGCAGACTTACGCTCCACTCATTCATCTTTAGAAGACATCATTCCCTCCCCCAAGAAGAACCGGTAAGAGAAAGGGGGGTAACATCCCACAAATATCCCTTTATCTGCAGTTCTCTATGTCCTTCCGATCCAGGGATGAGGGGCTGGGCCCAGACACCTGCCCAGGGCTGACCTTCAGTGGGCTGGGCAGGGAGGGGAGAGCTGGTGGGAGAGCAAAGGAGCAGGCAGAGGCCTCTACCATCACCCTCCCACCCACCTGTGGGCTCCCCGCTTATTTCTCTCCTAGCAGCTGTAACAGCAGGGCTCCAGCCGGCCTTAAAGTGCTGTGGCAGCTCTCCCCATGCTCTGGCACAGGTGTGACCTCCCCCGGGACCATCCCAAGTGCTGAGAGGAGTTTTCAAAACCGATTCTACCAGGGAAGTTGAAAGGTGTCTCTTCACTCTCAGCAGCCCTCAGGGGTCCTGGGAGCTTGAAACGGACAGCCCCTGCCTCCAGCCTCCCTGTGGGGGGTGCAGTACCCCAGATTCCCCCTTGCTCACTCCTTCCTGTCCTTGGGGGTCCTGGCACTGAAGGCCCCAGGTGCAAATCTACTTGACCTGGGATGGTTAACTAAGATTCACCCATTGTTTTCTCAGCTCCCCTGAAATTCTGCCACGTGGGGGTCCCGTGGGGCAAAGAATGTGTGAGTACTGGGAGTAGATGAGGCGAAAACCAGTCGAGGGAATCCACCTGGTGGTTTACCAGCCATGCGGAAGCCCCAAGTGGACTTTCGGGTCTGGGCCTCCTCTCTCTGCCCACTGCCACCACTCCAACTCTCTCTCACTTGGAGTGCTGTAGTAGTTTACCAGCTGGTCTCAATCCCTCCTTGTTCCACTCAAGTGGCTTCCTGTCGGGTGGCTAACCATCCTGAAACACTTCGCATTAATTGTCCAACAGCCCTCCGGGGTCTCTTCCAGTCCAAACTCCCCACGCTGACATCAAAGGCCCTCCAAATCCAAGTGCCCCTTACCCAGGAGTCCGTTTTCCTCACTGTCTTCTCCCTTAACTGTGCCTCTCCCTCGGAAGCCTGTTCCTCTGCTAGTCAACCATCTCCATCTCACACGTTATTCAAAACCTAACTCAAGTTCAGCGTCTTCTGGAAAGCCTGCTCCCTCTGTTCCGGCCCACGCTGCTCCCTCTCTGTGCCCTGAACCCCTACGGTGCTTACAGTTGAGAGCACATAATATAGCATGTAATTGTTTTCCAACTTTTATTATTCTTAGTTGCTTCGTATGAATAAGTATTACTTTTCTGTTAAATTATGAATTTCAAAAGAGCAGGCCCTTTGCTCTCCCCTTTTCATCATAACATGGGCATTGGGCTAGACCCAGGGGTTCTCAAGAGACTCCTGTTCCCTTGCCTTAACTCCAAAATGAAGGAAGGATGAGATGAATGAAGGCCCCCTGAGGATCTTCTCTGTCCATTCCCTCCCCTTTCGCAAAAGATGTTCCAGGCAGTCGAAGAATGGAGGCTGCCCAGAGAGGCCTAGCCAGCCAATCAGCTGTTGGATCTCTAGTTTTCAGTACACTCCCACCTCCTAAGGCTTTCTGAGCAATCAATAATGCTGCTTAAGTGATCAATCTGAGACACAATGGGCTGCAGGGGCCAGTGTTTGATTAGCTCGAGGGAATAAATGTATGCTGGAGGAGACAGAGCAGGGAGGGAGAAACAGAAGAGAAAGCAGGAAGAAAGAAGAGCTGGGGGAAGGGAGAGGGAGAGCTTTTATGAATGTGAATATGATAGAATGTTGCTGAGAGAAGTTCTCACCTGATTGATTCAACAGCAAGTTCTTACTGAGGCAACTAAATAATCTGAGGTCTTTCTCAGAGCCCACCGAATATCCCAGGGCTGCCGGGTGATCTTTGACCTTGGCAGGACCACTGTTGCCACTGGCCACTGAGGGCCTAAGAGGCTGAAGGCTATGTAGCAGATGGAGAGGTGGGTGTGGGATGGAGACTTCAGGGGACCCCAAGGGAAGTCTTGGGCCATGAGCTGTGCTCATTGGCAGGGTCTACAGAAATCCCAAGCCCTGGCATCCTTCGGTCCTCCACCCAAGACTGGTGACTCTGATATCCATGATGATCTGGGACAGTTGGCCAATCTGCAAGAGTGCTAATAGCATTACCTTCTCTCTGTCCATTGGTGTACATACTATCCTTCCTCCCAAGGCTCTGGGTCTGGAAATTCAATTATTTGGCCATTAACAAAAAAGAAGGAGGCTCTTTCTGATTTTTTTCTGGAGGGCTCAAACTAGCTATAGCACTAATCAAAATTTTTTCTGGAAAAGATAGTGTTGTCTGGAAAAAAACAAAAAACAAAAAACAGAGCAGATGGCTTATTACTGGGAGAAAGAAAGGTCCTCCTTTAATCTAACCATGATTCCTGCTGTTCTCATTAAAAACCCATCCTTCACATATAATGGTATTATTACTCCCCTCATCACACAGGCTCAAAGCCTCGGAATCACCTCTGACTCTTCTTCTTTCCTCATCCCGCTCATCCATTTGGTGGGCAAATTGGTTTTTTTCTACCTCCAAAATTGATCTATCCACCTCCCTTCTATCCCCATCCAGCTATTGTAAAACCAGCCTTCATGCCTCCAGGATGGCCCCCTTTCAATCTGTCAAAGGGGAAGAAAAGAAAAAGAAAAATGAGCCAGAATCTAATCAAGCCTAGAGCTCATTTCCACTTACAAGAGAAACAGGGAAGAGTGGAACAAGCTAAACGACAAGAGGAAGCAAATGGACCAGAAGGTAGGACAGTGTACTCAACAACTAGCCTGCCTTCTCTAACAAGTCAAATAGAGAGGACTTTTGAAAGGACCTCAAGATACATAATGACCAAATGAAATGTGTTGGGCTTTTTTGGGTCTTGATTCTAACGAGCCAACTGTAAAACATGTTTTGAGATAACTGAGGACATTTGATTATGGACTGGACAACAGATAGTACAAAAGCATTATTGTTATTTTGGTCCGGTGTGTTAATGATATGTGGTTATGTGAGAACATGTCTGTTTTTTAGAGATGCATAGAGAAGTATTTGGGGTGAAGTGACATGATTGACATCCAAATTTTGTTTTAAAACAAAGCAAAGGAAACAAAGGATAAAGGAAGCAAATATGGCGAAGTCCTGATAATTAATGTGGATAATGGGTAAATGGGGTTATTATGTATTTTCTCTGTTTCTTTGAGAAATGATCATAATAAAAAGTAAAGACAATAGTCACCCCCTGTACCCCAGTCTACCTTTCTAGCTTTATCTTCCACTCCTACCTCATTTCTCTGTGACTAGATGACACAGCTACTCTGCATTCTTGCCCATGTGATTCCTGTCTGAACTTCATCCCTTCGCTTACTCACGAATTCATTTGTTTTCTCAGCAAATATATATCGAGGACCTCTTAAATGCACTAGGCACTGTAAATGCAAAGTGACTGAGACCAAGTAAGACGAGGGACCTCCTTCATCTTTATGTCCTCCCCACAAGCAACACAGCACCTTGCACAAAACAGGTGCTCAGTAAATGCTTCTTGAACTGATGTGCAGAGGGAGACATGATAGAATCTCACTCTAATAGGATCCAACAAATACTCAATCCCACCTAACAGATGCTTAGTGAATACCTACTGTGTGTGAGGCATTGTGTGCTATGGGGATAAAAAGAAGGCGAAAAACACCAGGCTTTTTTCCTTCATTGAGCTTATAATGTAGATAAGACGTATGCATATGAGAAGTTACATTTGTGTGTGAAGAACATACGAGTTAATGATTCAAGCAATAAGAGTGGGGTGTACCAGTGATGTACCTGCCAAATGTATTTTAGAGCCAGTAAGTGCAGGAGGAGTTCCGAGTGGGGAGAGAGGTCACTTCAGTCTAGAACAATCCAAGAAGATTTCACAGAGGACGTGAATTTGACTGTAGCACTGAAGGATGACGGGTACAGTGGTATTGGATAGGAGGGAGGCAGAGGCAAAGAGGAAGGGGTACACCTGGTGAGTGGAATGGCATGAACAAGAGCACAGGTGCCAAAAAATGTACAAAAGACATGTTTTAGAGACCCTGAGGAAAGAAATTTGGCTGCAGTAGAGGGTCCAGGAGGGACTATTGCTACCGAAGCAGAAGCTCACATGGTGGGACCTGGGAATCTGCAAGTGATTTTGAGAGACACTAAAATTTGAGAATAAGTGATGGGGACAAAGAGTGGGAAATGAAGCTCTGAGAATTTACAGCATTTGGCCCACTCGAGAAGAGTCTTGAATGTCAAGCGAAGGAAGCTGAAATTTATCCCACAGGCCGTCAGGTATTACGCCTCAAAGGTGTTTGTCGGAAGCATCATGAATAACAGGGATTTGGGAATATTAATGTGGCAGGTGTGGATATTACGGACTGGCATGGAAAGAGACTAGGGGGTGGGGTGGAACGGGGTAGAGCCGGATGATTCCGAGGCTTCTAGAAGGCTTGTATAACAGAGGTCAGAAGAGCAAGTCGTCTTTGAGACATAATGAGATGAGTCTGTGAATGTCGAGTCTGACATGATAACCGCCTATCCAAGGGGAAATATTCAGCAAGTAGCTGGAAATACAGATGTGAAATATAGGAGAGGGGTTAAGTCTGGGCTAGAGAAGTGGGACCGGCCAGGAGAGGGGTGAGAGAGAAGCCACGACACAGCTGTATGCCCTTGGCAGCTGAGGAAGTAGAAAGCAAGAGGAGCCGAAGAACACCCAGATTTGAAGGCTAGGAGGAGGAACCAGCAAAACAGAGAACAAAGGAGGGGTCACTGGGCTGGAAGGAGACACAGAGAGTACAACCAGGCAGAGAGCTCTTCAAGAACCCAGGGATGGCTAGCAGTGTGGCTAATGCCAAGGTGAAGTTGAGGCTCAGGAAAGGTCACTAGCTATGGCATGCATACAGAGAGACCTGCTCATCTCATGTTCTTCACCACAAACAGGGACAGTGGCTCCTACATATAACAGGGAGCCTCCTCCCTCTCCCTCTCTCTGTCTCTCTGTGTCCCTGTCTCTCCTCCTCCTCCTCCTCCTCCTCTTCCTCCTCCTCCCCCTGCCCCCTTGTCAGACACACACTCTGATTTCCAAGCTCATTTTCTGACGACCCAGGGGAGTAAGGTGCTAGCGTGCTACTGGGCTGTTTGGGCTGGTAACCTTCCTTTGTAAGGATAGTACCCTTAGAAAAGGGGATGCTGTGCCTGTCATGGGTAGGAAATAATACAGAGCCCTCAAGATCCCTGCCCTCTCCTTACCAGCTCAGCTGAGTTGGGGGGAGGGAGGGACTGGAAAGGAGGGAAGATGGTACGCTTCCCTCCGCCTCTGCCCCTAGCCCTTGGATTTCCCAGCAGAGCTGCAAGTTCCGGCCCATTTTGAGTCCTGCATTTTGGTTGCTGATAATGCAAGAGAATGTTTTTCTTTTTTGAATTTATGGTAAGAAGGAAAACAGAAGTCCTTGAGAGAAGAGCCAGAACAGTTTTCTGCTGCGAATGCTAATAGCCTTAAGGCTGGCCCACAGCTGAAGCTAACTTGGGTGTGGCTGCCTCCCAGGGGCCTGTCCAAGCTAAGGGTCTTCACCCACCATGGATGGGGACTGTCCCAGCTCCCCTAGAAATGCTTGCTAGGGCCTTGTGAAGGCATGAACCTCCATAAGCCAGGCTTGTCTGCATGAGCCTCACTTCCCACAATTTGCTCCAGGTGTGTGTGTGTGTGTGTGTGTGTGTGTGTGTGTGTGTGTGTGCGCGCGCGCGCGCGCGCGCGTGCGTGTAATTTGTGTGTGTGTGTGTCTTTTATGGTTTCAGCTAGCCTAGAGGCTCCAAAAGAACGGGGATCCTTTTTCTATTGCACTGGTGCTACCTTCTCAGGGGGCCTTGTCTGGTGCTGACCGCGGAGCCCAATCATTTCTGCAGGGTGGGGGTGGGGGGGACACAGAGGGCTTCTGTTGTCCTGCATCTCCCCGTGCTGCCTGCAAGGGCTGAAGTGGGGACTACTGCAGTGGGGGGTGCCAGGCCAATGCCTCTCCTCCGCCCATGCCACCCTGAGCCCTCCTGGACTCCCTGCCCGCCCCCCACGACCCGCCACACCCTGGGATTGCAACTGTCTCCCTCCCACTCCCACCCCCACGCCCCAGCTTGTTGCCGTGGTCAGCAACGCCAGGGTTTTCCTGTTGCACTTTTTCAACCCACTATTGCTCCCAGAGGACCTCACTGGTGGCAAAATACCCCGATCAGGCCACACAGCTCCCTTCCCAAGCCCCTGAGATTGTGCCACTCACCCGTGGGTGGGGACGGTGCCCCTGACTCATTCAAAATGGGGCCTGCAGCCTCCTAAGAGTCCCTAGCCCCCTCGTTCAAGGAGGCAGAAGCTCCATCGCACTGTCTGAAGCCACAGCACCAACAGCATCGCTAGCTTGTGTTTAGGAGGGCACTTGCAGGTTTAGGGCAGCGTGCCCTGCTAGTCTGCAGGACACCTCAGATCCGGAAGATGCTCAGAGCCAAGAGCCTGGGGTTCCCACCACCCTGCCCTGGCGGGCCTCCTCTCTCTGGTGGCCATCAGCCCTCACTTGCAAGGCAATTGTGGTGGTGGGTGTCGGTGGGAGAGAGGAGGCTCCCTCTGCACGCAGCAACGAGTGTTTCTGTCCTGCTTGGATCACATCCCCTCCCTTGCCAGAATCCTGCAGTGGCTCCCAATTGCCTCTCGCATCAATTTAAACCTTCTCTCTGTGGGCCTCAAAGCCGTCCATAATTGCATCCCACCTTCCCACATCCCCACTCCCACACACACATCACGCGTAACTCCGGGCCAGACGTAGACAGTAGATGACGCCGTCCACAAATGTTCCAGCCCGGGTCCTGCCACAGGTGCCTGACAGCCCCACCAGTGGAGCCATTCCTCTGCCTCCTTTAGAAAATGCAAATGTTACCTGAGAGGTGAAGGCAGTAAAACATTGTCAGCTCTTAACACCTTGGCCGGGCAGGGATCCTGCCATCAGATTTGACCGGGCAGGGAGCAAAGCCCTGGCTGAGAGGTCTCGGGGCGGGGGAGGGGACCCAGAGGCGCGGGGAGCAGCCCACGGGCGGGGTGTTAGGGACGGGGCTCTGACGTCGAAGCCATCTCTGTCACGACTTTACCAAGGGCTAGAGTCTGACTTGGCGTCTCTACTTCAACCAGCCAAACCCGCTAATCCTCCCCCCCCAATCTTGCTGCCCCCTCCACACACGTTATGTCTTATTTCAACTCGGGGATACCCTCATGCCAAGCTGCTGAGGTTGAATCGCTTCTCTCGCGTGGAAAAAAAAAAAAAAAGCCACGAAATTGGGTAGAAGCCGGCATGTCTGCTTGGGCATGGCCAAGTCTTGTTGAGGTCTCCCTGGGGAGAGCCGAGAGCCTTCTGCTCGGTGGAAATAGCAAGGGCTTCCTGGGAAGCCTCTCTCGGCTCCCAGGAAGCTGGGGAGAGGCTTCCCAGGAAGCTGGGAACTGGATTCCCTGGCTTCTGCAGTGAGCTTGACGGGAAAGGAAGGGGAGGGGGAGCCAGGGTCTCCCTGCAGGCCAAAGTGTGCCTTTCATCCCCTGTCTTCCAGCAGGGAAAACTCACTTGGGTCTTCTCTCTGGGTCAGCACAGATTCCCCACCCTCCACCCCTGCGAGGGGCGCCCCCAAGGGAGCCTTGGTCTTATAGCAATTTCCCCAATGGGCAGGAGTCCAGAGACTGCCCCACCCTCCGCGAGAGCTGCAGGATGCTGAGACCACCCGGTGGGCTCCAGCGCTCTGCAGCTGGACTAACATGCCCACAGGAGGGGGCAGGTCAAGCAGAATCCAGCATACACTGTGGCCAAGGGCTCTTGGGTGACACCTGCAAGGGTGGGGGTGCCACCTGCTCCTGGGGAAAGGTGTCAGGCATTTGCCCCTGCAGTGGTTTCAGTGTGTGTGTGTATGGGTGTGTGCGTGTGTGCGCGCGCGCGCCCGTGCGCGCGCACGGGAGGCCCAGGAGCTCGGGTGTGGAAGGGCACGACTATCAGAGTTGGGAAACGCTTTTTTTTTTTTTTTTTCCAGAATGGAGTTCTTAAGGGCCCTGGTGGAGGTGTCTACAGTAGCTTGGGGTGGGGGTTGGCTGTGTGTTTGTGTGTGTGTGGGGGGGGCAGCAGGTATTGAATCTGCGGTAATGTGCAGTTGTCATGTAGTTTCTCAGGGATACTCTGAGACAACAGACACATACACACTCTCCAAGCTCCAAAGCACCAGGCTGGGGAGTAGAAGTGTGTGTGTGTGTGTGTGTGTGTGTGTGTGTGTACATGTTTTTGGGCACTGGGGTGGAGGAGTGCGTAGCTCTATGTGTTTGGGTGACTGCTTAATTAGCATCGGGGTGGAGGGGGCAAGTGTAGCTGTGTGTGTGTGTGTGTTCGTATGTGTGTTTCGTCTTTGGATGGGGGTGACTGTAGCTGAGCACCGGGTATGTGGTGCGGCTGTGTGGCGTGTGTGTGCGTCCGTGTCCGCGTGTGAACATGGCCCCGGGAACCACACACATGCTTCAGACAGCTGTTTCTGGCAGCCCTGGGGCTCGGGCTTCTCCGGGCACCCCCGCTAAGTGGCCACCTCCCAGCAGCCAGGCCCCGTGTCTCGCCGGCTCTCCCAACTGTGCCCAGGGCCCCGGCGTACACACAAAGGCTCCATAATGAACGCGCTGCACTCCCCTGCACCCGGCTCCTCACCCTGCACCCCCCCGCACCCGGCGGCCAAGGCGAGCCCGCTAAGCCGGCGACTCTCGGGGCAGTGGGCACGCACCCCGCCGCTTCCCCCGCCCGCCCAAACTCCGGGCGGCCCGACGCTCGGCGCCCCCCAGCCTGACCCCGGCTCCCGGGGGCGCCCAAGCGCCCGTCGCCACCGAGCCGGCCCGGGGCGGCAAGCTCCCGCCGCGACCCACCCCTGGCCCGGCTGAGCCTGCGGGCGCGCCCCCACCCCCCGAAGGCAGCGCGCCTCTTACCTTCCTCCTCCGCCTCCTCTTCCTCCTCCTCCTCCTCCTCCTCCTCCTCGTCGTCGTCGGCGGCGGCGGCGGCGGCGGCGCGGTGGCGGCGGCGACGGCGGCGGGACTAGGGCGCCCGTGTCCCCGAGCCCGGCACGGGCGTGGGGCTCAGTGGCGCCGGGCGGCGGGGCGGGCAGAGGCTGGCGGGGCGGCAGCAGCTGGCCCGGGACACGGGGAGCTGGCGCGCAGGCGGCGGGCTGCGGGCAGGCTGGCAGCGGCGCGCGCGGGCTCCTCGGGCGGGCTCCATGGCTGCGCCGCGGGCGGCACCATCGCCGTGGCTCGCTCGTCGCTCTCTCGCTCCAGGAGTGCGGCAGGCGGCGAGGTGACGGCTGGCCGCGAGGCGGCCGGACGGCCGAGGAGGGGAGGGGAGAAGGGGCGGGGGAGGGGGCGGGGAGGGGGCGGGGGAGGGGGAGTGCAGAAAGAGGGGCCTCTCCGGCGCCTCCCGACCCTCGAGTGCTGGCGTCGGTTTCCCCGAATGGGAACGCGGCTTAAAGGCACAGCTCCCGGCTCGGGTCACAACTAAAAATAAGCGCAGGATTGACAATTGGGGAAAGAATCTCCCAAGACACAGCCCAGCAACCCAGCCACCCCAGCCCGGCGCGGCCTCACTTCTTGAACCTGACGGTTCGGTGGGGCTCTGCCGGGAACTGCTGGCAGCTAACAGGGCAAGCCGATTTCCAAAGTGAACCCGGGAAAGTGCGGGGGTGGGGGTGGGGCGCGAACTGCGGAGAAGGGGCGACGGGAACGCTCGCTTAGGGGCTCCATTCCTTGGCCCCTGACCTTGCCTCCCCGAGCTCCCTTCGTCCCCCCCCTCCCTCCCCCCCCCGGATTTGCTCGCCTTCCGCTGGGGTTGCCTTCCCTGCAGCTCCGCTCCGGGTCACCACTGTCAACATCCACACGCACCTTCTTGAGTTTCGGCTCGGCTCCTGCTCGCAGCGTCTCTTGCCCAGCCCTGGAGTGCGAGCTGTTTCGAGCCCAGGCCCAGCCCGGGAGCCCACCCCAGGAAGAGAACGATCTGCCAGCGGGCAAAGGTCCGCTTAGAGCTTGCGGTCGGTTTGGTGAGAGGGGAAGGAGGTTAAGGTTTGTGTGCATTTGTGTTCACCAGCAGATGCTGGGAGGGTCCTGCGCAGACACCCAACCCCCCACCGCCGAGGAGAGTAGCTAGGCACATAGCACAGTGCCTGATGAATGATCTCAGGACATTTTTAAGAGACATGCCGTGAATACTAAACATGTAGCAGCCAAGATTCAAGAAAGGCTCTTGGTCTCCTAGCTGCCTTCAGACCCCTTTGGAGGAGTTTTAGGGACCAAGAAAAAGGCCACTCTCTCTCTCCTGCAAAGGACAGCCTCAGTGGGGACCCAGGGGGACCGGAAACTTGGACCACCGGTCTGGGAGGGTGAAGTCTAGGCCAGGGAAGAGGAAAGCAGAAGGAAGCCAGCGGTGGAGTTGAAGAGGCACTAGAGATGCCAAATGCAGAGTGAATTTCCCAGTGTCAGGGGCCTTTTGGAGACAGAGCTAAGTGACTGACACATTCGGGCCTCTGCAGTTCTAAGGTGAAAAGTGAGCCCTCCTCAATTTCCCCTCTGTGCTTGGACTGTGGGAGGGAGGCTGTTAAGAAAAGGGGACTCATCCCGTTTGGAATCTCTTCCTCACCTCCAGTTCTATTTCAACAAGAGAGGCTGGAGGGCTCCTGAGGGGCCATCGTGGGGCAAGAGGATGGTCTCCGTAAGCTGTGTGGAATTTCCAGGATTCAGGAGAAGAGCTCCCGGGTGCAGGGCTCTGTGGTCCCCCTGCAGCTGGGATCAGCAGTGGAGTAGCTGACTCGTAGATTTGGCCATCCATCCAGTGAGCACACTTTTGCTTTCTTTCCTGGCACTTCCTACCTTGAAAAAAGGATGGAAATTCCCTGCATCTGGATGGGGGTAGCCCAGGCTGGGAAAACAAGCCGATGGAATTATTAAAGACGGATGGTGAATGAAAATAAAGACATGCAGAGAGGAAAACACACAGTATTCCTGGCAAATGCACAGGCAGACCTGCACACAAGAAGATGCTCTGAGGAATACAACACACACACACACACACACACACACAGAGACATACACACACAGGGACTCACACACACGGAGTCACACGTAGGACCATGGACATACTGAGCTAGTACAGGAAAAAAAAAAAAAAAGTCTAGCCAGAGAAGTGACTCAGACTTGATTTCTAATCCTTCCAAAAGAGAGAGGTGACGAGAAGCAGGGAAGAGTTGGCCTCCTGTCTCCAGGGATTGGAGAGGGAGCCGGGAACCAGCTGTCCGGTATGAATAATGCTATTTGCAGGCAGACAGTTCCTGGCTGGCTTCCTTGGGATAATGTCTGGGGAGGGGGGAATCCCCTCCACAGTCCCCTGATCCTTACCCTGTTTTTTCCTTATTAATATTAATAACACAGACACCAACAAGTTGGCTTGTATCAGTGCTTACAATAAAACTCGACGGGTTAATAACTAAAATAAATGCATTTTATGATTCCGATGAGCTGTCTTCTGCTGCTTGCTGGCCTCCCTGAAAGCATATGCCCAGTCTCCAGTCAGTCTGCTGTGTGCTAAACGAAAGTAAAGAAGGGGTAATGGAGGGGGAAAGAGTATTGGGAGGGACTGTGTCTCTGGACAAATGCATGCACCGGGCTCCTGGGGGACCAGCAAGGCACTGTACAGTTTAGAATAGTGATGAAGGGCACAGCTTTTGGAATCTGTTTCTTATTAGAAGGGTGATTTTAGGTAGGTCACTTAACCTCTCTGGACCTTACCGGTGGGATGGAGATGATAGAACTTCACTTGTAGATTTAGCCAGAGTACTCCATGAGAAAATGGATACAAAAGGTCTCCGTAAATGGGAGCTATCCTTTTTTCTCAAGACCAGTCGGCCACCTCATCAGCTGCTGAAAGGCTCCCCGTTTTTGTTCCCATTCTGCTTCATTCCAGTCTGAAGTGATGTAGCATTTGCATTGTTTCTTGCTCTTGGGCAAAGTGAGTTCTTCAGCCTGTGTGCACATGGGCTGACTTCATTTCCAAAGGGAGATCTTCTGCCCGCCCGCATTCCCCCCCAAACAGAGAATCACAAAGGTAGGCTTTTGTTTTGTTTTTGTTGTTTGGTGAGCTGTGTGCCCTCTCTATGCTCAAGGTAAGAAATGAGGGAGGAGGGAGAGCGGGAGGCAGGGTACACAGAGGGTTCCTCAACATTCCTAACCCTGCACCAAAATGCAGCAAAATAAACACTCGCATGTCGGTCGTACTGGGACCCTCATTCCAGCCACACTGGAATTTAGTGAGGACGATTCCCTCGGGGTAAGAATTCAGTCTTTTCCATCTCATGACAATCGGATGAGGAATGAAGATCTTCCAGCCAGAAGTCTATTTCCTATTAAAATCGATACATTGAGACGACGCTAATAAGTGGCATTATTTTTCTCCCCTGCGCACGGAGAGCGGATGGAGGCAGCCCAGCCTCACTGGCACCTTGGACTGTCATCAGCACTTAACAACCAAACAACCAACTCCCCGTTAACTGGGAATCCAGGGATAAATGGACAGAGTCTCTCTTGGCCTCCAGTAATGACAGTAATACTGACTACTGTTTATGGACCCATCATTTAGCGTGGGGCGCTCTGCTACCGCTCCTAGGAAAAGGAGGACGGTTCTTCATCCCAGGGGATACAATTAGTTTCACTCCCCTGGTAGGACCTCCAGCCAGCCCTGAAAGCTTTACATGCATTAACTCATTTCATGATCACCACAACCCTCGTACTTAGGGAACTTCATCATCCTTATTTTACAGCGGAGAAAGCCAAGACTCACATAGCAGTAAATGCTGGAACCTGGACTCTAACCAGGTAATGACAATCAATAGTAATAATAGTTATGCTTGCTAACTTTTATTGGGAACTTATTAGGGACCAGGCACTGTGCGGGCATCTTGCATGCATTATCCCATGTAATCCTCACAATAAATCTGAGAGGATAGGTACTATGATTGTTACTATTTTGAGGGAAAATGGAGACTCAGAGAGGTCAAGTAATCTCCACAAGGTCACACAGCTAGTAGGGCCTAAAGCAGGACTTGAACCCATGCCAATTTGACTACAATGGGTGTAATGTCTCCCAAAAGGCTGTGACTCCGAGCCTTCGGTTGGGGTTACACAGCAGAGATAGGCTGCTGGCATTTTCTGGAGACATACATAAGCTGCCCGCCTCTGGAAAAGATGAATAAGTCAAAAGCCGGGTACCGCTGACGGGTGATGGCCAGAGTATGGAGCGCATCTGCCTAAGGCAGCCAGCGGACTCCCTGGGTGGCTGGGCAGGCCCTGGGATGGTGGGAGGGATGGATTAATCGGAAAGATCAAGGAGGAAACCTCCTTTATAATTGTCAGCCCCCAGCCTTTTATGCTCCATCTTGCCTTTCAGCAAGACACCCGCCCATCCTAAAGCATCTCAGGCCAACCAGGCCCCTGGTGTTTGGGACAGGGTGGGTGGAGGAAAAGGGAGGGGAAGCTCCCAAGTTCCTGAGCTACTGGGGAAACTGGGAGCTAGCAGGAAAGCGAGATGACACAGAGAAGTCCAGAGAAAAATGGAGGAGAAAAGGATCACTTCCAAGGATTTGTCACCAGGAGGAAGGACAAAAGGCTGGGCAATTATGCTAAGAAGGCTTCTTGGTAGCCCTTTGTGGGCAAGCCCAGCAGGCCCACCCGGTGTGGGCTGGGAGACGCCCAAGGGAACAACTCCAGCAGGCAGGGCCATGAGCTGCAGACGGCCAGCCAGCCCTTTCCCAAGCCTGGGCTGGCTGCTGCCCTCCAACACAGCTGCTCAGCGGGCCCTGCTGCCTGTTAGTTGTGTGGGTCCCCCCTAGCTCCCAGCTTCCCTGTCTCTGTTCCTGCCCCCCTTCCCATACACAGCTTGCTAGGGAAGCGCCCAGTCATAGGAGGGGGATCCCTATGTCAGAACTGGGGTTCATCCTACAGTCGTGCCCTGTGGCCAGATGCAGTCACTCCGTTCTTGGCTCCTCTCTGGGGTTTGGGGTCAGAGGGACACTATTTGCATCAATAAGGCCCAGGCCTCTTTAGCGTTCCTGGTTCCTGGTCCTTTAGTCTTCCTTGTTCCTGCTCCTCTCACTTACCTAGTGAGAGATGGGTGGAATGAGATTTCCTTCGGCATCCCACACACACCTCCCCTCAATAAGCCCCCTTTTCCCCCCTAGATCCTCTTTGAGTGCTCTCCCCTAGACAGCTCCCCCATCCACATGTATCCATCCCTTGTCATAGCCCTAGATAATCCCATACTAATCCGTACTTAGGTAAACACAGACCTTAATTGGCAATGCTCCTCAAGCGTTCACACACACACACACATTTCCATGGAATCCCTAGCAATAGAATAAAGTGGGAATCTGGAGGTGAGGGCCAAAGTGGCCCCAAGTGCCAAATTTCTTCAAAGTCTCACATTTAATTTCGAAACATGAATTTCCACATTCTACTCCATTCTATACCGGTGTTTGATGTACAACATGAGCATTGTATCGCTGGCAAATCCTTGCCTAAATGGAAGCTCCAGAAAGATGCACTCTTTATCCCATGGCTCTGTGTACCCCACAAGGTACATTCCAGAAGCACTGAATAATGTGTTATCCCAGAACCTGCTTGCTTTTGATCCACTATCTGTACTGAAGAGAGTGGTGAGCAGAAAGAATGACTAGAATAGAACGGTTTGCAGTGTTGGGGTGCCGCAGTGTGGCGGGGGCAGGGGGAGGAGCCTGTCTTCTTATTAAGCTCAATTTCCCCCTCAGGACTCATGGCAGAACCACCCGCACCTCTAGGTCCCAGAGGGCGCAAGCAGCCTCCTAGTTGGTGTGATGCAAGCCTTCCCCTTACTCAAAATCACCCGCTTCCCAGCTGCGTGCACCGGAAATTCTCCTTTGGGTTAAGGCCCAGTCTCCAGAAGGTCCCGGTAAATTGCACATGTTATCTGGAATGGACAGCACATTAAGTCATTAGCGGCCATTAATGCACTCGCCTGAATAAATCTATCAGATTGCTTGTCACCTCTCGAGGGCAGAGCTGTGAGGGGATGAGACAGTGACCAGGGACCTTTCCTTTGGGGTGCTATGGGGTGGGTTGGAGGACCTCTCGCTCAGCGTTTCCCCAGCTGCAAGCCTTGACCCCCGCTGCATCAGAAGCCTGCGGGAGCTATGCACAGGCTGATTCCCGGGCCCCACCCAAGTCCCCAGGACTGTATTTAAGGAGCACCCTGGGTCACGCCTGCATCCAAGCACACCCGAAGCGAGCCTGAGGAGGGGACTGCTGCTCTGGGGGCCTCGGGGGCCAGGGCCAAGTGAGCGGTCCCTGAAGGCCGGGAAGGAGGCTTCCCCACTGGCTTTGCCTCTCCTTGGCTCGACTCCAGAGCTTCCTTTATTTCATAGTTTTCTCTCTCTCTTTTTTTTTTGATCTCTTTCTAGAGAAACAGCTTCTGCACTGCTGCCTCCTCCTCGCCCACCTCCTTCAGGCGGAGGGAACCCTGCAGAGAGAGGGCCAGTGGCCCAGGAAGGCCTTGGAGTGGGAGCTGAATTGACAGACTCTGGGGAATCACCCAAGGCTTCCTTGTGTGCCTTCCCTCACTCCCCGCTGCTGGTATCTTAGGCATGTTTGCCCTCCTGGAGTTAGGAAGCAAAACACCAGTTTAAATTGATGCTGACGGAGCCCGTCAGATGCCAAGTGCTTGGCGCTTCTGTTGCCACCAGGATGGCTATATCCCCACGAGGGAGTCCGGGCCTCTGCTTTGGGACATTGTTGCCTGGGGGCCGGCCTCCTCCCTTTTGCTTTGCTCGCCTCTGTCTGGGGTTGGGGTGGGGGTAGGGGTGGAGTGAAATTTGGGAAGGAGAACCTGGGTGGATGGCAGGAAGTGTACCTAGGCTGATGAGCGGAGGGCTGGGTTAGGCCACGGTGTGGTCACGGACACTTTACTTAACCTCTCTGGGCCTAAGGTCCCCTCCAGAAAAAAACCCCCAAAAACCCTAAAGGGAATCTAACACCTGCTCAATGCTTTTCACAGGGGTGCAGACTTACACAGAAGGATGCACCTGGAACTCTCGGGAAAGAAAACACCTCATGCAGACAAATGTCTCTGGAAAGACTCTAGGGGAGAAAGGGGGTTTAAGTCGATCTCCTTGCAAAACCGCGGGAGTCCTTGATCATCTGATAAGTGTGCCAGTGAGTGCTAATGGGCCAATGAGTTTCCCTCCCAACACTCTGCGTTTTGTCCAGAGCCAAGCTTTCCATGTCTCTCTGCAAAGGTGTGACTCATAGCGTGACGGTTCGATACGGAGGCAGGTGGCTGAGGAGTTTGGGGGTAAGAGGGCCTTTCCTGGTTCACCCTCAGACAACCCCTTACATGTGCACAGGGCTTTACAGCTGGCCTTCGTCTGATCTTCACAATAACACTGCGAGCTATGTAAGGCTGCTATCATCCCCCATTTTGTGGATGAGGAAGTTGAGGCTCAGATTGGCCAAATGACTGCCCAGGGCCACACAGGGAGGGAGCCAGTGAGTATTCCTGGATAGAGTGCTCCTCCCTCTTTTCCCGGCCTACTCCTCCCAAGCAGAGAGCGCAGGGCTCAGGAATGCCAGGCCTTTGAGTGTTCCAGTGGCTTCTCTCATTCACTTTTCCTGTCTGTCCCTGATCTCTGTTTTCTTCACTCCGTCTTTTCTGGACCCCATTTTCTGTTCCTCTGGCTGCCATTCACCAGACAGGGAAGGAAAAGAAAAATTAGCTTTGCAAGGGAAAGCAGGTGTTGGCTTGTGCGTCTCGGTGGGGTGAAGCAGTAACCCCCATAAAGGCCTTGACTAGAACATGCTCACTGCCGGACTGTCAGTAACTTGCTGTGTTTGACCCGCAGTCAATTGATTAACCTTTCTGTCTGCGACTTCTCATCTTTTCAACCTGCATAAGCCTCTCCAGGCCCATGGTGGGGTGGGCCTGAGGGAAGGAGGGGGAAGGAGAGCAGGTGGGAGCTGGTGATGGTTAATGAGAGCCAAAAAGCACTTTGCAACCATTCCTAAGTGATGCATCGATGTCTAATGGCATTCATTGCCTCTGAAACCATGACTCACAAATGGGAGGCATTTGTGAAGGCCCTGGCACGCAGTTCCCCTAAATCCAAGAAGCCTCCTATTTAGGGGAAAGGCCTAATTATAGCTTCTTTTCCGTATCTCCTTCTCTTGTTCATTAAGACCAAAGGACATTTGCTCGGGAAATCAGATCTTGGTTTCAGAAGATTTCATCTGCTCCCACAAATTGAATTTCCCACCTGGAGTCAAATTCTCTATTTATAACAGAGATATCATCTGCCCAGAAATCTGTCCTTGGTACGAGCCTAAGCTTGCTGAGATGTGCTTTGAATGGTGACCGGCTCCAGGGCCTTGGCGAGCCTGCGGGAACTAAGGCTGTGGTCTCAGGGTGTGGGACCCAGACTGCATCTTTTGGAGAGAAGCGTGGGCTCCAGCTGGCTCTGTCCACTGAGGCCTGGCCCCTGTCAACACTGGAGCACATTTTCAGTGGCTGCAGCTGCAAGAGGTTTCTCAGAGGCTTAGTCGTAGCTTTGGTCTTCCTATCTTCACCTCCATCCACCATGCCTAGAGACAGATCCATTTTGCCAAAGCATGGCTGGCACCATGACATTGTCCTGCTCAGACGCCTTCAGCGACTGCCCTCTACCCACAGCATAAAATCCAACCCCCTTTGCTGGGGTCCATTTCCCACTAGTCCATTCTGGGCACTGCTCCCTCCCCCAGGTATGGCTTTCACTCTTCCTAGTTCCTATCCAATCTTCTGCATTGTGATCTTGCGGTTTCCAGAGCCTGTGTTGTTCTCCCTCCTCTCTGCTTAGCCAATCATGTCCCTCCCCCTAGGCCTCAGCCCCATCACCTTCGAAGTCCCCATCCTCCTAGGAACGCTGAGCACTTCTCTCTGCACTAGTCATTTGGCACATATCAGAGAATGAGTGCCTCGTCACAGCACTTGTATTCTTGGCTTCGACTGTAATTTGTGTTTTCCTGGGCATAGCCCTGTCTCTCTATCTTTGTGGGCATAGACCAAGCCTTATGCTCTTTTTGATCTCCCACAGGGCCTGGCCCAATCCTGGGTGATGGCTAAAGGGGAGATGGGCCCAGGCTGCCTGCCCCTTCTCCTCATAGCTCCCCGCAGCTCCGCAGTCTCTGATGGCTGTTTTGTTTTCAGCCTTGGGCCTCCCCCTCTCCATCCCCTTTTCTTGTCTTCACAAGAAGCTCCTAGCACCATTCAGTAGTTTGCTTTTATTAATCATTTTGATGGTTCTTCCTTGGACCCTCTTCAGTTTCTCTGAAATTAATCAGTCCAGAGGCAGCCAAGAAAAAAAAACAAACAAACCTGGGAAGTCAGAGAAGTGTGTCTTTCATACGACCCTCCCTCAGAAAGTTTTTCAGTGTCTGCTGCTGAGCCAGACAACCATTGTTTTCTCTAACTTTTCCCTGAGATTAAACTTGACTAAAAGAGGCTTGTACATGTCCTTCTCAAAACTTAAAAAAAAAAAATCTTGATTGCCTAGCGAGATCCTCTGCATTCCTGACCCCTGGTAGCTAGAAGCTGGGACAAAGTGATTGTTCTAAGATAGAAGTGCATTTCCTGGGGCTCAAACAGGGGTGGTGGGAACTCATCCTTAGGGAAGGAAGTCTCTTTCTTTGTTCTGGGAGGGACCACTTTTAGTCACCTAGCCATTCATGGGCCTCCGTGGCCCATGAAGTCATTCAAATACAACTACTCCAGCCTGACCTGGGAAATCTTCTCTTTAATCAGAAGATGGGGAGAGGCCCACACCATTGGTTGGTTGGGGAGCAAGAGCCTATATTTACTGAGCCTTTTCCGGGTGCCAGGCATGATGCCATGCGGGTTATATCAACATCTCATTAAATCCTCAAAATGACTCCACGAGGTAAGTGCTTTGATCCTTGATTGCAGATAGGAAACTGAGGCACAGAGAAGTGAAATAATTTGCCTAAGGTCACTAGCTAGTAAGTGGCCGCATTGGGATTCAAGCCCAGGTTTATTTGATGCCAAACGTGAACTTCACCACCACTCTGTTCCACCCTGACAAATAAAACTGCACTTGGTGGTGCAGTCGGTTGAGCATCCCTCTCTTGGTTTCTGCTCAGGTTGTGATCTCAGGGTTGTGAGATTGAGTCCCGCATTGGGCTCTGCACTGAGTGCAGAGTCCGCTTGAGATTCTCTCCCCTTCTCCCTCTGCCCCTCTTGCTTGTGCTCTCTCCCTCTCTCTCTCTCAAAATAAGTAGATGAGTAAAAACTGTCTTTGCGGAGCCAGCATATAAAAAAGCACCGCCCTTGACTACCTTATGGTCTTCAAGGCATACTTTTAGGCTACAACCTGTGACTTATTTTTTCACCATACTTTTTCTAAAAGATGTATTTATTTATTTGAGAGAGGGGGGCGGGGGAGGTGCACGGGGGAGAGGGAGAAAGAGAATCCCAAGCAGACTCTGTGCTGAACAGGGAGCCCAGATGCGAGCTCTCTCTCTCAAAATAAATAAATAAATAAACAAATAAACAAATAAATCTTTAAAAAAATAAAATGACCAGATGATCCAGCAATTCTATTTCTGGTTGTATATACCCCCAAATAATTGAAAGCAGGGACCTAAACAGATATTTGCACCCCTGTGTTCATAGCAGCATGACTGACAGTAGCCAAAAGGTGGAAACAATGCAAATGTCCATGGGTGGATGAATGCATAAACTAAATACGGTATACATGCATGATGGAATATTACTCAGCCTTGATGCTGACACCTGCTACAACATGGATAAACCCTGGAGACATTATGTTACCTGAAATAAGCCAGACACAAAAGGACAAACATTGTATGATTCCACTTACATGAGGTACATAGAGTAGTCAAATTCACAGAGACAGAGAGCAGAATGGTGGTTGCCAGGGACTAAGGGAAGAAGAGAATGGGGAGTTGTTTTTTGGGTTCAGAGTTTCAGTTTTGGAAGACCGGAAAGAGTTCTGGAGATGGATGGTGGTGGATGTTTGCGAAACAGTGTGAATGTACTTAATGCCACTGAACTAGAAACCTAAACATACTTAAAATGATAAGTTTTACGTCATGCATATTTCCCCACAGTTTAAAAAAAATCAATCCTTTAAAAAATAAATTCCTTAACCTTGTGATGCACTTAGGCATTGAGGATACGATGGACAGACAAGGTTCCTGCTCCCACGGAGCTTACATTCTAGGAGGGAGGGAGAGACAAAATCTAGTCAACAAATGAATGATCGAGATATCTTCAGAGAGTGGTAAGTGCTGTGAAGAAAATGAACAGTGGTGGGGAAACTACTTTAGATTAAATAGTCCAGAAATGTTTCTCTGCGGAAGTGACATTGTGACATTTAACCTGATTTCTGAATGGTAAAGGAGCCAGTCCTATGAGGATCTGGGGGAAGGACATTCTAGGTAGAAAGCACAGCTAATGCAAAGGCCCTGAAACTTGAACTAGCTTATGGTGAACTAAGAACCTAAAGAAGGCCAGTGGCTGTG
Organism: Leptonychotes weddellii; assembly: GCF_054177405.1. NCBI lineage: Eukaryota > Metazoa > Chordata > Mammalia > Carnivora > Phocidae > Leptonychotes > Leptonychotes weddellii. Next base: position 34,754,895 of record NC_138385.1, read on the forward strand.
GAGGTGAGTTTGGAGAGCTGGAGAGCAAGGCAGAGGCCAGATCCTGTAGGGACTTACGGGCCATGGTGTGGATTTGGATTCTAGTCTAAATCCAACTGAAAGCCATTAAACAGTTTTAAGCAGGAGAGTGACATGATCTGAATAGATCATGCCTTAAATAGATCATTGGCATCTGTGTGGAGGATGGATCCACGTGAGCAATGATGCTGGCTCGGGCTAAGATGGGAGCGGTAGAGATAGAGAAGTGGCTAAGTTCTGGCTATATTTGGGAGCTTGACAAGCTCTGTTGAAGGGTTGGATGTAAGAGATAAGGGAAAAGGGTGACAAAAGGGACGACACTTAGATTTTTCCCGAGCAACTGGATGATTGGTAGTGCCATTTACTAAAGACAAATGAAGGGCGCCTGGGTGGCTCAGTTGGTTAAGCGACTGCCTTTGGCTCAGGTCATGATCCTGGAGTCCCGGGATCGAGTCCCACATCGGGCTCCCTGCTCGGCAGGGAGTCTGCTTCTCCCTCTGACCCTCCTCCCTCTCATGCTCTTTGTCTCTCATTCTCTCTCTCGCAAATAAATACAATCTTAAAAAAAAAAAAAAAAGACAAATGAAAGCGGGAGATGAGTGATTTTGGGGGTAGAAATCAAGAGTTCTGTTTTGGCTATGTTACGTCTGAGATGCCTACGAGATACCCAAGAGGAGCTGCCAAGTAGGCAGTCAGAAATACTAATGATAAGAATAAATAACTATTGATGCTCACCTTGTGCCAAGTACTGTCCCAGATGCTTTACCCACTAATATGATCTAATGACCCTGGGAGGTCAGGTAGTATTATCATCCCACTTTAGAGAAGAGGAAGTGGAGGCAAAAAGGTTCAACCACTCGTTCAAGGTCACATGGTAAGTGGCAGAGCCATAAATTGGGAGCTCAAAGAGGGGGTGAGCGCTAGAAATGGAAATAAGGGGGTGTTCATCTTATTAATGCTATTTAGAACTATAGACTAGATGAGTTGATTTTGCAAGGAGGGGCGCTTGGGGTCGAGCTCTAGAGCACCTCAAACGTTTGGAGAAAAAGGAGCAAAGCAGACGGAAGAAGCACAAGGCAGGGGGGCGACTAGGAAGGTATGGCATCGTGAGAGCCTAGAAAAGAGCGTCGCAGGCTGTGTCCAATGCTGCTGTGAGGGCTGGTATATGGGGACTGAAAAGGAACCACATCAATAAGACCAATATCGGAGACAAGGAAGGCTAGTTTCCTACTGTTCACATGCCAACACTTGTGTAATGTCCTGCCCCTTCCCTCCCCTTTCTTTTCTCCTCCCTTCCTCCCTCCCTTCATTCACTCAAATACACGGAGGCCCACTTCAGTACTAGAATCTGTGGAAGGTCATCAGAGGGTTCACACCTCGAATTTCACTATATCCTATTTAGTATTTGCCTTGGAAAGGATTTCAGAGTCAGTCTTAAATTGCAAGACAGAATTCAGTCATGCCTGACCTGAAGAATGTTTCCAGCGGGAGAAGGCGGCCTTGGGGTGTTGCTCATTTACTGAAGGTATGGAAATTGGCACCAAACTCAGCAGTTTGGACTTCTTTCCTGCCTTCTTGGGAACACAGCCTCAGGGACATGGCACCTTCTAATCTGCTGGATCCCTCTTCACAGTAAGCCAAGAAATAACTAAAAATGATATACGCCTTTCTCAACACATAAAGACCTTCCAAGGGGACAGATACACTCTGTATATCTTTTTTACAGTGAAGACCCAGAATCCAGTTTTGTCTTGTTCAGGGATTCCTTGCTTTGGGACTGCTAATTCACTATCTAGTCCCGGTCATTATCCAGCTCTCAGAAAAGCCCGTTCATCTTCTACCTCTGGTCCGTGCTGAGCCTGCCTTGAGTACCCAGCTGGTCTCCTCCACCTTCCAGGTCTCACAGAGACATACGGCTTTGTTTTGCTCTTCTTTGAATTGTCCTTTACTTAGCTCCCACCAAGATTAGGGGACCTGTCTTTCATCTACTTTAGGGTGGGGACTGGCAGGCTACATTCAGGGCCAGAGGGACCTGTACCCAAGACCAGTTACACTGTACCTTCATTTCTGAGTGTCTACAAACCTCATCATTTAGCAGAGGTATGCCTGCTGGACTAGGGCAGAAGGTTGGTATTTAGAAAGATGGGAAGTTCACATAGTAGATCCTTACCAGGTATATGTCGAATCCACTAGAACGAAATGTGGTAGACTTGGTGTCTGACGTTGCTAATATTTATAGGGCTAGACTGGGGTTCTAGTTCATCATGATCTTTATTAAGCCACTTTATCTTTCTGGCTCTGACTTTTGACATCTGCAAAAAGAAACCATGAAATCAGATGATTTATGAAAGGCCTTTCTGATTCTGAAAGACAATGATTATCCAGGGCTGGGGTCCACAGGAGATGGGAAGGATCAAAGAAAAATCCCTTCTTTAGGGAAAAGTAGCACTGAGGGCACCTGGGTGGCTCAGTTGGTTAAGCGTCTGCCTTTGGCTCAGGTCATGGCTCAGGGTCCTTGGATCGAGTCCTGCATCAGGCTCCCTGCTTCTTCCTCTACCCCTTGCCCCTGCTTATGTGCACTCTCTCTCTCAAATAAATAAATAAAATCTTAAAAAAAAAAGAAAAGAAAAGAAAATGTAGCACCAAAAGCTTCCCGAGGTCTGGAGAAGAATGGAGAGATCCCTTGGGGAAAGGAGAAGCAGGGGAGAGCAAGAGGGAAAAAAAAAGGACTTTCCATTCCAAATAATAATGGCTGACATTCGTGCACTTGAACCAGGTGCCAGGCCCATTACCCTTCTCATTCAATCCTTACAACAACTCTGTGAGTGCCCTGCTGTCACTCTCATTTTAGAGAAGAAAACCTGGCACAAAGAAAGGTGTGCAAACGACGCAGAGCTGGCGAATGGCAGAGTTGGGCAGCAAACCTTGGCGGTCTGACTCCTGGAGTGTGCGTCCCTAAGTACTCTACCGCTTCTCAACACAGGAGAGCAAGGTTGTATAGAATGCAGAGTTCCGTTTGGGTGTCTGGTGACCCACTGGGAGAAAAGGAAGCCAAGTCAAGTGCAGGAGCTGGGAAGAAACCAGTTAGATGGTAGCTGGGAAGGGCCAAAGCTAGGCTCTGACTCAGCTGCATAGACTAAGGCCGTGGGCTTAGAGACATCTCACCTCCGTGCAGAGTGGAGTAGTCGCATTGCAGGTGCTGGCGAGGGTGAGGGCAGCTCTTTCAGTCCTTCTATGAGCAGGAACACCACATCCCGCCTTGGCCCTAGGCCCCCAGAAACGCACCCCGAGCAGGAGGCACGCCCTCCACGTTTTCCACTCCAAGCCCCCCCAATTAGGAGAAATAGCCTCAGTGTTCCTTTCTCTACTTGCAACTCCCCCCACTCTTAGGAGAAATAGCCTCAGTGTTCCTTTCTTTACTTGCAACTCCCCCCCCCCCCCCACTTAGGAGAAATAGCCTCAGTGTTCCTTTCTCTACTTGCAACTCCCAATGCTTCCTTCACCTGAGTCAGTCTGCCAGGACTGAGTGACAGACAGCTGTAGTTGAAACGCAGCAAATAGCTCCTGTTTGACTTCCTTATTCCAGAAAGATTCTGAGTGACTGCCATGCCTCTTGACGACTCAACCCAGCCTGGGGAATCTGGCCAGAGGGAGGTTCCAGGCGCCCTTGTAGACAAAGCCGAAACCCTGAAATCGTTTGTTTCCTCCCTGGAAAGCGGGGTTGGGGGATGGGGGAGGAGGAGCAATTTCGGGTGTCGGGTTTCTAGGCCTGCCAAGCAGGGGCCTCCTGCCTGTGAACCATCTTGCGCTCAGCCCACCACCTCTAGAAGTGTCACTCATAGTTTTTATTGGCCTTTTCCCACTCTTTTGGGTTCCCCTCATGACAAGAACGTTCTCTCCAGGAAAGCCCAGCCAGGCCAAGGGAATTCCATGTGGTGGCCGGAACCTCAAAATCTCCCTACCCAGGACTTTTCAGTGGCCGGGTGTGGGGCTGAGGTCAGGAGACAGGCACCTCACAGGTCACCTTTCCTTGTCTAATCAGGAAGTAAGCAGGTCTGCCCAAACCTTTCCTCCCAGCATCCCCCGGATTCTTAGGGAAGTGGCTCCCTGCAGGAGGCCCATTTAGAATTTCTTTTCCCCTACAAGGCATTCTTTGATGTTCTTTTTAAGAGGATTTCTGTGCTGGAGGGATAAACACAGACCCAATTCCTACCCTCCTCACATCCCCACCAGGGAAGGTTTAGAGCCCTTTGTGGGGGGTGGGTGCTACTATTTGGCTATAGATCCTTTCTCCTCTGATGTCCAGCCCCCCTCTTATTCCTTGGGAGGACACTGCCTTTCTACCACAGGACATTTTCCATCTCGGTTGGTCCGAGAGAGAGGAAGCTTGGAGAGTCCTTCGAATGTAGAGTCCTCAAGGCGATCTATGTGTGATCCCAGGGCCACATTCTGGGCCAGGATGAGGGATACACCAGTGGAAAAGACAGACTATTCCTGTCTTCATGGAGCTTGCGGTCTAATGGCAAGAAAGACGTTAACAGAATCATCACGCATGTAACTCAAGTCATTACAAGTCAGGATAAGTGCAGTGAAGGATACAAATGGCGCTCAAGTAGCGAATAACAGGGGTGAGACACTGGATTTTATTTTTTATTGAAATGACATATACACCTGATTAAAACAAAACAAAACAAAACAAACGCTACAGAAAAACTTGTAATGAAAAAAGCAGAATGCTTTGCTCCACTTCCCCCACCTTCAGTCCCACAAAGCTGCCACTTTTAACCTTTCTCTTTTAATTCTTCTGATGTTTGACTTCCATTTTTCTGAATAACCTCCCTCTGTCCTCTTTTCTCGATTTATCATTTTGAGACATTCATCTACTGGATTTCTACTATGATAGTTGAGAATGCTGTGCTCAACAAGGCACCTACTTCCATTTCTCCACGCCTCCCAATATAGGTCTATAGTATTGTGGTTAGAGTACTAGTTACCTTTGGAACATTAAATAATGTATGTAAACCCTCATATATTATTCTGTCAACTATAGACAGCATCTCTTGACTCCCCACTTTTATAAGATGCAACTGTTCAAGTCTGTACGGCACCCTATACCTCTTTACCCTCCAGTTTCTGACAAATGTATAACTGCCTTTACACTGTCAAGGTTGATGGCATTGACATTGTCTTTTATAACTATGGTTACATCTTCCATACTTTGTTCATAGGTCGAGTCTAAAAACTGACAACCAATAAGCAATGTTTATATTATTGTTACTTTGCAAATATAATTCACTGCTGACAGGGATGTATTATCATCGTCATGGGCCTTAAGCATTTTTGTTTTGGTGGACCCTTCCTTCATTAAAAAAAAGATCAAAAATGATATTTTATGGCTTTATTAGTATAAAGAGAAATGTATTAATATTATATATTAAAGCATTTTCTTTGACCTAAATTTCATTTTTCCTTCTGATTTTTAAATAAATTAGAGCATTTTCATGGTCTCAAACTTCATATAATGGAATTATACACATGTTTCCTTTCATGTGTGACTTTTTAAATTAAGTTAGTGTCATTTTTATAATCTTTTAAAAGAGCTATATTGAAGAATAAGTGACCTACAATAAATCGCATATGTTGGAAGTGCACAATTTGCTAAGTTTTTTTTAAAGACTTTATTTATTTATTTGACATAGAGAGTGCACAAGCAGGGGGAGAGGGAGAAGCAGACTCCCCGCTGAGCAGGGAGCCCGATGTGGAACTCGATCCCAGGACCCTGGGATCATGACCTAAGCCGAAGGCAGACACTTAACTGACTGAGCCACCCAGGTGCCCTACTAAGTTTTGACATATTTATATCCATGAAACCATCACCATGATGAAGATAGGACATATCCAGTACCACCAAAAGTTTCCTGGGGCCCTTCTGTAATTCATTTCCCCCATCCCTAGGCAACCACTGACCAGCTTTCTGTCATTATAGATTAGAATTTTGTATAACTAGAATCATGCACATGTAAGTTTTCTGTAGGACTTCTTTTACACAGCATACAGAGCATATTTGTGAGATTCATTCATGTTGCTGTGTGAATCAATAGTTCCTTTTGATGGCTGAGTTGTATTCCATGGTATGGCTATACCGCAATTTGTTTATATGTTCACTTTTACTGGTGATTTTATTTCCAATATTTGAAAATTGTAAACAAAGCTTCTAAGAACATTTGTGTACACTTTTTAAAAAAGGTTTTATTTATTTATTTGAGAGAGAGAGAGAATCTGAATCAGACTCTGCACTGAGCCCAGAGCCTGATGCTGGTCTTGATCCCACCACCCTGAGATCATGACCTGAGCTGAAACCAAGAGTCAGATGCTTAACCGACTGAGCCATCCAGGTGCTCCTATGTACACATTTTTATGTGGACATGATTTCCCCTCTCTCTAGGAGTGGAATGGCTAGATCATATGGTAGGTATAGGTTTAACTTTGTAAGAAACTACCAGAATGTTTTCCCAAGTGCTTGTCCCATTTTAAAATCCCACCAGGAAGCAATCAGTGTTCCAGTTGCTCCACATCCTTGCCAAAACTTGGTAATTGGTATTCTATTTTAATTTCTAGTGGCTGTGTACAGGTGTGTTACTGCTTGCAATTTTAGTTCTCATTTCCTGAATGACCATTTTAATGCGCTTATGAGCTCTTTGATACATTCTTTTGTACAGTGACACTTCAAATCTTTTGCCCATCGAAAAATTAGTTTGTTTCAGTAAGTCTTATTGTTGAATTGCAAGAGTTCTTTATATATTCTGCATACAAATCCTTGGTCAGATATGTGATTTGCAAATATTTTCTCCTCGTTGTTAGGTTGTCTTTTCATTCTCTTCACAGTGTTTCTCACAGAGCAAAAGTTATATATATCTCTATCTCTATCTATCTATATTATATCTATATATTATATATACAGATATATATTATTTTTTGCAAGAGTTTTATATTTTGATGAAATCCACTTTATCAATGTTTTTCTTTTAGGGATCAAGCTTTTGGAGCCATGTCTAAACACTCTTCTCCCAACCCAAGGTCCTAAAGATTTTTTCCTGTGTCTTCTAAAAGTCTTATAATTTTAGTTTTACTATCCATTTTTTAATTCATTTATATATAAGGTATAAGATTTAGATCAAAGTCTTTTCTTTTTCTTTCTTTCTTTCTTTCCTTCTTTCTTTCTTTCTTTCTTCCTTCTTTCTCTCTCTCTCTTTCTTTCTTTTTTTAAGATTTATTTATTTATTAGAGAGAGAGAGAGAGCACAGGGGAGGGGCAGAGAGTGAGGGAGAGAGAAGCCCAAGCAGACTATGCTGAGCACAGAGCCCGACGTGGGGCTCAATCTCATGACCCTGAGATCAGGACCTGAGCTGAAACCGAGTTGGACAATTAACCGACTGTGTCACTCAGGTACCCCAAAGTTCTTTTTTTTTAAACATAACCATTTCAGCATTATTTGTTGAAAAGACTGTTTTTTCCATTCATTTGTCTTTGCACATCTGTCTCTCTTTATAGGTCTCTGGGCTCTCTCTTCTATTCCATTGGTCTATATGCCTATCCCTTTACCAATACCACCTTGTCTTAATTACCTAGCTTTATATAAATCTTAAAATCATGCAGTGTGATCTGTCTAAATTTATTTTTTTTTCAAATATTTTCTTGGCTTTTCTAATTCCTTCACTTTTCCATATTAACTTTATTTTATTTTTTAAAGATTTTATTTATTTATTCGAGAGAGAGAGAGAGAGAGAGAGCACGCACGAGCGGGGTGGGGGAGGAGCAGAGGGTGAGGGAGAAGCAGACTCCCCACTGAGTGCAGAGCCCGATGCGGGGCTCAGTCCCAAGACCCTGAGATCATGACCCAAGCTGAAGTCAGACGCTTAACCAACTGAACCACCCAAGCACCCCCATATTAATTTTAGAATAAGCTTGTCTGTATCTACAAAAACTTGGCATTTTGATAGGTGTTACGTTAAAGCTATCAATCAATTTGGGAGAATTGGCATTTTAACCATGTTGAGTCTTCCAGTCCATGAACAAGGTATGTCTCCCCATTTACCTAGGTTTGCTTTCTTTCATCAGTATTTAATAGCATATAAACCCTGCACATGACTGGAACTGTGGCTTTGAAAAAATTAATTCTGTGTGACATTCAGTTGGCTGTTTCAGTTAGAAAACTCATGTCTTCCATCAATGTTGGGGAATTTGATTGTAGTACTCTTTTGATAATTTTCTCTCTTCCTTCTTTTTGGATTTTCTGATAGTTGGATATTAGACATTGAGCCTCTTGAATGTTTCTTTATTGTTTTTCTTTCCTACTTTATTTCTCATCTGTTTTTCTTCATTGTGGGAGATTTCCTTATCTTTATTTTCTAATCCTCTGTAGTAGGCAGAATTCTAAGATGGTCCCCAAGACTCCTGCATCCTGCACTATGCCCTATATAACACACTTTTCTTGAGTTTGGGGGGGACCTGTGAATATGATGGGGTGTTCCTCTCATGACTAGGTTCTATGGCAAAGGTGATGAGATTTTGCAAATGTAATTCAGTCCCAAATCAGTTTCTTTTAGTTAATCAAAAGGGACATGATCCTGGGTGGGCCTGACTTAATCAGGTGAGATCTTTAAAGGACATGTAGGACTCAGAGACAGAAGATCAGACAGATTCTCCTGCTGTCCGAAAATAAGCATGTCATAAACTAAAGAGAGGGGCAGCTTCTAGGAGCTGAGGGTCTTCTTACAACCTTAAGGAACTGAATTCTGCACACAACCTGCAAAAGCTTGAAAAGGACCATGAGATCTAGATGCATCCTGATGAGACCCTGCACAGGGAACCCAGATGCTGTGCCTGGACTTCTGCTCTATAGAAACTACGAAATAATAACTGTGTGCTGTTTTCAGCCACTAAGCTTCTAGTAATTTTTATGCAGCAATAGAAAACTAATACACCATCTATGACTGTTTACTTTGCCAAGCATATTGTTTTTATTTTCAAGAGCTCATCATTTTAAAAAATTAAACTCATTTATTTCAAATAAGTAATACCTTTCATGGGGTTCAGAAATCAAAGCAGTAAACAAAGGTTTATATTGAAAAGTTTATGGGACGCCTGGTTAAGTGTCTGGGTTGTGAGTTCAAGCCCTGTGTTGGGCTCCCTAGCATGGAGCCTACTTAAAAAGAAAGAAAGAACAGTTTCGCAAAAAGCTCAATTTTATTCTTTGTTCTTATTTTGTATACCTTTCTATTCTTGTTTTACAGATGTAATACATTCTCAAATTTCTCCATGGACACTAGTTGGAGTTTCCTACCTTTAGTTCTCTGAATTAACTCTACTTGTTCCAATTATTTTTTGATTTCTCTTTAATTCTCTAACCTTTCCTTGTATATCTAACACTCCTTTGTTTCCTGTTCATCTTTTAAAATGGGGAAATGAAAATATGGACCCTCAACTCCATGGTCAAATAATCTTCGACAAAACAGGAAAAAATACGTGATGGAAAAAAGACAGTCTCTTCAATAAATGGTGCTGGGAAAATTGGACAGCTATATACAGAAGAATGAAACTCGACCATTCTCTAACACCGTACACAAAGATAAACTCGAAATGGATGAAAGACCTGAATGTGAGACAGGAATCCACCAAAATCCTAGAGGAGAACATAGGCAGTAACCTCTTTGCAGCCACAGCAACTTCTTTCAAGATACAACTCCAAAGCCTAGTGATATGAAAGCAAAAATGAACTTTTGGGACTTCATCAAGATAAAAAGCTTCTGCACAGCAAAGGAAACAGTCAACAAAACAAAGAGGCAACCCACAGAATGGGAGAAGATTTACGCAAATGACACTACAGATAAAGGGCTGGTATCCAAGATCTATAAAGAACTTCTCAAACCCAAAAAGCGAATAATCAAGTCAAAAAATGGGCAGAAGACATGAACACACACTTCTCCAAAGAAGACATACAAATGGCTGATAGACACATGAAAAAATGTTCATCATTATTAGCCATCAGGGAAATGCAAATCAAAACCACATTGAGATACCATCTTACACCAGTTAGGATGGCAAAAATTGACAAGGCAAGAAACAACAAATGTTGGAGAGGTTGTGGAGAAAGGGGAACCCCCTTACACTGTTGGTGGGAATGCAAGTTGGTACAGCCACTTTGGAAAACAGTGTGGAGGTGCCTCAAAAAGTTAAAAATAGAGCTACCCTATGACCCAGCAATTGCACTCCTGGGTATTTACCACAAAGACACAGATGTAGTGAAAAGAAGGGCCATACACACCCCAATGTTCATAGCAGCAATGTCCGCAATAGCCAAACTGTGGAAAGAGCCGAGATGCCCTTCAACAGACGAATGGATAAAGAAGATGTGATCTATATATACAATGGAATATTACTCAGCCATCAGAAAGGATGAATACCCAACTTTTACATCAACATGGATG
>NC_138385.1:34765899-34821986 GCF_054177405.1 Leptonychotes weddellii
CCCGATGGCCAAAATTTAATCGAGGAATTCTAGGAAGAGAGAAAATTGGATAGAAGGAAATTATAAAAGAAGTAGTGTAAATTTCCCAGGAATGAAGGATATGAGGGTCACATTGCAAGGATGCAACAAATGCCCAGCTCAGTTAATGAGAAAGGACCTAAGTCTTAGAAAACTGAACTCTTGTGTACCCTTCCTCAGGAAGTAACTAGAGGAAGTGCTCCAGGAGACAGGAACATTTGGGACCCAGGAAATGAGAGATTCATCATAGAAGGGGAAAGAAAGGAAGTACTAAGATGAGAGCTCTGCAACAGGTCTGGAGGGCAATCAGTCCAAATTGGAGCGTGAAGATGGAGGCCTGCAGGACAGATGTCTCCATTAAAAAAAAAAAAAAATGGAACCGATAGAATCCCAGATGTCTTCCACAATGATTCTGGGGAGAAGGAAGTTAAAAGAATATGGATAGTAGGGAAATAGAAAAATAACAATTTTTTTTAAAAAAGGACAGACTCACTCTCTGGTGAAAAAGGGATGTGGAAAAAAGGAAATATACTCATAGCCTACTACTTGGCTCAGCAATGAAAGATACTGACATAGTCATGGTAATGTAAATAATAAGTAACAATTTAAACAATAATTGTGATGTAACTCTGCTGGAAAGGTAGAGGAAAGAGAAGTCTATGTGTGTGTGTGTGTGGTGTTTTAAAGAGCAAAATTCTGTCTGCTCCTTAAGTTACAGATGATTTTTTTGCTCTCTATTATTAAAATGGTCCCCCTCTATTGGATCTTTTAGCTTTTTAAAATGTTTGAAACTCTCCCATTAGTAAAATAAAACAAAAACAAAAAGATAAGAAAACCATATAGCCAAACAAAAGAAGTCTTTCAGACTCACACAACCCTTCAGCTAACCACCCTTTATCTCTCTCCTACTCCTTATCACAGCCAAATGTCTTGACAGAGTGGTTTATATTCACTCTTTCTATTTCCTCCTGAAAAAAAGGAACTACTTCCTCTGCAAAATAAGTGAGTTTGGTAAGGTTGCAGGGCGCAAAATAAATATATAAAAATCAATTGTATTCTTATAAGATGTTCATTCTCTGCAAATTGATCTATACATTCAATGCATTTCCATTTAATATCCCACCAGATTTTTCGGTGAACATTGACAAGATGATTTTAAAATTTACATGAAAATTCCAAGGACCTAAAATATAAAAAATTATTTTGGAAAAGAACAAAGTTGGAGTATTTATACTACCTGACTTCAAGTCTTACTAATAAACTGTACTGATCTAGACAGTGTGGTATTGATGTAAGAATAGATATACAGATCAGTGAACAGAAAAACATACATATACACACACACATATATTCCATACATACAAAATATAATATACATAAATCCAACATATATAAATTATATATATAACTTATTTTTAACAAAGGTACCATAGTAACTCAATAGGGAAAATACACTCTTTTTAACAAATAGTCCTGGAACAACCAGATATCTTAATGCAAAAACCAAACCTCTACTATGACCTCACCCTAGACACAACAACTAAGTTGAAATGGATCATATATCAAAACATAAAACCTAAAATTATAAAACTTTAGGAGAAAAATAGTAGGAGAACATATGATGTTATGGAAGGCAAGAGCTTCTTAGAACGCAAACACACAAACCATAAAAGAAAAATTAATATATTGGTCTTCATTAAAATTTTAAAATTTTGCTCTTCAGAAGACATCATTAAGAAAACGAAAAGACAAGCCACAGACTGGGAGAAAATATTCACGGTACCTAAATCAGATAAAGGACTTTGTCAAGAATATATAAACACTTGCAACTTGACGGTAAGAAGACAACCCAATTTTAAAAAATGGGCAAAGGATTTGAACAGCCACTTCACAAAAAAAAAAAAAAAAAAAGATGTGTGAATGGTAAACAAACACATTGAAAGATATTTAATATCATTAGTCATCAAGGAAGTGCAAATTAAAACCACTATCCAGCAGAATGGCTAAAGTTTAAAATATTGACCATATCAAGTGTTTAGGAGGATGTGGAGAACCTGGAGTTCTCATAGAGTGCTAATGGGAATATAAAATAGTACAACCAATTCGAAAAACAGTTTGGAAATTTCTTAAAAAGGTAAACTTTTACCAACAAAATGACCTAGCTATGTCACTTCTAGGTATTTAACCAAGGGAAATGGAAACCTATGTCTATACAAAGACTTGTACACAAATATTCATAACAGCTTTATTTGTAAAAGCCCCAAAATGGAAACTATGCAAATGTTCATCATTTGATGAATGGAAAAACAAATTATGGTAAATTCATATAACTGAACACTACTCATCAATTAAAAGGAACAAATTATTGGTTTATTCATCAACATGGATGAATCTCAAAATCATTATGCTGAGTTTTAAGCAAAGAATCCAGGCCAAGACAAGTACATATTGCATGAGTTAATTAATATAAAATTATAGAAAAAGCAAATTAAGTACAGACCTGGAGATGAGGGTAGAGGAAAGAATGGATTACAAAGGGGCACAAGGAAACTTTGGGGGGATGATGGAAACATTTGATCTTCATTGTGGTGATTGTTTCACAAGTGATATGTACGTCAAAAGGGACTGAATTTTATACTCTAGATATGTGCAGTTTAGTGTACTTCAATTACACATCAAGAAAGTTTTAAAATATTTTTTAAAAGAAATCCAACTACCGGGGCGCCTGGATGGCTCAGTAGATTAAGCATCTGCCTTGGGCTCAGGTCATGATCCGAGGGTCCTGGGATAGAGCCCCGCCTCGGGCTCCCTGCTCAGCGGGGGAGTCTGCTACTCTCCCGCCTTGCTCTTTCGTTCTCTCACTCACTCTCTATCTCTAATAGGTAAATAAAAATCTTTAAAAAAAGAAACCAACTGGGGCGCCTGGGTGGCTCAGTTGTTAAGCGTCTGCCTTCGGCTCAGGTCATGATCCCAGGGTCCTGGGATCGAGCCCCGCATCGGGCTCCCTGTTCCGCGGGAGGCCTGCTTCTTCCTCTCCCAACCCCCTGCTTGTGTTCCCTCTGTCGCTGTGTCTCTCTCTGTCAGATAAATAAATAAAATCTTAAAGAAAAAAAGAAACAAACTACCAAGACACTAAAACATATATGAATCTCAAAATCATTATGCCAAGTGAAAGAAGCCAGACACAAAATAGCACATATTATGATTCCATTTATATGAAATTTTAGAAGAGAAAAATCTAATCTATAGTGATGGCCTGAGGCCAGGTTGGGCAGTGGAGATTAACTGAGAAGGAACACAAGTGTATACATTTGTCAAAACTCATCAACTGTACACTCTAAAAGGGTGCATTTTATGATATGTAAATTACAGTCCAATAAAGTTGATTAAAAATTAAAACCTTCCCTGTTTTCAGATGATATGCCTGGTTATCCAAAAAATCGAAATAATAATAAACTAATAAATTTTTAAAATTAAAATTAGAATTAAAAATAAGATAAACTATGAGGACAAATGAATATAGCAAGGTCACTGTTAATGAGGTCAATATACAAAAATCAATTGTATTTCTACATACCAGAACAAACAATCTGAAAATTTAAATATAAAACTATACCATTACTCTGAATTGGATCTTGGAACAGAAAGAGGACGTGAATGAAAAAGCTGGTGAAATTCAAAGAAAGTGTGGAATTCAGTTCATAGTAATGTACCAATGACAGTTTCTTAGATCTGACAAGAGCACCATGGCAATGTAAGATGTAAACAATAGAACAAATTGTGTAAGGGTTATACAAGAGCTCTCTGTACTATCTTTGCAACTTTTCAGTAAATCTAAATTTAGCCCAAAATAAAAATGTTATGTTTTAAAAAATCCTTAAAAAGAAAAAATAACATAAAACAAACTGACTTAAATTTGTATCTAATGATGGAATTATTTTAAAAACCCTTAAAAACAGTAATCTTATTGGACATCTCCAGTGGGATATATCTTAAGGAGAAATCTAATTACAAGCAAACAAACAACAGACCTTAACTCTTAATGTATCAGCAAAAATAGCCATCTCATTTACCATCTGAATCCAATGTGCTCTTTTCAATCTTTATATTTTTAAGTTATCTTACAAATAATTTACAGAAGTAAGCATGAGGGCATAGTGAAAAATAACTTTATTAAACCATTTAAGAAGGATTTGAATATAACATGTAATTCTGTATCAAGTAATTTTCGGCACAAAAACATCATAAGGGATATAGAATGAGGTCACCTGACCTCAGTGAAAATGGATGGCTCAGGTCCATGTCACAGAACACTGCATAATAAAGTACTTCCTGTTAAATGACTGTCATTCCTTTTTGTGTGTGTCTTTTTTTGGTTTGGGTATTTTTTTTTTGTCATCCTTTTTTTGTCTTTAGAAATATATTATTCACTTGTCAATTTTTGAGTCTGAGAAAATTCATCTAGGTTGTAGATCTTCAGCTGAAGACTCACAGTCTGAAATTTCACTTACACAATCAGTTTCACTGTCATCATTTGAGTCTGGAGTGCTGTTATCTTTCTCATTATATTCACATTCTGATTCATCTAATAATTATGAATCACTCTTCTCTGTCAATTTTCCTCTATTTGCCATTATGGGAAGAAATTTTTAAAAAAAAATCTGTATTCACAAATGGGTTTGTTAAAAGCCAAAAGCAGGCTACAAAACAAAACCGAAACCAAAACTATTTACAATAGCATTGGAAAACATTCAATACCTGAGAGTGAAACTAGGAATATTGTTCGAGACCTCTAAGCAGAAAGTTCTAAAACATGTTTGAGAGGAAGTAAATAAGACCAAAATAAACAGGTAGATTGCAAATGGATTGTAAGTCTCCATATTGTAAAGATGTCAGTTCTTGCTAATTTGATCTACAGAGTCAAGATAATTGCAAGCAAATCACAACAGGTTATTTTCATTTGTGGAAGTTGACAAGCCAATCATAAAATTTATATGGAAATAAAAAGGGTCAAGAATAGGCAAGGCAATCTTAAAGAAGAAAAAGAAAATGAAACATACTATCAGAAATTAAGCTATATCTAGTTACAATTATTAAAAATGTAGTATTGATACAAGGATAGAGAAATAAACCAATGGAACTGTATAGGGAACCTAAAAACAACTTCACACCCATAGTCACCAGATTTATGTCAATGATGACATTGCAGTTCAGTGAGGGAAAGGGTAGTTTTTTCAAAAGATGGTGCCAAATCACTTGGTTATCCATTCAGGGGAAAATGTATGTTGACCCCTTCTTCATACCATACACAAAAATGAATTCTATATGGATTGCAGATAGAAATGTGAAAGGTAGAACAATCAAGCTTTCAGAAGAAAATTTGGAAAATATCTTTATAGAGGGGCCAATTTGAAGGAGCTGTCAGTGGCCAATTTGGGGCAATTTGAACAACAAAGTAAATAATGATAGCCATGGATTACAACCCATAGAATAAAATAAATACATATGGGTCCATACCGATGTAAGTAAATAGGTGAATAAACAAAGTGGCAGGGGTGGGGATAGCCCTTTCTTTCTTTTCTTTTCTTTTTTTTTTTTTAAAGATTTTATTTATTTGACAGAGAGAGACACAGCGAGAGAGGGAACACAAGCAGGGGGAGTGGGAGAGGGAGAAGCAGGCTTCCCGCTGAGGAGGGAGCCCGATGCGGGGCTCGATCCCAGGACTCTGGGATCATGACCTGAGCCGAAGGCAGACGCTTAACGACTGAGCCACCCAGGCGCCCGGATAGCCCTTTCTTACAGAAGAATCCCAATTAATAGATGTAGAAGGAACAATGGAAATTGATAACCATTATTAGGCTCAAAGTATCTCCCTTCAAAGGTTTATCAAAGGGCAAAAGAAAAACTCTACAGTGGAAAAAACCTAGCAAACACCACCTCATCCAAGTGATCAAAGTGACTATTACTAGTAATAAGGCACGCTGACATCATGTACCTCCTGAAATGATGCATGGAGAAGGACCAGACACCACTTCTGTGGTATTCTTGCAAAAAAAAAAAAAAAAAAAAAAAGCATAACCTCAACTTAATCATGAGAAAACATCAGACAAACCCAAATTAGGAACATCCTACAAACTAGTACTCTCCAAAAGTGTTAAGTTTATTGTTTTAGTTTCCTATTGCTGCTATAACAAATTACCACACACGTAGGGGCTTTAAAACAAAACACATCTATTCTCTTACACTTCTGGAGGTAAGAAGTGCAAAGTCAAGGTGTCAGCAGGTCTGTGTTCCTTCTGGGGGCTCTATGGGCAGAATCTGTTTGTGTGCCTTTTCGGCTTCTAGAGGCTGCCAGCAATCCTTGGTTAGGGACCTCTTCCTTGCATTGCTCCATCATTTTGCTTCTGTTGTCACCTCTCCTGCTCTGACTCTGAGCTCCTGCTTGCCTCCTCCGATGAGGCCCCTTATGATTGATTAATTGGGCCCGCTTGGCTAACGCAGGGTGATCACTCCATCTCAAGGCCCTTAACTTAATCACACCTGCAAAATCCCTTTTGACGTACATGATGTGATTCACAGGTTCCAGAGGTCAGAACATGGACATCTTTGGGGGTCATTATTCAACCTACCACAGTCATGAAAGACAAAGACCGAGGAACTGTCATAGATTGGAGGAGACTAAAGAGACATGAATTAAATCCTGAATTAAATAAAATTGGATCCAGGACAGGAAAAGGTCAGCAGTGGGCCAACCGGCAGAATTCAAATAAGGTCTGTAAGTTAGTTAATCATAATGTATCAATGTTCACTTCCTGGTTTCTATAGTTATATTATGGGCGCATAATATGTTAACATTAAGGGAAACGAGGTGAAGGGTATACCGATTTCTCCATACCGTTTTCTGTACCTTTTTCATAAGTCTAAAATTATTTCAAAATAATTAAAGGAAAGACACAAACAACGGCAACCACCACCCACAATAAAACACCACTACAATTCCACCAAGGTGGCTAAAATGAAAAAAAGACACCACCAATTGTTGGTGAGGATGAAGAGAAACTCGAATTGTCATTCATCATTGGTGGGAGTCTATAAACTGGTACAGACATTTGGCAAACTCTTTGGCAGTATCTTCTAAAGCTAACTATACCTTCATCCTCTGTGACCCGGCGATTCCATTTCTAATCACATACCCAACAGAAGCGCAAATATATTTACCAGAAGATGTGTAAAATGCTGCCACTCCCCAGCAGCCTTGAAAGGGGAAATGAGAGGGACCTATCAACTGTCTTCAGATAGTGGGGGTCCCTGCCATTGGGGAGGCACAGCGGCAGAGTGGGGGTGCTGTGCTTGTGAAGGGGGTTGGGCAGGAGGACACAGTGACCTGTACCAGCCACAAGGAATCAGAATAAGAAAGAGAAAGAACCCCATTGAAAGCAGGGAAAAGTGGGAAAAGTTCAAAAGGACAAAAAACAATAGAACAAGAGTGCTACTGTCAAAAAGCTGGAGTTACGGAGCTTGAAATTACCACCAAAAACAAAAACAAAAAAACCAAAAAAACCCTAAAATGTTGGGCCCTTCAGCACCTCTTTATAAGGATACCAGAAGCAGCATGTCATATTAAGCCTGATAGATGGCAGATCATTGTGTAAATTACTTAGCATAAATCCAAATTGATTCAATTATGGTTCATTTGACCTTTGAATTGACCCTGACTTTTTTATGGCTGGTTTTTCTCCCTAGTTTTCACCATCTTATTTCCACCCACTTCTAGTTCCACCCACTAACTAAATACGATTGACTCATGCATGTGAATTAAATCATTATTGTTCACGTTTTTACTCTCCTGTCTCTCAACATTACTCTCAATTTGAACATTTCAGCCTGAACGTTTCCAGTAGGTTTCATATTTCTATGTCACTTTTCAAACTTTAAAATATGACATCCACCTTCACAATCAACAGTTGCTTTATCCTGTGAATTCCCCTCTATTAGGACAGTAGGGCCATATTTTGGCTTTCATAGCCTGCAGAGATGGAGAGAACGTGTACCAATCCAGGACAGAGTAGCCCGGAAGGCTTGGGAAAGAATACTAACAAAAAATGTCAAAGAACTTGGCCACACACTTTGTTGTACTTCAAATATGCGAATGGTTTTTTTTGTTTTTGTTTTTTTTGTGATAAAATACTGACTGGCTGTTTTCTAGTCTCACCAAAGAAGATAGCGGGGAGTAATTGGCTTAAATTGCAGAACATCATTTTCGATAGAAAATTTTGTAGTGTGGGTTTTGGCAAGAGGGAAGTCTTGGAGATTGGTAGGGAAGGAGAGAGTGGTGAAGTGGAAAGTGCTTCAGGTGAATAGTGACAAAATAAAAGTGCCAGTTCCTGCTTACCATAAATGTCACCACATGCAAATCATTTAACTTCTGTGGCACAGTTTCCTTATCTCTAAGATGACTTGATGAGCTTCGGATTTCATTGTTTTTAACTATATTGTATAGATTAAGCAGGATCCTTGTTGAAGGACATTTCTCTGCAAGATGTATGGCCAATGATATTTTTCAGTGTAACAAAATACTGTTCAAGGTTATGACTGCTGGGGTGTGAGTTTTGCCTTTTCCTTATTTTGTTTGAGTAAAGTGCATTGGTACATTTTTTTCTTTTCTTTTTCTCTTTAAAATAGAATGTTTGTTATAGAATAGTATCCCTTATGGATATAGGTGCAGAAATCCTCAACAAGGTTTCCAGTGGTGATGACCTCCCCACAAAAACATGCCCCTCCTGAAGGACCTCCTCCACCAGTCCCCGGAAGAGGAGAAGAAGAAGCACAAGAAGAAGCACCTGGTGCAGATCCCCAACTCCTACTTCATGGATGTGAAGTGCCCAGGATGCTACAAAATCACCACTGTCTTTAGCCATGCACAAACAGTAGTTGTGTGTGTTGGCTGTCCTTTGCCAGTCTATGGGAGGAAAAGCAAGGCTTACAGAAGGATGCTCCTTCAGCCGGAAGCAACATTAAAAGCACCCTGAATCATGATGAGTGGGAAACTATCCCAATGAACACATTTTGGATTAAAAAAAATCCTCAACAAAATACTAGCAAGCAGACTCCAAGAGCATATTAAAAAGATAAAACACCATGACCAAGTGGGATTTACCCTGCGAATGCAAGGGTGGCTCAACATCAGAAAATTGATCCATGCAAAACACTACATCAATAGAAGGAAGAAAAATAAACCCATAATCATCTCAATTGCATCAAAGGACATGGCCGAGAAACTGAAAAGACAAACTACAGAATGGGAGAAAGTATTTGCAGATTGTATATCTAATAAGGGTCTGGTGTCTCGAACATCTAAAGCACTCTTACAACTCAACACACAAAGACGAACAACCCAAATAAAAAAATGGACAAAGGATTAGACTAGATGTTTATCCAAAGAAGATATACAAATAGTCAACAAGCATGTGAAAAGATGCTCATCACCTTTAGTCATCATGGAAATGCAAATCAAAACCACAATGAGGCAATGAGGTATCACTTCACACTCACTGGGATGGCTATTACCAAAAAAAAACAAACAAAAAAAACAAACCCAAAAAACAAAAAGAAAATAGTGAACGTTGGTGAGGATGAAGAGAAATTGGAAGTCTCATACATTGCTGGTGGGAATGGAAAATGGCTCAGCCACTGTACAAGACAATTTGGTGGTTTCCCATAAAAGTTAACATAGAATTACCATATGACCCAGCAATTTCAATCCTAGGTTTGTACCAAAGAATTGAAAACAGGTAACAAACAAATACACGAACACTCTCATGTGTATGGGAGTACTGCTTACAATAGCCAAAAGGAAGTGGAAAGGAGCCAAATGTCCATCAATGAATGAATGGACAAATCATGGTATGTGATACAATGGAATATTATTCAAGTCATAAATAAAATGCAGTTGTGATACATGCTATAACATGCAGATGACCCTTGAAAACGCTATGCTCAGTGAAAAGAAACCAGACACAAGAGGTCACATTGTATGATTCCAGTTCTATGAAATGTCCAGAATTTAGATGAAATATCCAGAATAAACCTGTAGAGGGTGAAGGCAGGTTGGTGGTTGTCAGGGGCAGAGGGAGGGAGAAGGAGGAACGGAGAGCATCTGCTTAACATGCATCGGGTTTCCTTTTGGGGCGATAAAAATGGTTAGGAACAAAATAGAGGTGGTTGTTGCACAACATTGTGATCATACCAAATGCTGCTGAATTGTTCACTTTAAAATGGTTAATTTTATGTGATGTGAATTTTACCTCAATAAGAAAAAAGTTTTAAAAATAGAAAGCTTGAATTTGACTTGTTGCCTATCTACATATGTCCTGGAAAAAAAAAGTTTCTGTCTAGTACTTAACTGCTGGCTTATTTTAAAGCAAACATTTAAGGAATGTGGACCTAAATGGGCTCATGGATTACGTGCAGTAGGAAAGTTATTTGGAGACCAACAGAGGGGGATTAGTTTTGGGCCAATTTTCTCATTGTACCTTTCAATCTATGGGCATGCAATGAGAAATATTTTATGACTATTTAGAATCTTAATAAATTGCTGTGAAATTCATGAAGTTAACTTTGTAGGATCAGACCATAGGATGGTCTTTTCTTCAGGTTTTTTTTTTTTTTTTTTTTAAGATTTGTGTGTTCTTTTCACAAAGTTATGCTTTAAAATGTTTGAGCGCTTTCTGAAAAGTGATTTATATGGAGCACATGAACGATTGTTTAAGTACTAAAAAATAGATGCACGCATAAAAATGTACTATTTATAATAGCCCCAAACTGGAAATTACCCTAATGCTCTTTAACAGTAGAATGGATAAATTAACACAATGAAATAATATACCGCAATGGGACTGAATGCACTGCTGCTACACACAATAATATGAATGTATCTCACAAGTAATGTGAAATAATAAAAGCCAGACACGAAAGAGTACATATTGGAGGATTCCATTACAGTTCAAAAATAAGGAAGATTACTCCATGGTGTTAGATCTTAGGGTAATGGTTACCTTTGCAGGGGCTAGTTACTGAAATAGGTCACACGGGGACTTCTGGGGTGTTCTCTCACTTTTTAAAAAAATACTTTATTTCTTTTAAGGTTTTATTTATTTATTTGACACACGGAGAGAGAGCGAGAGAGAGAGCGCAGAAGCACGGGGAGTGGCAGGCAGAGGCAGAGGGAGAAGCAGACTCCCTGCAGAGCAGGGGAGCCCGATGCGGGACTCGATCCCAGGACCCCCGGATCATGGCCTGAGCCGAAGGCAGTCGCTTAACCAACTGAGGCACCCAGACGCCCAAAAATACTTTATTTTTTAGAGCAGTTTTAGGTTCATGGTAGTATTGAGGAGGAGGTACAGAGATGTCCTATATAACCTCTGCTCTTACACATGCATAGCCTCTCCCATTATCCACATTCCCCACCATACTGGTAAACATTTGTTACAATCAATGAACCTACATTGATACATCATAATCATCTGGAGTCCATAGTTTACATTAGAGTTGGCTCTTGGTGTACATTCTATGCCTTTGGATAAATGTGTGATGACATGTACCCATCACGGTAGTATTCTACAGAGTAGTTTCACTGCCCTAAAAATCCTGTGCTTCACCTATTCATCTCTCCCTCCCCACTAAACACTGGCAACCACTGCTCATTTTACTGTCTTCATTGCCTTGCCTTTTCCCGAATGTCATATAGTTGGAATCATACAGAATGTAGCCTTTAGTTGTTCTCTTTTTTGATCTGGATGCTGGTTATGTGAATGTGCTCAGATTGTGGAAATTCATCAAGCTGTGCACCTGATTTGTGCTTTTCTGTATGTATGTGGTGCTTCTATTAAAATATCCAAAAGTGGGACGCCCGGGTGGCTCAGTTGGTTAAGCATCTGCCTTCGGCTCAGGTCATGATCCCAGAGTCCTGGGATCAAGCCCCACGTCGGACTCCTTGCTCAAGGGGGGGAGCGTGCTTCTCCCTCTGCCACTCCCCCTGCTTGTGCTGTCTCTGTCTCTCTCTTTCCAATAAATAAATAAATAAAATCTTTAAAAAAATATATATCCAAAAGTGAACAAACGAGCAGACAACACCACAATCCCTCAAGCTCACAAACCCTTTCGGCTAACTGCCCTATATCTCTTTCCTCCTGCTTATCACGGCCAACTTCTTGAGTTTTCTATACACACTGCCTCTATTTCCTTACTTTCCTCTCATTCCTCAACCCACTCCAATCTGGCCTTCTGTCCCCATAATTCTCTTAAAATAGCTCTCACAAAGATCACCAATGGCCTCCCATGTTGTTAAATCCAATGGAAAATTTTTTATCCTCGACTTGCGTCACGTCCCAACAATATTTAATACTGCCGACCACTTCCTCATTTTCTGAAACATTCTTTTCCTGTGGATTTTGTGACACAATCTGCTCACGGTATTCTTCCTACTCCTCTGACTACTCCAGCTCTGTCTCCTCATCCTCCTCTATGCAGGCGTTAAAATGTTGAAGCTTTCCTGGAGGCTCAGCTCTAGGTTTTCTCTTCTCTTTCTACACTTCTCTCAAGTGACCTCATTCATTCCCATGGCTTTCAACCCAATTTATATCCTAACTCCCGAGTTACAGCAGTATCCCAGACTTCTCTAGGCTCATACTCATTTATTCATTTACCTAATTTACATCTCCATTTGAATGTTTCACAAACATCTCAAACTCAGCTTCTCAAAGACTAAAACCTTGATTTCTCCCTGCCCCAAGCCTTTTCCTTCCCCATCCCAGTCAACTGCACCAGCACCCATCCACTTGCTCAAGCCAGGGATATTTTTTTTGTATTCCCCAGTTGCTCATGCCCCAGATCTGGGAGTCCTACACCTCTCTTCCTAATTGTCAACTCTAGCCATGAAAAAATGGGGGGGAAGGTGAGTGGAGGTAAAAGGATTCACAGCAATCTTTTCTGGAGCTTTCTCTGAGGTCTGGCCAGGTAAATATCTGTAGTAAATGTTGTGAGGCACCACCCAGATCCGCACCCCCCTCAGCCCTCCAGCTGCTGGAAGTGTTCGTTGCTAATGACTCACAGTTATGTCCCTCTCTTGGCATTGCTCTTAGCCAAAGGTGGCCTTGCCCAAGGTTATGCCCTTTCAGGCAGCTTATGGTGTGGTAAGCAGCACATATCCAATGAGAATACAGAGGCTCACACCACTCGCCTCAATTTTTGACAACGTTAAAAGGTCATCCTGGCCCTGGAGCTCCCTGTGGGGATAGTTATGGCTTTCCAGTTCAACTTGTCCTTCCCCCCAGTCTTGCTTTCCTCACTCCCTCACAGGCATTGATCCCAAGTGTTCTCCCTCATAACCTTCCTGGTATGCAAATCTCTGCATCAGAGGTGATTTCCAGGAAACCTGACATAAGTAAACAAACTAAAAATGTACCTATCTAGAAGCATGAAAAGGGAAGAAGCAACACTCCAATTTTATACCACGAGACAAGTATTAATATTAGGGTGCGGTTGAGGAGGGTGGAGCAGCTC
This sequence comes from Leptonychotes weddellii, assembly GCF_054177405.1. NCBI lineage: Eukaryota > Metazoa > Chordata > Mammalia > Carnivora > Phocidae > Leptonychotes > Leptonychotes weddellii. Next base: position 34,779,478 of record NC_138385.1, read on the forward strand.
TACCTACAAGGAAGACAAGATGGCTACAGCACAGGGAATAGATTGGAAAGTCTGTATTTTTAAAGGCACAGCTAATAAAGATTTCACCTCTGCTCAGCAGCAGATTTCAGCTGGATCCCTTCTTATGCATCTAGTCTAGGTTACCACTCACTTCTCTTTCCTTATAAAAATAAACTCCTGGCGGGACACCTGGGTGGCTCAGTTGGTTAAGCATCCAACTCTTGATTTTGGCTCAGATCATGATCTTGGGGTCATGAGATGGAGCCCCATGTTAGGGGTCCATGCTCAACATGGAGTCTGCTTGAGATTATCTCCCTCTGCCCCTTCCCCCTCTCTCTCAAATAATAAAATAAATAAATAAAATCATAAAAATATCCCTCCTGGCCCACCACACCCCCAAAATGGCTCTTTGCTCACAGCCACAGTATGAAAGGGTTGGTGGTGGAGGCTCCTTCAGTCTCTGTGCACATCTATCCTCAATACACACATAGACACACAGACAGACACACACAGACACATGCACACACAAACACAGACATAGACAGGCAGACACATATACACACGGAGTAGTGATTGACACAGAACAGGGTCTAAAAAAACTATACACCTACCTGAGGATATTTATATATTTTTTAAAGATTTATTTATTTATTTTAGAGAGACAGAGAGAGAGAGAGAAAGCGAGAGAGAGTGAGTGGGGGGGAGGCGCAGAGGGAGAGACTCTTCAAGCAGACACCCTCCCCACCACCACCCCGCTGAGTGTGGAGTCCGATGCTGGCTTGATCCCATGACCCATGAGATCATGACCTGAGCCAAAACCAAGAGTCGGACGCTTAACCGACTGAGCCACCCAGGTGTTCTGAGGATATTTATGTTTTTGAAAAAAATCACCAAAGGGAAAGACAATACTCCAACTCAAGAATGAAGGGTTTAGACTAGTTTTCTACAAACAGCTTTATAGTTTTGGCTCTCATATTTAAGTGTTAGATTCACTGAGGTAATTTTTGTATATGGTGTGAGGTAGGGGTTCAAATTCATTCTTCTGCATATAAATACCCACTTGTTCCAGCACCATTTGTTGAAAAGACTGTTCTTGAGCCATTGAAATGTACTGGCACCCTTGTCAAGAATCAATTGACCATAAATGGTAGGTCTGGCATTTAATTCTTTCTTTAAAAATCATTTGTTATGTTCTCTAAGGCAGAAGTACTATATATTCAGGGCACATGGCCGGCTCTGTTGGTGGAGCATGCAACTCTTGATCTCAGGGTCATGAGTTCACACCCCACATTGGGCGTGGAGGTTACTAAAAAAATGTATGTTCATTACAGAAAGATACATATGAGCAAAAATGAAGATCACATATCATTCCACCTTCCAATCTCAATGTCACACAATCCATTACTGTTAACATTTTAAAAATATCCTTCCAGACTGTTTTCTGAAATGCAGTGTTTTACAAAAATGATATTATACTATAATGCTGATTTGTATCTTGCTTTTAAAAAAGCTTCATAGTGCCATCGATATATTTCCATGTCAGCAAATATAGATCTATACCACATCAATGGGTTCATTGAATTCATGACAGCCCATAGTACGGATGTGCCTTAATTTTTTTTTTTTAAAGATTTTTTATTTATTTGAGAGAGAGAGAATGAGAAAGAGCACATGAGAGGGGGGAGGGTCAGAGGGAGAAGCAGACTCCCTGCCGAGCAGGGAGCCCGATGCGGGACTCGATCCAGGGACTCCGGGATCATGACCTGAGCCGAAGGCAATCGCCCAACCAACTGAGCCACCCAGGCGCCCGTGCCTTAATTTTTTTAACCCTTTCTCCTATTGTTAGACATTAGGTAGTTTCCAATGTTTCCCAATGTAGCATAGCCGTCATGAACATCCTTATGCATACATCTTTACACACCTGTCCAGTTATTCAGAGATAGTGAACTGCCAGCCCACTGGCTGATTTCTGCTCACAGTTGTGTTTCTTTGGACAGCACATCTTTTTAAATAAAAAAAAGTTATGTTGAATTTGGATGATCTGTTAGGATACATTCCTAGAAATAAGATTGCTGGGTTTCATAGCATTCAGTTCTGATTTAGCAAGGTTCTGCTATTTGCTTGTCCCCAAATGATCATTGGACTCTCTCCCGGGGCTAGTGCCATATTGGGTGGGTGGAAGACAGAGAGGATGGTGTAAGGCAAGCCTTACAATGATTTTCTGAGTTTACTGATGTCCTGACCCAAAAAGGTCTCTTTTGGGATGTAGTATATCAAACCAGGAGGACTACTGTATTAAGTACCAAAAGATCTGGATCTAGCTATCCAGCTCTGCTATTATTATACAGCTCTGTGACTTGGGGCTAGCTATTTAACCTCTCTCAGTCTCATTTCCTTACGAGATTGTTAGAATCAAATGAGATATTGTGTGAAACACAGTTTGAGAAGCACAGAGTCCTATATAATTATAAGGCAGTGCTTGGTTTTGTAAAATGCCAAAAGCGTGTTTACACGGGGTCAAGCAGACCTAAGCTTAGAGTGTAAAAGCCTTGTCACTGTCAGAATCCTGCTTTTAGAGGAGCTACTTTCCAAGGATAGACATGATTTTAGGTTGCCAGGATCTGATCTGGTGCTCTTCAGTTCTACAGTCATTTACGGATGGTTTCACACGCCAGATATTGTGGGTACAAAGATGATTTTGATTAGTTCCTGTCTTCGCAGAGCTTAACAGTCCACTAGGAAGAGACAAATATGTATTGAGATCATCAGACAACAGTGGGATAAAGGATGTAATAGAGGAGCGAGCCAAGACTGCAATGCATAGGAGAAACACTCGGGGGCCTTTTGAGGCAGGGTTCCACAAATAGAATTGAGGAGGAGAAAGGACCAGGTGTGTGTGTGTGTGTGTGTGTGTGTGTGCGTGTGCACGCGCGCACACGCACACACACACACAGAGGTACGTGGTAGTCTATGCCAGTTGAGCCAATCTGGGGCTAGACTTTATCTTAGACTCTGTGCTCATTTCTATACATTTACATTTTCTTTTTTTAGTTTTGTGTTTCCCTTCATTTCCTAGTCAAGTTCTTTTTGAAAAATGCTAATCTGGTCTTAGCTGTACTAACAGGAAAAGAGATTTGGCTACACCCATGCCAAGAGACTTGGAGAACCCAGAGTGTTCTGGAAGCCACTCTTGCTGGTAAAATAAAGAGCCCATTTGCAAACTAAGGAAGAGCCTGGAGGCAAGCCTTCCTCCCTCCATGCGGGCTGTTTCGTTAGTCTTGTGTTCTTGCCGGATCATTTCCAGACCCATCACCCTCCTCCAACCATTTGTGTCCTGCCACCATGGCAGTAACAACCACAGAGTTTAGAAAAAACCAGCCAGACATCTTCTTGCTCTTCTCTCTAGCCCACCTCCTTCTCCCGGTTTGGGTCATCTGAACTTTTCCGCTACAAATAAAAAAAACAAATGCAATGATTATTGAAGCCAGAGGAAATAAAGGATGTTGTTCTACTCTTAATGCTTATTAAATTTGGACTTAATCTTCTTCATCGCAATTAAGCCTTTAAACCAGCCAATATACTTAAACGAGGTGAAATGAAAAGACTTACTGTAAGAGATGACAGGAGGCTCTTCGGGAAATTAAAATCTCCAGAGATTTCCAAAGTGAGAGTTACTGAGCCAGGAAGGGGAAAGAAAGAAAAGGGTTTTTAAAGCTTCATAAACAGGATGCCAATTAGGCCCTGGGATTAAAAAGCTAAGTGATGTCAGTGTTATCGATGGGAGGAGGGGTTAACTGGAACCAGGGAATTAATAAGCACTGTGTTGTTTCCAGATCCTTCTTTGATTCACTTTTTTTTCAAAACCCTGGCTGGGTGTGCCTTTCCTGTCTCACTTTTTACTCTTCGGTGACATGGGAAGGAACACATGGTGATGTGGGAATGCCTACTTGCTTTTGTAAAGGTTCAAAAAAGGTCTTTCCCCAGTTACCAAGTCCCCTAATCCTGCTCTGACACCTTTAAGGCTGTCTCCCTGCCTAGGCTGGGAAAGCAACCTCTGAGCAGTGCCCTAAGTGCCTGATTTTCTGTCACCTTTTTGGACAGAGAGCCCTTTCCCAGACACCCTCTCCCCGGCAGCTATCTCCCAGAGTAGACCAGAAGCAGTCCTAAGGCATGGGAAGGAAGCCTCCCAACTTGGGAGGTTTTCCAGGGCCCCACTTTCCACCAGCCAGAAGTTTGATTTACTGGCACCATCTGCGGGAAGACAAATGGCCCATTCTGGCTGTGCTGGTCAGAGGCAGGGAGGAAAGAAAAGGAGAAAAAAATGGAGGAAGGCAGATTAGTAAATCAATAAACACCCAAGTGACATATAACGAATGAACAAATAAAATTCCTCATAGGAAGGTGGTGGGAGTCCTGAGATGGTGATGCTGAAGTGGAAGGGGTGACACTTTCTTTTTTTTTAGCCCAAGGATAATCTCTTAAATTCTGGGTACAAACAATACAGTATAACTCTTATGGTTGCCATGACAACGCGAATCCCTCTCCTCTGATGTCAGGCTGCCCTCCCCCCTCCTTTGGAATCTAGAATGCCAGTTTTCTTTCTGCAGTAAATGCTGTGCTCGGTTTCAAGGGCTCAATAATGGGCTCATCTAATAACTGCCTGTCTCCCAGGACTCTTTGTTCCAGACCCCTAAGGCCACATTCCTTTTGGGGAAGAGGGTGCCTGACATGGGGGGAGACAAGACCAGGGCAGACGGATTTTTTCCCAGTTCGGCATGTGGCCTGTTTCTGTTGATGTCTGGGCCAGTCTGACCAGTCAGTGGTCTGCACCTCCTCTCTCTCTCCATCTTACACTGGCCCAGGCTGTGGGCCATACCTGCCCAAGCCATACCTGCCTTTAGGGTAACATAGGACCAGGTCCTGCTTTGGGGAGCAGGCTGTAGACTATGGCATAGAGTTGACCCTTGAACTGCATGGGCGCCCACCCCCTGTGCCGTTGAAAATCTGCATCCAACTTCTGACTTCCCCAGACCTTAACTACTAATTGCCTACTGCTGGCTGGAAGCCTCACCTGTCAAACAGTTGATTAGCACATATTTGGTACATTTACGTATCATACACATATCTAGCAATAAAGCTAGAACAAAGGAAATATTATTAAGAAAATCACAAGGAAGAGAAAATACATTTATAGTACTGTAGTGTATTTACTGAAGACAATCTGCATATAAGTGGGCCCGCACAGTTCACACCTGGGTGCTTCGAGGGTCAACTATAATTTGAAGCGCTCCTACCAAAAATCTCTTCCCCAGTTGGCCTGCCTGAAACTACCATTATCAAAATCATTTTTATAGATGAAAGCCTTAAGAGTAGCTGCCAAATGAAAATGCTCCCTGTGCATGGTAAGAATAACTAGCTCGTAATACCTTAGTGTAAATTAGAAAGGCAGAACAGAGCTCTTGCAGGAATGGGTGACAGGATCGATCAATCCTGATGCGGGAAGGGGAAGGAAGAGGCTCATCCCACAAGACACTCCTCAGTACCCAATGTCATTCCACATTCCTCCCGAGCCTGTTCCCCTATGTCCTAGCTCAGTAAACCCGGGAGGCATTCTTGATACCTCCCTCTAACTACTTGAGTCCAACTAATCAGTAATTCCTGTCAATTTTAACCTTTAACATGTTTCAAATCCATCCACTTTTCTCCACCTCCAAAGTCACTACCCTCATTCAGACGCCCAGCATTTCTCCTCTGGGGCATTCTACAGAATCAGCCCCCTAACTCATCTCCCCGTTCCCACGGTTGCTCTTTTCCCACCCCATTCTCCACCCTGCAGCCAGAGCGATCACTCTAAAATGAGAATGTGATCAGGTCACTCCTCTGATTAAAACATTTTGATGGCGTCCTGTTGCTCATTGGGTCGAGTCCAACCTACTTAACACAGCTTTCAAGACCCTCCACTCAGGACCCATCTCGCGCATCTCCAGCTATATGTCACATCTTCCACTTCGCCTAACACTTCCCCCACATCCTATGCTCTAGCCACAACTAACTGCTCCTTGTGGTTTGTGGAGCTCATCATGTTTCTGATCTTTTGCATAAGAGGCTTGCTTGCACTGGAACCCCCTCTTATTTCTTTCCCCTTCACCTAGTCTACTCCTGTTAGTCTTTCAAGGGTCCTATTAGTCTACTCCAGATCTTTCTTGGCCCCTTCCCTCCCCGCAAGTTTAGGTTAGTTACTGTTCTGCCAGGGACCCACAATACTTATGCATCTCTCAGGAAATGCACCAACCATGTTGTCTTGTAACTGTTTGTTGACTTATCTATATCTCCTGGTAGACTGTGAGTTTCATGAGGGCAAAGGCTATGTCATTGTTCATGACTATACTTCTAGTCCCTCACATTGTATCTGTCAATCAGCAATGCTTAGTAAATAGTTATTAAGGAATGAACAACATCCAAATGGTATGGAGAAGCTGGGGGAATGTTTGCCATTTTGGGGGAGGGAGGGATGGCAAAAGAGGAAACTGAAACTCAAGAGGAAATGGGTAAATAAAAAGTCAAGAAAATTCTGAAAAAAGAGCATTTTTAAAAAGATTTTAAAATTTTATTTGTCAGAGAGAGAGAGAGCACGTAAGCAGGGGTATCGGCAGGCAGAGGGAGAAGCTGGCTCCCCACTGAGCAAGGAGCCTGATGTTGGACTCGATCCCAGGACCATGGGATCATGACCTGAGCCGAAGGCGGACACTTAACCTACTGAACCACCCAGGTATCCCCTGAAAGGAGAGCATTTGAGGAGGAACAAGACCTATCAGATGTTAAAACATGTTATGATGCTACCTGAAGACAGTTGAGTTCTTGAGGGAAAAAATATCAACACCTATTAACAATCCTCAATACATGTGGGAAATTATTATATTTTAAAGATGGCACATCAAGTCAATGGGGAGAAGATGGATTATTCAAAAATTATACTTGCATAATGGGCAAGCTGAATTCTCTAACTTACTCTTTACCTCAAAAGACAGTATAGATGAATCAAAGAATTTAATGTAAAAATGAAACCTTAAAAGTACTAAAAGAAAATATGGAAGAATTTAAATACATATAATCCTGGAAAGGGGAAGCCTTTCTAAGCAGGCCACGAATCCAGAAGTCATTTAAAAAATTGATAAATGTGACTACATAAAAATTTAAAACTTCTGCACAACAAAAAGAAAAAAAAAACATAGAAAGAGTCAAAAGAGAAATGACAAACTGCCACAAGATATTTGCAACACTTACACAAAGGACTAATTTCCTTAATTTCCAACAAACTCAAACAAATCATCAAGAAAAACATCAACAACCCAAAGACAAACAGGCAGTGCACAGAAAAAAAAATACAAATGGCAAACCACACATATAAAAAGATGCTCAACCTTGCTCCTCAACAAAAAGCATGCAAATCAAAATAGCAAGATGCCCTTTATTCACCTACCGTGCTGGCAAATATTCAAAAAAGATAGATAATATCCAGTGTTGACAAGGGTATAGGGGAGCAAGCAATTTAATGACTGTAGTTTTTAATGTACATATCCTCTGACCAAGTTCTGTCTCTACAACGTAGCTTTGTGACCTTGGGAAAGTTCCTCGATCTCTTTAAAGCTTCCCTCATCTGCAAAATGGGGATAATAATAGTATTGTTTTAGTCTGCTTAGACTGCTATAACATAAAATCGCAGACTGGGTAGTTTATAAACAACAGAAATTGATTTCTCACAGTTCCCGAGGCCCGGAAGTCCAAGATCAAGGTGCCAGCATCGTCGGGTTCTGGCGAGGGCCTTCCTCTGGGTTGCAAACAGCCACCTTCTTGCTATGTCCTCACATGCTGGAAGGGATAAGGGGTCCCTTGGGCCTCTTTTAAAAGGGCACTAGGGGGCACCTGGGTGGCTCAGTGGTTTAAGTGTCTGACTTCAGCTCAGGTCATCGTCTCAGGGGGCCGGGATCGAGCCCCGCATGGGGCTCTGTGCTCAGTGGGGAGTCTTCTTGTCCCTCTGCTCCTACCCCCACTCGTGCTCTCTCTCTCTCAAATAAAATAAAATCTTAAAAAAAAATAAAATAAAAGGGCACTAATCCCATTTATCAGGGCTCTGCCTCAATGACCTAATCACCTCCCAAAGGCCCCATCTCTTTATACCAGCACATTAGGCATTAGGGCATCAGGACATATGGGCATTAGGTTTTGGGGGCATATGAATTTTGGGAAGACACAAATATTCAATCTACAGCAAATATTCACCCTATACAGTTATAAGGATAAAATGACCTAAGGCATGTAAAGTGCTTAGCACAGTACCTACTGCAGAGTAAGCATTCAATAAATGTTAGCCGTTATTATTATTATTGTGCCCAAAGATGCATGCAATACTATATTCATTACAGTATTCTTATAATAACACCCCCCCAAGAAAAACAAACAAAAAAAACCCACCCTAGGAACAAACTAAATATCCTTCAATTGATTAGGGATTGGTTTAATAAATTATGATATACAGTGTAGTGTCATGAAGCCATTGAGAAGAATGGGATGAGATACACCTATATGGACCAATATGGACAAATATCTAAGCCATAACTGTATAATTTTATTATTTTTCCATTTGTGTAAATAAAAAAAAAAAGGAAATATGCCTCTTTCTCTCTCCCCACACCTTTCTCTCTCTCCCTCAAGGTTATTCAAGATACTGAAAGCAGTGTTTATCTTTGGAGAAACGGTCTGGTAAATAGATGGGAAGATGGAAGGAAGAGTTTTGCTTTTCATTACTTTTATATGCTCTGATTTTTGTTCATCATGTACATATACAACTTTAAAAAATAATCCAATAAACTCAGACTCGTCACTGGTCCCAATGGTGCAACAGCTTCCCACCTCACTCTGAGTAGAAGTCTAAGTCCTTTCAATGACCCACAAGGTCCTCATGATCTGACCTCTTGCTTTGCTTCTGCCTGTCTGACCTCCAGCCACACTGGCTTCCGGGCTATTCGGCGGACCTGCCAGCCAGAGTCCCACCTCAGAACCTTGGCCACTGCCAGTGTTTTCCTCTGCTTTTGAAGTTATTCACATGGTTCACTCCCTCACTGTCTTCAAATCTTAGCTCAGAGGCCACATCCTCAGTGAGGCCTCCTCCGCCCCTCCTCCCATTTAAAATCGCAACTCCTGACATCTCTATCCCCCATATCCTGCTTTATTTTTTTCCACAGTGTTTATAACCATCTAATATGCTCTATATTGTCCTTACTACTTTATGGCCTCTCTCTCCATTATCATGGAAGATTCACGAGAGCAGGGAATTTTGTCTGTTTTGTTCATACTCATAGCTCTACCCCTAGTGCTTAGTGTCCAGTGTTTCACACATAGTAGGTACTCAAAAATATTTGTTGAATGAATGAATAAATGAGATTTCCAGGCAAGAAGGAGCCTAGGAACTCAGCCCTCCTTTTTTCTTATCCAGGTCCTTGGGGACATTTAAGGGACTGAGCCACCCAGGCGCCCCAATTCTTCTCCATCTTAAACTTATAACTTCTCGTAACCTTGTGTCTGGCAGAAAGGTGAAAAAAAATCTTTGTTGAATAATGGATTTATACATTCATTCTGAGATATGAGTGATTGATAACTAGAATAAAGCCCAGGAGTATTTAAATTTTAGTAGGAATCAAAACCTATAGGCAAAGGGATTAGCCAGCTTCCTGGGGTCCCTGAGATCTCCCCCCAGTAAACTAGTACATCTGTTACAAACTTTGGGGCCCCACTATCTTCACTTCCCCCCTTCCCTTATTTAATGACCCCCATGGGCCTAGCCGTGGCTTTAATATTGCTATACAATTTTCACAGTTCCCAGGGCCTAAAGAGAGAGTACATAACGGGAAAAACACACTCACAGTGCAAATTATGAATATTCTTAGAGAAATATACACAGGTAGATAACTACACACACATTTACATACACCAGTGGTCAAAAACACATCAGGGCAATTTCTAAGCAACTTCCCACAAAATAACAGCAATATCTGAGGTACTTATAAAGTCCTTGAAAAATTCTCAGTCTTGCCAACTCTTGATTCTTTATGGACCAATGAAGGGGTAATCCCAGATCCAGGCATTTTTAGGTCACTCAAATTGGTCTCTTCTTCTCCAAAGAGGCACGAGACAGGATAAACTCTGTTAATAAAATTACACCTGGATATGCGTGGGAGGGGCTGGGATTACAATCAACTCATCCAGTTTTATTCAGAGGACAGATAACCAGTGTGTGTGTGCATGTGTGTATTTAGGGGGCATCATTTATCTTGAGTTGTGCAGTTAGAAGGTCTTCTCTGAATCTTCTTGGAATCTTCTCCCATCCATCTCAGCTCCCACACCAAACACTTTTCTTCCTCTAGCACTGACTCCAATACCCTCCATGGCAAGGATGGAAATCCTGTGTAGAGACTGGTCATTTCTGGAGGGTAGGAATGGTGGCTGCAGAGCTTAGAGTCCGATGGGAAGTTGGACCATCTGGGATGTCCAGCAAGACCTCATGGCAATATCCACCTCCCCAGACAAATGAGTAGCAACAGAGTCATAAGCATGAAAGAGCTCAGTGAGGGGGGAAAAATGGTAGAGTCAAATTTGTCAGTTTAAGAGAATCAAGTCATTGGTCCAAAACAATGTCTTATCTTTCAGGCCTCAGGTCTGAGTATGTAAACAACCCATGATCATTGAGTATTTCTAGCAGACTTCAAGGGAGTGGCAGTGCTGCTGGTCTGCAAACCACACTTTGGCTCATGAGAATTTAGCATATGTCCCTTGTGATGGTTAATTTTATGACTGGGCCACAGACTGCCCAGACATTTGGTCAAACATTATTTGACCTGTGAGGGTGTTTTGATCTGTGGAGGTATTTCTGGATGAGACCAACATTTGAATTGGTAGACTGAGTAAAGCAGATTGTCCCCCTTCATGTGAGTGGGCCTCATCCAATCAATTGAAAGCCTGAATAGAACAAAAAAGTTGAGTAAGAGAGGCTCCTACTGCCTGACTGTTGAGCTAGGACGTTCACCTTTTCCTGTCTTTGGACTCAAACTGAAATATCGACTTTTCTTGGGTCTTGACCCTGTTGTGTTTCAGACTGGAACTCCCACCATCAGCTCTCTTGGATTTTTAGGTCTTTGGACTCAGACTGGAACTACATCATTAGCTCTCCTGGGTCTTCAGCTTGCTCACTATAGATTTTTGGACTTCCCAGCCTCCATAATTGCATGAGCCAATTCCTTATACTAAATTGCTATCTATTTCCATACACACACAGACAGACAGACAGACAAACACACACACACCTATTGGTTTTGCTTCTCTGAAGAACTCTAACTAATACATCCTCAGATCTGATTTGACAATCCAGTCCCCCGGTGACTGGACACTGTAATTTCATGGCAGGAAATACCAATTTATATTAGGATTCTAGAGACCTAAAGAGTCCCATTCTTTGGCCTTAGAAGCAGGGGCCGAAATCTGCTGTGGGTTCATGAGTTCCCTGAAGCCCGTAAACAATAACAACTAATGTTTATTGAACTCTCATTGCCAGAAACTATGCTAAATATTCATATGAATTTTCTCATTTAAATTTCCCGGGGCACCTGGGTGGCTCAGTTGGTTAAGCATCTGCCTTCGGCTCAGGTCGTGATCCCAGGGTCCTGGGATCGAGTCCCATGTCGAGCTCCCTGCTCCGGGGGAAGTCCGCCTCTCCTGATGCCCTGCTCATGCTCTTTCTCTCTCTCAAATAAATAAATAAAATATTTAAAATAAACAAACAAACAAACAAACAAATAAATAAATAAGTTTCCCAACAGGTACTGTTACTATGTCCATTTTATGAATGAGAAAATGCAGGCTCAAAGAGTTTTAGTAAGTTAAGTAAGTAAGAGAGACACAACCTTACTCCCTTCCTTAACTTCCAAAAGCAATCTTGGTAAGTGTTTCAAGGGAGTTTTGAACCCAGCCTATCTTACAACAAGCATAAGCTGTCTTCCCTGCTGGTCACTGATACCATTGTCTAATCCACAGGAGGGGCTGAAGGGAGATTTCAGAGCCACACCTGTGTGCCAATTTCCCAGGAGACACACTGAAAAGACTTACTTTGGTTTCCCTCTTCCTCAATGGGTCATGGGTTGTTTACATATTAAAACGTGGTGCCAGCTCTTAGCTCTGCATGGCCATTTTCGAGTCTTGGCCGTATGCTGGGTTTCCTTGGTGGAGGCAGGTTACAGTCAAGACGTTCTTCAGGCTCCTATTAGCCCAGAGCTGTGGACTGGCTATTTGCAGTAGGTCAACAGCATTTATGCCTCTTGTCTGTATCTCAATAGCACAATTATCAGTGGACATCAGCTTCCAGAAGATAGGGCTTAGCACTTTGGATGATGGGCAAGGGGCTTCTAAATTTCAGTTCCAGGAGATGTGTCCTGTCTGTGTAGGTGGCAGCAAGCAGAGTGATGGGCCAGATGAAACATACAGTTCCAGGAGTGGCTCAAGTCCAGATCCAGTAAGAGCTTTCTTTGAAGCTCCCATTTCCAAAAATGACCCATAATTCTCAGAAGAGAGGAGTATGGCTATTTCAAAAGCCAAAATACAATCCCTCTCTAAACAGAAGCTCAAAACTAAAAAATTGGCTAAGGACCTTTGATGATGCCCATTCATCAGCCAATCCAAGGGCAATTAGATGGCACACAGGATAGGGCAAAGAATCAAACCAATCGAGTCAACTGGGCCCTTAACTGTCAGAATGAAAAATATTTCTCAGTTCAACTGACGGCATTAAGATCACAAAGCACTAAGGCTTATTTATAGTAATTGTTGATATATTTGCTTAGAGATCATATATATGATATATATCATACATATATATATATGTTTGTGTGTATATATGTTTGTGTCCTTACCTCTTTTCTCTGTGGGCTTCCTCTCCTCCCCACAAAATTACTGCTGCACGCACGCGAAAGTCTTTGGGGCTGGAAGTCTGAGTGGCTTGGCCTAGCATTCACCCTTTGCACAAAGTAAGGTTTTAGTGAGGAAAAGGAACTGGGGGCCAGATGACCTATAAGCTCGGAACAGGTTTGTGTGGCTTTGGCTGAAGATGCCTGTGCTGTCAACCCCTCCATTTCTTTTTTTTTTTAAAAGATTTTATTTATTTATTTGAGAGAGAGAGAATGAGAGACAGAGAGCACATGAGAGGGGGGAGGATCAGAGGGAGAAGCAGACTCCCCGCCGAGCAGGGAGCCCGATGCGGGACTCGATCCTGGGACGCCAGGATCATGACCTGAGCCAAAGGCAGTCGCTTAACCGACTGAGCCACCCAGGGGCCCAACCCCTCCATTTCTATGTGTTTGCATTTCATTTCTAATTCCAACCTTATCTCTGCAGAACTGAGGGATTTGTCCACAACTGGCCAGCCTAGATAGGGACACACTGGGTTTGTCAGAGGCCAGGTGTGGGGGTGGGAGCATCCGCTTCAGTTTAGGATTCTAGGGCAAGCCTGTGGAGGAAGAGGAGAGGCAGATGGGCAGTGGAAGACAGGGCAGGGCGGGGAGGGCAGGCTGCTGAGGCTGTTGTGTCCTTCTGGCTTGAGACCGCCAGTCCCCTTTGAGTTCCCTAACAGGAATGTCTGCACTATAGAATTTTAACATCTCAGCCTTGCATGGAGAAATGCTTTCCGTGTGCCGGATTCACAACCCCCAAGGAAAGAGAGGCCCGCAGGACGACGAGGCCCAGGTCTGAAGCTCAGTGCGGCATCAGATTCTGGTTGCTGCTCAGGGGCTTGTTGGTTCCGGGGGGCACGATGTGGAGGGTCTCCTCATAAATATTGATCCATCTACCCCACCCCACCCCTTAGCAGTAACCGAATCTGTAGATGAAAGGATGAATCCAGGGGAGAGGTACCTTAAAACTGGAAAGTTGTGTGGGTTTCTTTGAGAAGTCTGAGGGCCTGTGAGGTGGCAATTTAAAAATTATTGGAGCCAAATCTGCATGTCACCTCAGCTCACAGACTTTATTTTGATTTCGCTTAATTCTATTATGGCAACAACAACAAAATCCCTTGAGTGGCCTCCCTTCGTTAAGTCAATTAAGTCCAGTGTGACCCTTTGTGCCAGAGCAAAGATATAGGATCTTTTGCTTGCTGCCTCTCCAGCCCCCTCTTTAAGCAGAGCCCCCAGGAGTGTGTGTTGGGGGGCAAGTGCCTTCTGGGAGGAAAGGAAAGGGGACCCCCAGGCTCCCTTCCCAGAGACTTCAGGTTGGGGAAATCTGAGCCCGTAGAAAAGTCTAATCACAGTCTCCAGGCAGGAAAGGACACTGCAGGCCTCAAGGGACAGCTCGGTGTGATGGAAGGGGAGTCAGCCATTTTGGATGGCTAATTTTCCTCTGCTCCCCACTCTGCTTCTGGCTTCTGCATCTCTATATGCTGTTTTCGTTTCCTTTGGGACACCAGGCACGACCTCAGTCTTTCCTTTGAGTTCCAAAAGATATCCACTCATCTCCAGCATTCAGCAAGCCTGGGTAAACAGTGATTTGGGGGAAGGGGTCCCGGAGAGAGGGTCACAGCGTGGAGCCTTCTGCCGGCCGCCCCTGCATTCTTCTCCTCCTCCTCCCTTCTCTGTTCCTTTTTTCCTCCTCCCTCCTAAGAAGACTGTATTCTTACACGCAATTTCTTCTCCCTCTATTAGACAGAGCATCCAGCAGATCAATCCATCCAGGCCTCAACAGAATTAGGAACATTTCTTCCATGTACCAGTAGCCGCCATCTTTAAAAGGGGGTTGGGATTATAACTGGCTATTTGTGTTGCATCATTCATCCTCATTCTTCCACATAAGACAGATGGAAAAACTGAGGTAATCGCCACCTACCAATCCGACAGCTTTGTTCAGCCCCAGATGCAAGTCCTTCGTACATCAGCCTGGTTCTCTATTCTTGAGAGCATTGTCTTGTCTTTGTAGCAGCTCTGCCGATGGTACGTATTCTAATGGAATATTTTCTGGTTGGCAGCTGATCTTGTTGGCATCCCCTGGGCCCCGTGCTTCTCAAGGATCCCAGGAAAAACACAATCTCCCCAAGAGTTGGGAGCTCTTGGAATGCCACCAAAGACCCATCCCGGACTCATGAGAACTGTCTAGCTTGTTTGGGGCTATTTCCCACTTTTCAAAACCCACTTCAACACTGGCTGGGAGGGAAGAGGCTGGGGACAGACAATTGGAAAATGCTGTGCAAAGAACTCTGGGACAGATAATTTTCTTAAAAGCCAGATGGCTGCCTACCACTGTGGTCAAGGCAAGCCATTAAACTGGGCTCATTCAGGAAAGAGCTGTTCCTCCCCTTGCAAAAAGAATGCCTGCCTCTGAAGTCAGTATGCAGGTAGACAGCAGAGCTGGGGGGAGGCCCACAGAAATAGTGGATGCAGATGTGGAGACTCTATTAGAGCCCACTTGAGGCTTTGAAAGGCGTACATTTAGAAAAACACAGATTAATGTGCTTTTATGCAACATGAAACAAATGTATGAAATTCATTATCCTCAAGAGTTAGTGTAAGCTGAAAGTATGTATAAATACCTTTTAAAAAGGGTTAGATGCATTTATAAATTTATGCATAGCTGGTTACTAAGGGCAACTGGGGTGTTTTCATTGGAAGCCAGAAACTGAAGAGACTTTAGAGATCAGCTAATCTCTACCCCTCCAGGGCCCTCCCCCTCACCTCCTCTGCAGTGAGCAGGCATCAGAAGGGGCCTCCTGGAGCCAAGAGGAGACTGGATGGGAAATGGTTGATTCTTAGTGGTGTCCCAGGTAACCTCTACCCTCACCTCACCCACCAGTCTTTTTTTTCCAAATTAAGTTTTTAGAGAGGGAGAGCAGGACCAAACAGGTTTAAAAGCCTCTAATTAGGGGCGCCTGGGTGGCTCAGTTGGTTAAGCGACTGCCCTCGGCTCAGGTCATGATCCTGGAGTCCCGGGATCGAGTCCCGCATCGGGCTCCCTGCTCAGCAGGGAGTCTGCTTCTCCCTCTGACCCTCCCCCCTCTCAGGCTCTCTCTATCTCATGCTCTCTCTCAAATAAATAAATAAAATCTTTTTTTTAAAAAAGCCTCTAATTAGCTAGAGGAGCCACATAGACTCTTTGTGTGGGGCCTTGGGGGTTGGGCAGAGGGTGGATATGCAAAGATGGATAAGAAAAAGAGCCTATCTTGGGGTGCCTGTGTGGCTCAGTCAGTTAAACCTCTGCCTTCGGCTCAGGTCATGATCCCAGCGTCCTAGGATCGAGCCCCGAGTCGGGATCCCTGCTCAGTGGGGAGTCTGCTTCTCCCTTTCCCTCAGACTGCCCGCCCCCCCCGCCCCGGCTCATGCTCTCTCTCAAATAAATAAATAAAATCTTTTTTTTTTTTTTTCAAAAGAGCCTATCTTGCCCTCGGAGAGATCATGGTCTAATAAGGAACATAAATAAGTGAGAAAAATGACAAGCTTATGAAGAGCACAACAGGGTATACTGTGAGGGGGTACAGAAGGAATGACTTCTGTGTACCAGGAAAGTGGGGAGCAGGGCCAACTGGCCTCCATGTGAGAGAACCTGAAGCAAGTGGCCGCATGTGTGGCCTAAACGACTCACAGGGTCATGGTTAGCCCTACCAGCATCCAGTCAACACTACAGAGGCAGTTCAGAGCTCAAGGTTCTTCAGACACAATGTGAATGGCCCCCTCCGGGGTTGTGCATTTTAGCGGCCCTCCTCGAAAATCGGCTACTGTGACTCCCCCCTTGCCAGATGAGGAAATGGAGGCCTGGAGAACTGGGTGAGTGGGCAACGTGGGTTGCACAGCGATTTCACGTCAGAGTGGTCTCTACCTCACCTCCACCATGCTATCCTGCCATGGAGGTCGGGCATCAAAGGCAGCCTGGTTCTCTCATAACACATGCCTTAGAGACCCCTTCACGGCGGGGGGAGCGGGGCACCACGGCTAGCCAATACACATTAGAATTAAATGTTGCATGAATTAGAAACACTTCTTTCTGTGAATAAGAAAAAGGGTACCCCTTCGCCAAGGCAGATGTAGACCCTCACAGGGTACTTGGCTTGGCAAGCGGACCCTGGGTTAGGCTTTGGCTCCCACCTGCTTCCTCAGCTCAGTGTCATGTGCTGAACAACCTGCCCAACCCTACGTGGTAACCCTGCCCATTCGAGACACGAGAGCTGGGCTAAAGAGACCGGGAAGCTAATCCGGGAAGCATCTGTTGTCGCAAAGCCAGTGCTTCTGACTGAGCCAATCCCTCCCCACTCTTGTTCCCAGCCCCCCGTGTGATGGCATTTCAGAAGACACAGTCTAGTTTCCTTCACATTTTGAAGTGTGTAAACTGGTGTGGACTCCCTCAGGCTACAAGACAGTTCATAAACATAAGATGTTATTATTTCAGTATTAAATAAACAGTACAATGATTAAGTTTTATTTGAAAAAATGAATCAGCTTCCTTCACGCTGCTCGAAGTTCTCAAACGAGGTGCCAAACTTCATTTTTAGTGCCTGTTGAATAAACAGCTCACTCAGCTGCCTTTCTCCTAGCCGAGCCTTCTGTCTTTGTAATTCCTATCACCTCCTCAATTCTGGTGGGGCCTCGGCAGCCAAAAGCAGTCAGCTTCCTCCCCCTACAATTCTCTGAGGGCTGTGAGACCAGAACTAGGTCTCATCCTCTCCTATTCTTTGCGACTTCTCTCCCTCCTAAACCATCTGTCAGAATTATGACCAATTAAGCTTAACAACAGAAACTCTTGAGATTGAGTCTGGCCAGGCTCCTCCTTCTACTATCCGTCAATTTCCTATGACCCAGGAGATGAGACTGACCACGAAGCCTGGGGAAAAATTTCCCCACTGGCCCCACCACTCACTAGTGCCTGGAATTCTCCCATGAGTCTAATAGCTTCCTAACCTGTGACTCTAAAAATCCGTAGGTAATTACAAAGAGCTCTGATAGGGCGAATACATAACCAGTTGTGCAAATTGTGGTGTGAATGTGCTTGTCATATCTTTTCCCAATGAGACAGTAGGGTATATGAATGAAGAGACATGCAAATATCCCCCACTTTAATGGAATGGATGTAATCCATCAAAGTTAGCTGTAAAATGAATTCTAGTTTTTCATTAGTCGTTTTTCTTCTCTCTTTCTCCTCCCCTCCCTCCTTCCCTTCCTTCCTTCCTTCCTTCCTTCCTTCCTTCCTTCCTTCCTTCCTTCCCTCCTTCCTTCTTTCCTCCCTCTCTCCCTCCCTCCCATTTGAGAGAGCTATATAAATGGGACAATTATAGGGGAAATTCCTTCAATATATTTAGTCAAACTGTCAGATGACAGTTAATGGGATTTTAATGGGAGAAAGAGGAGAGGTTGTGGGGGGGAAGAGAGGTCCCTGTGCCTGTCTGAGATGGCCCTGATGGGGTTTAGCTGCTGTGTAAAGTCCAAAATCCTAGTGGGGTTAAGACCAGTGGTGGAGCCCAGCAGGTGCCACAGATTTTAGTGGGAGGAGAGTTTTAGCAGCTCTTTCAGAGCCCAACTGGCTCTTTAACCATCAACCTCCATTTCTCATGCAATGCCAGGAGCTTGTCTCCTCACTTGCCCCTTCCAGAACATTTTTTCACACATTCCCTCCACTTTTTAAAATTAATTGACTGTTTTTTAGAGCAGTTTTAGGTTTATGGAAAAATTGAGCAGAGAGCAGTGTTTCCATATAACCCCTCTTCCTGTGCACATGGTTGCCTCTACTATTAACATCTTTTTAAGAAGATTTTATTTATTTTTTAAAGATTTGTTTATTTGAGAGAGAGCGAGCGGGAGGAGGGGCAGAGGGAGAGAATCTTCAAGCAGACTCCCTGCTGAGTGGGGGACCTGATGCATGGCTCAATCCTACCACCCATGAGATCATGACCTGAGCTGAAAACAAGAATTGGACACTTAACCTACTGAGCCAGACAGGAGCCCCAATTTTATTTATTTGAGAGAGAGAGAGAGCAGGGGGAGGGGCAGAGGGGAAGGGAGAAGCAGACTCCACGCGGAGCATGGAGCCAGATGCGGGGCTCAGTCCCTGAACACTGAGATCATGACCTGAGCCAAAATGAAGTTCTGGAAGCTAAATCGACTGAGCCACCCAGGTGCTCCTGCTATTAACGTCTTGAATTAGTATGGCACATTAGTTACAACTGATGAACCAATAATGATACATTATTCTTAAACTCCACAGTTTACGTCAGGGTTCACTCTTTGTATTGTACGGTTGTATGCATTTTGACAAATGTATAATGACATGTATCCACCTTTACAGTATCATACAGAATAGTTTCACTGTCCTAAAACTCCGTCTCACCCCGGCCCCTGGCAACCACTAATCTATCTCTATAGTTTTGCCTTTTCTAGAATGTGATAGAGTTGGAATTGTGAGTTGTGCAATATGTAGCCTTTTCAGACTGGCTTCTTTCACTTAGAGATGCATTTCAGTGATATCCATGTCTTTTCTTTTCTTTTTTTTTTTTAAAGATTGTTTACTTATTTGACAGAGAGAGAGAGGGAGAGAGAAAGAGCGCACACACAAGGAGGGAGAGTGGAAGAGGGAGAAGCAGGCTCCCCACTGAGCAGTGAGCCCGATGTGGGACTCGATCCCAGGACCTTGGGATTATGGTCGGAGCCGAAGGCAGACGTTTAACTGACTGAGCCACCCAGGCATCCCGATATCCATATCTTTTCATGGTTTGAGTGCTTACTTCTTTTCTTTGCTGAATAATATTCTATTGAATGGATGTACCCCAGTTTGTTTACCTATTTACCTTTTGGAAAGTATCTTGGTTGCTTCTAAGTGTTGGCAATTATGAGTAAAGCTGCAACAAACATTGCGTGTAGGTTTTTTTGTGTGGACATCAGTTTTCAACTCACTTGTAAAATGTGTGTAGTTGCTGGACTGTTACAGTAAGACTATGTATAACTTTGTGAGAGACTGCCAGTTCTTCCAAAGTGGCTGCACCATTTTGCCTTTTCTACCAGCAATGAATGAGCATTCCTGTTCCTCCACGTCTCCATTGTCAACTTTGGGCATGGTTAATGTTTTGGATTTCCAGCCATTCTAATAGGTATGTAGGAAGTGGTATCTCATTTGTCTTAATTTGCAATTCTCTAATGACATATGATATTGAGCATCTTTTCATATGCTAATTTGCCATCTGTATACCTCCTTTGGTGAGGTGTCTGTTCAGATCTTTCATCCATTTTTTAATTAGGTTGTTTTCTTATTGTTGGGTTTTAAGAGTTCTTTTACATTTGGATATCAGTCCTTCATCTAATATGTGTTTTGCAAGTATTTTCTCCCAGTCCATGGCTTGTCTTTTCATTCTCTTAACAGTGTCTTTCACAGGAAGATGCTTTTACTTTTAATAAAGTCCGACTTAATTATTTTTTTCTTTCATGGACCATGCTTTTGGTGTTGTATCTGAAAAGTCATCACCAAACCCAAGGTCATCTAGATTTTCTCTTATGTTATTTTCCATAAGCTTTATAGTTTTACATTTTACATTTAGTTCTAAGAGCCATTTTGAGCTAATTTTTGGGAAAAGTATAAAGTTAGTGTCTAGGTTCACTCTTTTTTTTTTCTTTTTTTTGGCGTGTGGATGTTCAACACCATTTGTTGAAGACTATTTTTTCTCCTTTGAATTGTCTTTATCTTATGTCAAAGATTAATTGGCTACATTTGTGTAGTCTATTTCTGGGCTTTCTATTCGGTTATATTGATCTATTTGCCTATTCTTGTGCCAATACCACACTTTCTTGATTACTCCAAGTCTTGAAGTTGGATAGTGTCTAGTCTTCTGACTTTGTTTTCTCTCTCTTCTCCTCCTCCTTCTTCTTCCTCTTCGTCTTCCTCTTTTCCTTCTCCTTCTTCTTCCTCCTTCTCCTCTTCTCCTTCTCCCTCTCCCCTTCCTCCTCTTCCTCCTCCTCCTCTTCTTCTTCTTCTCCCCCTTTTCCCCTTCTTCCCCTTCCTCCCCTTCCTCCCCTTCTTCCTCTTCTGCTTCTATTTCAATACTGTGTTGGTTTTTCGGTGTCTTATGCTTTTCCACTTGAACTTTAGAATTAGTTTGTCAATATCACAAAGGAACTCTCTGGGATTTTGATTGGGATGGAGTTGAATATATAAATCAAATTAGGAAGATCTTTGCATCTATGTTCATGAGAGATATTGGTCTGTAGTTTTCCTTTTTTGCAATGTTTTTGTTTGGATTTAATATTAGGGTAATGCTGGCCTCATAGAACAAGTTAGGGAGCATTTCCTCTGCTTCTATTTTCTGAAACACATTACTGAGAACTGAAATAATCTCTTCCTTAAGTGTTGGTAGAATCTAATGGTAAAACCATCTGGGCCTGTTGCTTTCTCTTTTGGAAGGTTATTAATTATTTATTCAACCTCTTTAATCAATATAGACCTTTTCAGATTATCTGTTTCTCCTTGTATGAGTTTTGGTAGCTGTGTCTTTCAAGGAACTGTTATCCATTTCATCTTAAGTTATCAAATTGGTGGGCATAGTTGTTGATAATATTCCTTTATTTTCTTTTTAATGTCCATGGGATGTCCTTCATATTTTGCCCATTCATTCATTAAAAAATTATGTTTTGAGTACTTACTATTAAAAGCATGAATTCAATGTATATTTATTGAATGCCTATTATGTGCCAGGTGCTGCACTAGGTTGGAGATAACATGATGCCTTCTTGGAACTTACATTCTGGTGAGGAAGATAGACTTTGAATAAATAAATAGACACATCAAAGAACTGTAATTGTGATGAATGCTAAAGAAGGAAATAAACAGTAGGAGAGAGAACTTCTTTTGCAAGGGTGGGCAGGGTTACATTATAGCTCAGAACTAAGAACTGAGAAGGATCCAGCCTTGAGAAAAGCCTAGGAAAGAGCATTCCAGGCAAAGGGCGCCATATGTGTAAAGACCCTCAAGAGAAGAAAGAGCTTAGCACATAGAAGGAAATGAAATAGATTCAGTGTGTCTAGAGTATAGTGAGGAAGAGTCAGTGTGTCTAGAGTATAGTGAAGAAGAGTGACAGTGGGCCCAGAAGAGGTCTGAGAGGTGGGCAGGGACCTGATCCTGGAGGACCTTATAAGCCATGGGAAGAAGTTTGGATTTTATTCTAAAAGAAATGAGAAGCTTTTGAAGGGTTTTAAGCAGGAGAGTGACGTGATCTGATTTACATTTTTAAAAGATTACTCTGTGATCTTTCCTCACTGCTGTGAGGAAAATAGAATAGAAGGGAGCAAGAGAGATGGCAGGAAAACCATATGGGAGCTATTGCAGTTGTCTAGGCGGAATGAATTGGGTACCTGGCCTTGAGCAGGGTGACCGGGCAGTGACAGTTGAAATGGAGGGAAGTAAACTGAATGAATGGGGATCTATTTGGCCAGGCACTGGACTGGACATTACAAGTTGCATTAGACAGGCAATCTCCCTGCTTCCATCCAGCCACAGAAGGGTGCCTTCTTCTACCTCTAGCTTCAGGATTTTTTCCTCAGGAGTCTCAGTTGCCCAGGAGCCACAGAGTCACCCTGATGGTTCCCCATCTTATCCAATAAGCGCTAGGAGGGACTATTATAGTTCCCCTGGCCTATCAATGACATATGTTCAGGGGACCACTGTTTCCATCGCAAACAGTTGTTTTTACATTCTGGGCACATTCCAAGTAGTGCATACCCTGAGGATCACTGTTCTCATCTCTCCCAGGTGGGTGACATTTAGAATGATTATTGTTCAGCAGCACTCAGGCTTCTACTAAATGGTATGACAGAAGGAAGAACTTTGACTATCAGCATGATTAGACAGTCGAATGGATTGCCAGAGGAGGTTATGAAGGTTCCTTCAGCCAGACAAGCTGCTGAAATATGAAGACATTATGTATCAACGTGAGCAGCATCTTTATATTCTAAGGGTGGGTAGAGAAAGCAATTCAAGTGATAAGGGGAGTAAGGTGGAAGGACACTGTCAATGCTAGGTCATGGGTGGCTGCCAAACAATGCAAGTCGGGATTCACAGTCAGGTTGGGGCAGCAGGTGAATTGGGAAGGTAGAACGAGTGACCAGGGAGCTAGTTACCTTGAGTTATGAGGGCGAAGCCAAGGTCTGAATCCAGGGTGTAAAGCCAAACTGGAGGACACCAACAAAGTCCGGAGTCTGAATAAATAGGCAAGAATGAAACTGCAGAGGTCCAATCCAGGCAGAAGGCAGTGTCAGGAGAATCCTGGTCTAATTGTGGTGTTGGCCTATGGCTGGGCGCTGAGCCAAGAAGAGGGAACTAGGTGGAGATAAAATCAGAGTGGGAAAAGTATCTTCTGAATTGGAACAGCGTAGCTCAGCTAGGATGTGCCAGTGGATCCCAGAACTGGGACCCATCTCCCTCTACCCTGTTTTGAACCTTCCCAGAAAAGGATGGAGTTTCACAGATTTTTGTGACTTCAGCACAGTTCTAGGGCCTCTGAGGGATGGGGCATCACTAGGCTGATCTTCTGCCCCTGTTCCTTACATTTCTGTGGTCAGGAGACATCCTTCTGAACTGGGAAACAGGCTGGAAATAAAATCAAGTTCACAATATAATCACAAAAAGGAATTTTTCTGACTCTGCCCCTATCTACATTTGCCCTTCTCCAAAGCCTTTCACTAACCCAACTATTTCCATGAGCCTCCCAGAGGTCTGTCACATAGGTTAATTAACAGAATCCTTTCACCTCCCTGGTGGCTTCTACCATTTCCTTCTTTCCTTCTCTAGCATCCTGGGGTGATAATCTGCTGCCAAGTCCTCTGATGCCCATAACAAAGCCACTGATGCCCCGAGGCTGCTGCTACTGCCACAAAGCTACCTCTTACCCAAGTGAAACTACTAAAGCCAATGCTTCTGATGTGGTCTGTGTACTCAGCGTCTCACAGAGATTTTAGTGAAACAGTCCTTCAAATTGGTACTTGGTCTTATGTAGCCCTTTCTGCTTAGAACTCAGGTATGAGTCTTGGGAGCTGGATCAGAAGATAACCAGGGTAGTGGCTTCTGATAGCGGTGGTGTTGTTGTTGTTATTTGGCTTTTGGTCCTCCCCTCCCCTTCAACTGGTTTAGACTTTACTCCTGGCCCCAAGGGATAAGTATGTGAACTAGACCTGGCCAATTACAGAACATCCATTCTCTTAACAACATTGATTGGACCAAGTGATGGACACATGATCAAAAAAGGCCAGTCAGAAATGTTCCTTGGAATAAATCCATGGACTCTGGGAGACAGGAGTTCTCTGCTAAGTGGTGACTGTTGGCAACCACATTTCTTACAATGTGGAGAAGACTGTCTACAACAAGAGAGGATGAGACAAATAGGGAAAGAGAAGCAGAGACAGGCAGAGATGAAATAGAGACACAAAGAGTTCTGGCCATGTTGAGTACCCAACCCTGGTTCCTCTGAGCATCCGACCCTCCTTCCTAGTCTTCTGAACCAGCACAGTCCTTTTTTTTCTGCAAGTTGGGTTGAGTTAGATTGCTGTTAACTCTTATTTTAAAATGTCTGGATTAATTATAACCTGAGAGTTGTACTCAAAATCTTCCCTTCCCTTCTACCCTGAGGTCTAAGAGGAATCTTGTATGATCATTCTTTCTTCTATTAAGATGAGATCTTTCCTGAGAAGTTTCTTGGGCTTTTAAACAAATAGTTCCCCAGTGGACCTCCTCCTGGACCCCTCCCCAGACAGACACAAGATGTATGTGAATCTTAGGGTGAATCTAATTTAGACTGCCAAGTTGGGCCCCTTCCATGTAACTATTCACTCATTTAATGGATATTTAGTGAGCTCTTACTATGTGCCAGACACTGTTCTAGGAGCTGAGAATATAGAAATGAATGAAACAGACATTTCTGCCCACATGAAACTTGCATTCTGATGAGAAATAGATAACAAACAATTACGCATATAGTATAATCTTATCAGATTATGAAGAAAAATAAAGCAAGTTAATAAGCTAGGAAGTGATGGAGTACGGTGCTATTTTAGGCAGTATGGCCTGGAAAAGCCCTTGGAGGAGTGAAGAGTCCTGAATGAAGTGAGGATATGAGTCGCATGGACATTTAGGAGAAAAGTATTTTAGGCTAAGGGGACAGAAAGTGCAAAGGCCTGGAGGTGTGTGACGTGTTTGAAAATAGCAAAGGAGGACAGTGAAGAAAGGTGAGCTAAGGGGTGCGTGGGTGGCTCAGTCTTTAAGCGTCTGCCTTCGGCTCAGGTCGTGATCCCAGGGTCCTGGGATCGAGCCCCACATCGGGCTCCCTGCTCCACGAGGAAGCCTGCTTCTCCCTCTCCTACTCCCCCTGCTTGTGTTCCCTCTCTCGCTATGTCTTTCTCTGTCAAATAAATAAATAAAATCTTTAAAAAAAAAAAGAAAGAAAGAAAGGTGAGCTAAAAGAAGAGTGGTAGGAAGGTAGGCCAGCCTGTAGAGGTAGTCAAGGGCCAATCTGCAAAAGGCCTTGGACACTGGGGTAAGAACTTTATATATAAAGTATTATATATATACTATATATAAAGGGCAAAGCAAAGTTATATATATACCTAATTTGGTGGGAAGCCCTTAGAGTGTTTTGGTCTGGGGATTAAAAGTATCAGGTTGACCCTTTTCAAGCATCCTTCTGGCTCTGGTATGGATGATGGATTGTAGTGGGGGGAGTGGAAGCAGGGAGACCAGACAGGAGACTACTGCATTAGTCCAAGTAAGAGATGATGATGGTGTCAACTAGGGTGGCAGCAGAGGAGGAGGTAAAATGTAGGTGGATTCAGCATATATCCTAAAGACAAAACCAATTAAAGCTAATAGACTTTGCTGATGGATTGGACTGGAGTGTGAGAAAGAGTTAAGGATGACACCAAGTGTTTTGGCCTGAGCAACTACATGGATCAGGATGGTATTTATTAGAATGGGAAGAATGGGAAAGGCACAGGTATGAGGATTAGGGAAATCATGAGCTTAGTTTGGGACCAGTTAAAGTTCAGATGACTATCAGACATCTAAGTGGAGATGGGAAGAAGTCTGGAGAAGAAATATATGTCAGACAAAGAGGTGCAAAGTCTTGGGATGGAAAGAGGGAGTTCCTAAGAAGCAAGGAGCATCCCAGCCACACCAATGCACAGCACCTCACGCTGCCAATAATCAAAGGAGAGCAAATATCTTCATTTCCTCTTTTCTCATTATCTGCCCCCCCCCCCCCGCCCCGCCAGGGCCTGGCAAAAAGTCAAGATATATGAATTGGAGGGAGTTTTGTTACTGTAAATCTGAGGTACATAAAGGGACCTTGTTTAGGAGCTAGCACATAGTAGGCATCCAATACATGCTTATTGAACTATTTAAAGCTATTAAAAGCATCATACAAATGGACCAACGTGAGAGTCAAACCAAAGGGACAAATGAGCAGAATAGGAGGAAAAGAGAAGAATACATGGAAATGTGAGAGATAAGACTTCCCTGACTGCACTTGGGAGAAGAATAAGATGCAAGAGGAGTGGGAAAATTAAAAAAAGAAGCAAATTAGGGAGGTTACGTTATCATTAGACAAGAAAGGTAGAACCAAGCAAGTTTTGGCTACCAGCTTTCCTGCCTGACTCCTGCCAACAGGGTGTGCAGCCTCATTGATGAGGATCTTTTCTTGGCCCTTGTACAACAAGAGAGCAAGCACAGAAGCAAACTCACAGTTTTGGCATTCAGAGGTCGCAGCCAGGCAGTGGGGATGGGAGCCAGCCTTGATCAATGCAGAATTGATTTACAATTTAATGCTTTTGTGTTTCAAAGTAAGATACCGGGAGAGGACAACTTGGGGGCAGGCTTCAGATTCCTTCTGCCAACACCGAAAAACTAATAGGATGAGCCCACATCACTGAATGCAAGATATACAGACAGGGTGACCTGTGGGAAGGGTATGACAAAGAAAGAAGGGCGAACACCCCAAAGGGAAGGCCAAGAGAGTGTCATACAGAGAAATAGCCAAGGAGGGCTAGAGCCATAAAATAGAAATTGATGGATGAGGGGACGAGGACATTAAAAAGATCTTTAAGAGGCTTCAGGGAATGTAAGAAAGAGGGCAAATCAAAGATGTCATGTGGAGCATCTTACATAACAAGCAGCTAGTGAAAGCTAATATATAACATAATAGAAAGAATGGTGTGCAGGTGGGGGGGCACCCCAGCACTTGGTGTCTGCATGTAAATAAAGAGCGGACATTTATCTCGTTGAAATTTAAGCCTCTGTTTCCTTGTCTGTAAAATGGGGACAATAAAACCCAGACCACAGGTTTGTCACTAGGATTAGTAGTGCATGGATGGTGCCTTGCACATAGGGGACACTCAGTATTACTCTTGCTGCTACTATGACCTTTTCTATGATTATTCAACCATTTGTTTGTTTGTTTGTTTTAGAGAGGGGGGAGGGGCAGAGGGAGAGAGAGAATACGAAGCACGCTCCATGCCCAGTGAGGAGCCTGACGCGGGGCTCGGACTCACAACCCTGAGATGCTGACCTGAGTCGAAATCAAGAATCAGACGCCTAACCGACTGAGCCACCCCTCAACCACTGACTTATTTAAAAAAAAAAGTAAAAATAAACGGGCAAATAAAATACAGTGTTGGGATTATCCCAGCCCTAATGAAAACTTCTTTGCTCTCACAGTGAGGAAGGAGAGTGAACCAAAGGAGGAAGGCCAAAAGGCATAATCTTAGACATAAAGCCTCATCTGAATAGGAGAATGCTGGTATATACATAGATAGATAGATGGTGAGAGATGATAGATAGATAGAGAGAGAGAAAGCAAGGAATCAGAGCAGGAATCACGTATATTAAATATGGGCTAGGGGATAATAGGCGGGGAAAGGATGATGATTCGAGTTTGGTGTGTTGAAAAAGTGATATTGATCATTTCTGGAAAGGTGTTTGGTGATACGAAATAAACTGTAAGTGGGTAGAATATCTTACACTTTCTATAAGGCAAACCCCCATGATGTGGCCTTCCCTTGAAACTCCTTAAGAATTAGCTCCTCATCTGTCTGGCATAAAGGTGGAGGCAGCTGCTATGGAGAGACAGAGAGAGGAGTTGGATAATCTTACCCTTTTCAGAGCTTCCTCTTTTTGCTTAACTTCTCTTCCAGCCCAGCCCCCACCTGTATTCAACTGTCCCAGAGCCTCAGAGCTGAACTGGTCCACGCATCGATAAAATGCTTGTCTGGGAGAGCCGGGGTGGTTTCTTTTCTTTTCTTGGACATTTGTCTTATTTTAGTAACAGGCAACAAGCAGTACAGAGAATACTCAGACTGAGGGGGAAGAGGACAAGACAGACAATCCTCCCAGCTCTGGTGAGAGCGTGTTCCTGGGGGTGGGGGAAGGAGCATCGCCCACAGAGAAATGCATTTCATCAATGTTTCTGAAGAAGGAAAAAGAAAGGGGACCATAGACTGAACAAACCACACAGGCAACCAAATCCAAAAGCTGCCAGTAAGAAGAGCAAGGCGTAGAGCAGCCCCAGAATTAAATAAGAGAGATGCAAAGAGCCATCTACCTGTGCTGTTCTGCAAGGTGCAGCCTGGCAGCTTGCCCGGGGTCCAGGTCAGGGACCCAGAGAAGCCCCAGCAAGAGTACTGGCTACATAATTTGCAGGGTTCAGTGCAGAATGAAAATCTGGGGGTCTCCTTGGTTCAAAACGTGATTAGGAATTTCAAGACTGACAGCAGGACATTAAACTAGGCCCGTGCTTTACTGTCAGTGGAGTTCCGTGATACTGCTCAGGTCCCATACCCAAGAAGCCAGCTCTACCTAGGGACATTTTTTAAAAGATTTAATTTATTTACTTGTCAGAGACAGAGAGAGAGCGAGAGAGAGCGAGTGTGCGCACAAGCAGGGGGAGGGACAGGCAGAGGGAGAAGCAGGGAGCCCGATGCAGGACCCTGGGATCATGACCTGAGCCGAAGGCAGACTCTTAACCCACTGAGCCACCCAGGCGTCCCTAGGGACATTTTTAAGTGGATCCCCAAATGGGGACTCGTTATTTTATTTAACAAATCAAGATGATAGGGCTAGAATAAGTTTTGTGTTGTTTCATTCCAGGTTTTGTCTTATGAATGAAAACTTCTATTTCATATAATATATACATAATATATTTTATATTAAAACAATGCAATTGTATTATAACAACAGCAAATGAAGAGAAAGCATGGCTATTTTTTGCAGATGTATGTGAATGGCCAAGCACCTGTCCTTTAAACAGGAGCTCTGTTTCTTATCTCCGTTAGTTGCCCCAGCCCTGTGTGATTTTGACTGAAGCTCTGCGGAATGGAGAAAAAAGGTGGAGAACGCAATTTCCAGTGTTCTCCTTCTCCCAGTCCCACACTGCTCAGCATGTCCTCATTCTGGGCTCCTCTCCCAGCTGCCCTCCCTCCAAATCTTTCCCTGAGCTCTTTAATGTTCCTTCTGCTTATTCGTCACCCTCTGTGGCCGCTATTAAACCAAATCCCTACTTTGAGACTTGGTAATTAAAGGGAAAGAATTAAGCATTTATCCTGCCTTTCCAGTAGGAACTATATTTCAATATAATTAAATAGCGATAGTTTTACTTTTTTATTTATTTAACACTTACATAGCACTAACCGTGCTCCAGGCCTTATTCTTATGGCTTTAGTAATATTACCTCATTTAATTTTCATAGCAACCACATTTTACAGATATAGAAATTGAGGGACCGAGAGTTTAAGTGACGTAGTTACACAGCTAGTGAGTGGTGGGACCAGGATTTGAATCCAGACAGTCTGGGCTCTAAAGTCCATGCTCTTACCCCCTGCACTAGGGCAGCCCTGGTTGAATAAGGGAAGCTCTCTTTTCCTGAAGAACGCTGGCTAGTAAATATAGATGGAGTGATAGGATTTGAAAATCATTGTTCATACTGATGTGAATTCATCGATCCAGACAAGGATTGTCAAATGGGATTAAAACTATATGACTCGCTGATGGGAAGCTGGACATTCGTATGGTGCCAAACAAACAGCCCCCTAACTATTTTTTGGGCACCAAGAGGCCAATTTACCTATGCAATGGACCTGGCTGCCATCACGCTGACGCAGTGGTCAATCATAGTATTACTACCTGAGGAGCAACCAGACATGTGTCTCCTGGCCACAGTGCTGTCGTACGTGATGTGACACCACATTGATGTATTCGAGCTAAGAATATTTAACTCGAATGCGATCAAGCCTTTAGACCTAATGTCTCATAGGAGATTGAGAAATAGGCTAAATAATACCACAAACGAGCGCTTAGATAAATCCCACAAGTGGGACAGTCTTCAGAACAACTGGCCTGATCTCTTCAATATGGAAATACAACATGAAATTCAAAAAGGGAGTTCTCAAGTTAAGGAGATTTAAGTGACATTGTGAGACGAATGTGTGATTGTGGACTGAATCCTGATTTGGACAGACTAGCTATAAAGGACGTTTCTGGAATAACTGGAGGAAATTTGAGTCTGGGTTGAGCATTCTATGGTGTTAGAGAATCTGCACGCCGAGGTAAAGAATGAAGACAGTTATTTTTTGAAATGTCCATTCCAAAGTAAATTAGACCTTTTACTCTCACCCTCTTTATAGAATGGTCTCTCCGGTTCTTTGTCCTGACTGAATCCTGGCTCCCTGCTTGCACATTGCTTCTTGGAGCGGATACTGCTGGTGGTGCTCCACCCACGTCCCCGGGCCCTTACCATTTCTCTCCGTGCCAACCTGGCTTCCATCTGCCAGTCCCTGCATCTCTTGGCCTGGAGAGTTCTCTCTGGCCCCCAGAACCTTCTTGGTCTGAACACAGAGGAAGCCAGAAGTGCTAGGGGTTGAACAACCTCCCTAGGACTGCTCTGAATCCGTGACTTACCAGAGTAGGTTATCCTTCAGGTGGAATAACTCTGAATGAATGTTCTACACAATGTCCCAGAATTCCTCAGCATGATTAAGCTCTAGTTACCCGCAGTGGTAATTTGCTTGATAACATGCCCTTCACTGGCTTTCTTCCCTCCCCTATGGCTCTCCCCCACTCCTTGATAGGTATTTCCCGTGATTGCCTTCCAAAGAAACTACTTATGCTGAAATCCTTACCTCAGAGTCTGATTTGGGGGACAATCCAAACTAAAACATTTCTCCTGGAGCCCTCTCCTGTGTGGATTGTTCTTTCTCCCAAAGCCTGAAAGCAAGAGACTGCTCCAGCATTTTCCTGGTGTCCTTCTTTTACTCTTCTGCCACATTCCTTCTTTGATCCTCACACCATTTACCCTCTATGCCTCCTCATTGTTATCATCTATCTGCATCCTGGTTACTACCCCAGATCCAAGGAAGATTCTAGTACTCTCCTCTACCCCAAATCCTGTCCTTTGCCTGAGTGCTCCACCTCCCCACCCCTGCCCTGATATGGAAGTCCCAAATCTTGGTTTCTTGACTCCTTCATCTGAAGTTATCTTCATCTCTCCTTCATTTCAGCCACTGCTTTAGCCACACAGTGGACCTCTTCATCACCCAGAACTACTCTATCTCTAAAACTCTAAACTCCAATTTCCATTCTTACATTATAAGATCTCACTTTGCCAGCTTTCTTACTCCTTTGACACTTGTTCTTGGGCCTTACTGCAGATGCCCTATAAGCCTCCACCTAGAGTCAGTCCTGTAATCTACCTTTTCTGCTCTTGAAGACTGGAGGAGATCACCCAAGCTTGCAGATTATTGACTTGGTCTTCAGCCTCATATGAACTCTCAGCTCTTAGTCAATCCTTTTTCTTATCGTTAGGCAGCAACCTCTCTCTCTCTCTCTCTCTCCAGTTCTTGACAGTTGTCTAGGGCCCTTCCCATTTTCTCTCAGCCCAGTCACTCCTTTTCCAACTGGGTTTCCATTTTGCCTCTGACTCTTGGCTCTGTCCTCTTTTACAGTCTTCCTTTTGCCATCTAGTGGTGCCATTCTACCTCAAGGTCTTAGCTCAAATGTTGTATGCACGGCATTTCCTCTGGCTGTCCCTTCAGAACCTCAACTGTGGCTCTAATCGTGGTCTGGCAGCCCTGCTGGGCCCATCCAACTTCACTATTTCTTTTTTTTTTTTTTTAAAGATTTTATTTATTTATTTGACAGAGAGAGACACAGCGAGAGAGGGAACACAAGCAGGGGGAATGGGAGAGGGAGAAGCAGGCTCCCTGCAGAGCAGGGAGCCCGATGCGGGACTCGATCCCAGGACCCTGGGATCATGACCTGAGCTGAAGGCAGTCGCTTAACCAACTGAGCCACCCGGGCGCCCCAACTTCACTCTTTCTCCAGCGCTTTCCTCCTCCCTTCTCAATCACTAAGAAGGGATTCAGACAATTCCTATTCATTAACTCATCATTTCAACAAATAGTTGTTGACTATCTACTGAGCCTGGTGACAGGCACAGTGCCAGGAACTATGCTAGGAGCTGGGGTACAATGGTAAATAAGAAAGACAACTCTTGCACATTGTGACAATACCATTAAAGAAACCCTGATAGAAAATAGAAAAAAAATTACTTTAGATAGGGTAGTCAGGGAACATCTCTATGAGGAAGTAACATTTTATTCAGGACTTGAGGGTTGAGGAGGAGTCAGACATATGAAGAACCCAGTGGAAAAGCATTTTAGGCAGCGTGAACTACAAATGAAAGAGTTCTGAGGTTAGAAAGAGCTTGACAAATAATGCAAATACAGAAGGCCAGTATTGATAGAGCGTGGTAAGTTGAGAGGAGAAGAGTAGGAGAAATGAAAATGGACCAAGAGTCATCTAGACCATGGGGTTATATCACGTAGAATTTGAATTTTATTTTAAGTGTGATCGGAAGCCACTGGAAGGTTTTGATCAGGATAGTGACATGATTTATCTCTATTCCAAAAAGATTACCTTACCTTACAGTTTGGGCAAGAGATGAGTTTCCCTTGGAGTAGGGTAGTAATAGTGGGAGTGGGAGAAGTAGATGAATTAGAAATTCATATTGGATGTAGAATGATCAGGATTTGCTGATGGGTTGAATTTGGAGAATGAGAGAGAAGGAGGAGGAATCAACAATGACTCCCAGGTTTCTGACATATTGTTAATGTCATTTTCTAAGATGGAAAACATGGGTGGGAGGAGAGTGTCAAGTTCTGTTTACATGTGTCATGTTAGAGATGTCTGTTAGATATCCAAGTGGTGATTTTAAATGGGCTGGTATATATGTATGAACCTGAAATTTAGAGTCTTTTTAGGATCTTTACTGGGCTCATCAGCATAAAGATGGTATTTAGAGCCATGGGAACTAATGAAAGCACTTAAAGAGTGATTTGAGAGATAGGAAAAGAAAGGGCTCAAGACAAAGTACGGGTAACTCCAATGTTTAGAGTTCAGGCAGAAGACACTGAGAGTAAAGATACAGTATTAAATGAAGATAGATAAAAATACGGTATTAAAAACACAAAGAGGAATAGTTTCAAAGACATAGGGAGTGATCATCTATGTCAAGTGCTAATGAAAAGACTAATAAGATTAAGACAGAAATATGATCATTGAATTTGGCAACACAGAGGTCTTGGGGATCTTGACAAGAGTGGTTTTGGTGAATTGATGGATATGGAAGCGAGACTGGAGTGGGTTGAAAAATAGAGGCAAGGAAGAAAAGATTGCATATGTAGACAATTCTTTCAAGAATGTTTGCTGTTAATGGGTACAGAAATGTGGAGAAGCAGCTGGAGGGATAGTTGGGTCAAGGAAGAGTTTATTTTGGGGATAGTAAATGCTAACTCAAGTTTGTATGCTGTAAGCATTATTTATAGAGGGCAAAAGTCCTTACAAAAGGAAGAAGTGATGGTGTGGCAATGACCTCTAGATATCCTCTAACCTCTGTCTCCTCTTCTTCCACAATAAGATTCCCAATTCATAGCTAGCCTCATAACCTACTAGAATAAAGATTATACTTTCCAGGCTTTCTTGCTGCCAAATGAGACCATGTAACTATCTCTGGTCAATAAGATGTAACCAGAAGTTTCATGTGACAGCTCTTAGGAACCTCCTTTGAAAGATCGCTGGCAATGCCCTTGATCCCATCTTTTAACCCTTCCTCCATCCAGCTTCATGAAATTTGGATGTGATGGCCAGAACTCAAGCTAACATTTTGGATCTTGAGGACAAGGGTCACGCCCAAGGGATATGGTGAGGTGAGAGGAGCCTGGGTGTCTGAAGATTTTGTGGAGCAGGGTCACTATATCGAGTCGGAACTACATACCTCCTTCTTTTATGTGTGAGAGAAATAAACTCCCTTGGTTAAACCACTGTTATTTTGGACCCCTGTAGCTCTCAGTGAAGCTAATTCTAACTGATTCAAATGGGAACCAGTGCACAAGTGGAAGGAATTGGCCTTTAGCAGGAGACAATTCGTCCAATATATCAGAAAGCGAGGGTACAGATGGAGGTAGGTGGGTAGATGTAGTGGAAGGTAAGGGAATTCCCATTTAATTCATTCTCTTATCTCAGTGAGGTGGGAGGTGAGGTCTTCAGCTGAGAATGGAGACGGATAGTTGAGGGTTGTATGTAGACAAGAGAAGATATCATGCCAACTCATACCTAGAAGAACAAAGAGAAAACTGAAATCTGTGAGGAACCCTATACTAGAGCTGAGTTAATTCCCTCCTTATTTCTGTCAGCCCCGTTCTCCAGGATCCTTGACTCTATATCACCTTTTTACGCTTAATTTTCTATGGAGTACCCTGATTCTGATACTCTCATTATCTCTACTCTGTATTTCCAAAGCTGTGCCCTCTTCCTTGTTTTCCCAGATTGGATTCCCCTGAGAACTCAGTACTTTCCAAAAACCAAACTAGATATGTCATGCCTTTGTCGGGCTAGATTTGCAGTTTTTAACAGCCCGCCCCACACTAGTCTGGCCATTTACATTTCTTTTTTTAAAGAGTCATTTATTTATTTGAGAGTGAGAGTGGCGGTGGAGGGGGGTAGAGGCAGTGACAGAGGAAGAGAAAAACCCAAACAGACAACAATCCTGGTTCCATCTCAAGACCCTGAGATCAGGGCCTGAGCTGAAACCAAGAGTTGGGTGGTTAAACGACTGTGCAACCCAGGCATTCCTGGCCATTTACATTTCTGATTTGCTTGGTAGTCCCTCTAGCTTTCTCTCTCTTAAGCAAACTCTAGCCATCAACTGACACCCTCTCCACTTCTCATCCCAATTTCTAGCTTGCCCATCTTTCAAAGCCCAGCTCTCGTCCCACCTTCTTTAGGAAGCTTTTCCTATTTCAGTGTACCTTGATTTTGAAATTAGTGAATGAATTATTTGACACCTATTATGTGACTGGAGTTGATTGCCGTCTCTGAATACCCACACGTGAGTATTCATACACTTATAATCTGTACCACATAGTTGAACATTTATTACATACGGTCTTCTTCTCCAATGCAATATACACGATATATGGAAGTTTCTTCCCACTCTGCTCCTTCTTTCCTTGCACCTTACCCTCTTACTAAAAGTGGGATTTTTGAAAATAAAAGTAAAGATTCAGAGTTTATTTTCCTCTCCAAAATGAGGCATTGGAGCCATGCTTCAACAGGAAGCCAGCACTAGTAAGAGAGGTTTATGTTGTACATGTATCACTCTGAAGAACATGAAGGACCAAAGATGGTGTTTCTTGGACCATTTACATCAGACTCAACCTGGAGAGCTGGTTAGAAAACGAAGGTTTCTATGAGCCAAGAGACATATGTAAGAATGTTTGTGGCAGTGTTGTTTGTAATAGCAAAACAAAAAATAAATAAAAACTGGAAACAACCCAAATGGCCATGAACAGGAGAATTGATAAATTGTGGTGTATTCACACAATGGAATACTGCATAGCAGTTAAAATGACTAAGCCATAGCTAAATGCATCAAAGTGAATGAATCCCCAAAACAATGTTGAATGATAGAAGCGAGTTGCTCCAAAATGCATACAGTATAACGCTATTTTATGAAGTCCCCAAACAAGCAAGCTAAATAGGTATTTCTTGTTCAAAGATAATCATATGTGGAAAATAACAAGAAAGAAAAAGAAATAATTAACAAAATTCAGCAAAGTGCTTGCCTCTTGCAGGAAGAGAGGAAAGCCTTTGGGGAGGGGTACACAGAGAAATGTATTATTTTTAAAGCTCAGTGGTTAATACATGGTTATTCATTTCATTATGATTCTTTAAATTATACATATATATCATGCACACTCTTTTGTATGCATATCTCACAGTGACAAATTTTAAGTGTAGATTTCTAGGCCTTACTCAATCTACCAAACCTGAACTATTAACAGTGAGGTCCTTGGATCTGCATTTTCACTTGACACCCCTGATGGTTCTGAAGTCTGAGAGCTACTGACAGGGGGTCTCCTTAAGTAACTCATAGAACCTAAAGGATCTTCATGAGACCCTGCAGAGCCAGGAGCCTGGTTCTGAGAAGCAGGTTAGAAAAAAACTCAGGGGTCTGTGGAAGAGCAGAAGAGGAAGAAAAACTACAGAGAGAAGAGATCCCAGATACTCCTTCCAGATGCCCTATGTGTGGTCCCATAGAGGGCCTGAAGTTTTGGAAAAGTCGAGAGATTTTTTTATACCCCATCCTTTGAGCTTCATAGTTCAACTGTGCTTGGTGATAAAAATGTCCTTTTAGGAAAGACTCTATCTACATACCCTCCTAGACATTACAGACATAAGTAAAAAGTTACATGTGTTTTTTTTTTTCATGTTACTACAAGCTCCCCAACAGTATGTGTATTAGTCAGCAATGGCTGCTATAACAAAATACCACAGACTGTGTGGCTTAAACAACAGAAATGTATTTTCTCACAGTTCGAGATCAAGGTGTCTGCAGGGTTGGTTTCTGCTACGGGCTTCTCTCCTTGATTTACAATGGCCACCTTCTGGCAATGTGTTCACAGGGCCATGTCTCTGTTCAGGCTTATGTTTGGTGTCTCTGTCTGTGTCCTAATCTCTTCTTCTTATAGGGACACCAGTCATATTGGAGAGTGCCTACCTTAACGATCCCATTTCAACCTAATTAACTCTTTAAAGGCCTTATCAGTTGCATTTTGAGGTAGCAGAGGTTAGGGGTTCCCCATATGAATGGGGAGGGGAACAATTCAGCCCATAATAATATGGAATATACATTCTATTTTTGTTTGCTTGTTTTGGTATCACCTTCATGGTACCCTGCACAGAGCTGGGCATACAGTTGGTCCCTAATTCATATTGAGTGATCGATTAGTAACTTGGCTAAAAGCTTTGGTGGGGAAGAATCTATAAAGCCATGAGTAAAATGGATTCATCTTTCTCTGGAGTTGACTGTGGTGGTCTCATGTGGTGGTCTCAGGTTAACTAACTGATCAGTTATTTTCAATTTTAAATAACCCAGGCATTAAAAATCCACAAGACACTCACTCCAAAACATTATAAAGCATTAAGCTGCTTGAAGCCTGAACTCTTAACAGTTTGACATTTCATTTAAAAGCTGTTGGAATCCCTCTCTCCAGGAAGCCCAGTCGGAGGGAGCTTAGTGTTTTACTTATCCAAGTCTTTGCAGCAATGAATTAAACATGTATTGAAAAGGGAGGCATCAAATCTTGCAGCATCTCCCTCTCCCATGCTGAGCTGGCACGTCCCAAGGGCAAGGCCAATCAGCCTCGTCGTGGAACAGCAGAGTCAGACAGATTTATTGGAGAGGAGGAAGAAAGCGAAGAAAACCCTTTCCCTGGCAAAGAAAGAGCCTTTGATTTCTCAGCTCATCATCCCAGACAGGGCTGCTGAGATTGTTTCTTTGGCTCCCACCAGCACCGGCCTGACCTCTGGGGGATCTGGCAGGCATGTAGGGACTGGAAATGAGGGAAGGAACCAGGAGGTAGGCCCTGCTATCAAAGGTTTGTAAAGGAAGGACTCAAAACACACCTGGCCAAACCATACTAATGACCTTCCATTCTGTTCACCATACACTCTCTATTTTGCAGAGCACATTGACATCAACCACTTGATTTCACCCTTACGACAACTTAGGAAATAGGCAGAACAGGTAATATTTCTCTGTCATTATAGATAATGAAAAAAAGAAGCTCAGAACGATGGAGATGCATACAAACTGCTGGTCAAAGGTAGAGCCAGGACTAGGATCCAGGGTTTCAGACTCCAAACTCAGGGCTCTTTCAACAGACTGGCCCTCCTTGGGTTAAGAACGAACTTTCCTGCCACCTGGATTTTATATAGGGAGAAGGAGGGGATGATTTGCACTACAGATTTTAGAATCTGAAGGTAACCTTAGAAATCATCAGAAGAGAGTACAAGAATTCAGGGAAAGACCCAGCAGGACTCCAAAGGTCTGTTTTTTTCCCCATAATTCACTTTGTAAAACCACCTCTGTAAACTTGCCTTGTCTCTTCTGTAATATCCAATGTAAATAGTGACACAGGAGGCCTCCCTGTGCTGAGCTTTGCTTACGTCTCTGGCCTCCTCTCTCTCGGGGTCTCCACCATCATACCACAATCCAGCCAACAGGACGACAAAGAGTTCCTGGAACATGCCGGGCTGGTTCACTCCCCAGCCTTCTATCACTTGCTCTTCTGCCTCACAGAACTCTTCAGTCTCATGTTCCCTCCATTCTCCCAGTCTGTTAGTTCCTTCCTGGTCTCCCTTCCATCCCTACCACGCAGGACCCCATGGCTAAGCATGCAAACCTCTCCCTCTGCATCACCTTCCCTTTGCTGGCACCCCTATCCTTCTACCACCCCCACCCAACAAAATGCCGACTGGGGAACAGCACAACAATCTCTGCTCCTATAATTTCCAGTCTCTGCAGCTCCACTTGTCAGTTCTCTCCCTTGTCTTTGGTCGAGTCCCTCTCACATTCCTCTCAAAGACTTTTCCAGACTTTTCACTACTGTCCTCAAGCCCTTTACTCCACCCTGCTTGCCTCTCCTGGCAGAGAACTTTGCTTCTTACTTCATTGAGAAAATTGAGGCCATCAGGATAGATCTCATCAACTTCCACTCCCCCCACCCCCTGTACATACAGTCTCATCTCCATTCACACCCATCTGTCCTTTCTTATCCCTCAGTTTCAGAATGTGAGTTCCCCTCTTTCTGTTTAAGGCCAACACCTTTAGCTAGGCTTTGGACCTACCCCTCCTGCTTCTTCTAGGACCTTACTCTGTCAGATGATTCTTCTCCCCCTTATCCTCTTTTTCCTCTCTCTCTCTCAACTGGGTTCTTCCTCTCAGCCTAAAAATTCGAGCCTCTCTCAAAACAAAACAAAATGAAAACAAATCCAAACCTTTTTATGGCCCTCAGTCCCCTCTAGCCACTATTCAGTCTCTTTTCCTCTCCTCATCTAATTTTCTCAGAAGAGTATTCTACATTTGCTATCTCCACATTCTTAATTTCAATTCATTTCTCAACAAACTGAAGTCTGGCTTCTGTCCCTCTCATACCACTCTACTAAATTCTCTCACTAAAATCACCCGTTACCTACTCATTTCCAACCCAACAGGCAGTGCTGTTTACCAGATCTCTCTGCAGTTTTTGACATTTCTGATCATTCCCTCTTTAAAGGGGGGGGGGGAAGCTCTTTTGGCTTCCATGGCTTCCTGTTCTCCTTGTAGTACCCTGTGCACCTGTCTCTGTGTGAGCTCCTCTTCCTCCACTTGCCTCCTCACTGTTGATATTCCCCACTGCTGTCCTTAACCCACTGCTTTTATTATGTGCTGATTTCTCCCTACGTGATCTCATTTGCCTTCATGCTGGTAGCTCCTCTTTTGGTTGGAAAAAAAACCCTCACTCAGATTATCCTCAGATGGCTGGGTGTTGACTTGAGGGCACACATAGACAGATGGGAACTCTGTCAGATAATGAAGCAGCTTCAAGAATGGGCAAGTCCCTCCATCTTTTTCTTGGGCCACATGCTCACTTTCTCTGTCTCTCTGTATCCTTTTCTCTGATGTCTACTCTGTTCTTCTCTTTCTACTTCCCAACATCCTCTGTTCACGCATATTTTCCATTCCCTTCTTCAGCTTCAAATAGCCTCAGCTTGTGGTGTCCCAATTTTTTTACCATCTTCCAGCTTCAACTCCCAGTGTTAATCAGGAGCTGGCACAACTATGTCAAGGGCTGGGCACAAGAAGCCCTGGAGATAGTTGGAAATGCAGGCTAAAGGACTGTCAGCTGGGTCACTGCTGACAGCTGTAGCAAAAGGGCAGCAGACTGTAGGAGGATGAGGTCCTGCTGGGCTGCTGGAACTAGCGATGGGACAGCCATCAGTTCTTAATAACCATAACTAGGCTGTGGGGGCCCAGAGAGGTGACTGCTTCCAACTGGCTAGGATTCCACTTTTCAAATAAGCCATTGCCTCACACAGCTATGGGTAATGGTGCGGTTCCTAAAAGGAAGCCAGAGTCCTATCAACCAATCCCAGGGGTCTTGGTTTTTAAACCACACAGAGACAAGACAAATGGCAAGGGCTTTGAGATAAAGAGGATGAAAGGCTAAAAATTGTGAGTGTGGCCTGGACTCAAGGAAGGCCAATCCTAAGTAGAAGCAGAGAAAAGTCCCTTCCCCCTGAATATACAGCTCCTTCATCTTCCTGTAACCCCCAAACCACTCCTAGGCCAGACTTCTCCATTTCTGTCGAGGGTGTCAATGGCCTCTCAGTCACCAGGCTCTTCTTCACTACTTCATCATTAATTAGTCAAGACTTTCCTAATCTTTCTACAGAATTTCTCTCTGCCCTTCCCCAGTTAAGTTCATATCACCTCACACTCAGGCTGACATATAACATAGTTGCCTCCTAAAGCCCAAGGTCTTCAGTGGTTCCATGATGTCTAACAGATGAAGTCTGTACCGCTGATCCCATGCCCTCTTTCCAATTTTGTTTCTTATTATCTCCAGCACAAACTTTTTAAAAATTTTTATTTAAAAAAAATTTTTTTTAAGATTTTATTTATTTATCTGACACACAGAGAGAGAGACAGCAGGAGAGGGAACACAGGCAGGGGCAGAGGGAGAGGGAGAAGCAGGCTCGCCGCTGAGCCGGGAGCCCGATGTGGGGCTCGATGTGGGGCTCGATCCCAGGACCCCGGGATCATGACCTGAGCTGAAGGCAGACTTTTAATGACTGAGCCACCCAGGCGCCCCTACAATTTTTATTTTTTAAGTGCTCTCTACACCGAACGTGGGGCTTGAACTCACAATTCGGAGACCAAGAGTCACATGCTCTACCTACTGAGCCAACCAGGCTCATGAACATTTTATTCCTATCAATCTAGAAACTCTCGATTCTCTGAACACCCCCCCTCCATCCTGCCCCCACTGCATTTATGCTGTCATATATATGGGCTTGACTGGGGGATTTCGTCCACTTGGAACACTCTTCACCAATCTCTCTTCCCAGGACATCACAGCGGTAAGTATTGCTAAGTCCATACTCAGAGTCAAGCCCGGCCTTTGTCATTTACTATCAGCATGATACTGGGCAAGTTATATTACCCCTCTCCCCAAGCTTCAGTTTCTTCATCAGTAAATGTGGATGAAAACAATACCATTCAGGGCTGTTGGGAGAAATACATAAATTTTTAAAAAGTATTAGTCAGTGCTCCTTGTTGCAAACTATAAAAAACAACTCTAGTTATGTGCAGAAGAGGAATTTATTGAAAGGGTAGCAGGTTGCTCAAAGAATCAACTGAAAGACCAGATAGCCAGTTCAGAAAATGGTCAGAGACCAGGGAAGGCTGGGCAGGGTAACCCTCAACTAGCTCATATCTCAGGACCAGTCTAGCTAAAATGCCACCTGTTGATCCTACTACACCCCTGGTACCACCCTTGGACTCCTGGCCTATCCCACCTCTGTCTTGTTGATAATTCCTCAAGATTCAGAGTCCTGGGCAGGAAAATCAGCTTGTGCCTGTGCTCGCAGATCCGCAGGGCTAGAAGAGGGAATATCTGGCCTCTCTGCTTCCCATACATACACAGCCTGGCTCCTGGTACATGCTTAAGTGCTCAGGAAATGGTAACTTTCATGTTAAATCTTTACCATCCTTCAAGGCTTAACTCAATAACAGCAATAATAATATCTCCCACAGTTTCCAATACCCTTAAATGTTGAGATTCTCACTTGATCGTCCCAAGTACGTTGACAGGCAGAAAAGTAGCCAGCTGGGACAGAATTTACTAGCCTTAGAATACAGAGCCAGTAAGTGACAGACTGAAAGCCAGATCTTCTTTTCCTAAGTTCTATAACAGTAAAATGTATGTGGTGATTACTATGTGCCATGCACTATTTGAAGAGTTCTGCATGTGTGAATTTATCTAATCTTAATATAACTATGAGATAGGCATTGTGTAGCCCCATCTTACGGGGGGGTGGAC
>NC_138385.1:34822486-34839117 GCF_054177405.1 Leptonychotes weddellii
CCCAATGGCCAAAGCAAAGGGGAGACACGGACGGCACACCCTAGAAGAAAGCAGTAAGGGGCGCCTGGGTGGCTCAGTCGGTTAAGCGTCTGCCTTGGGCTCAGGTCATGATCCCAGGGTCCTGGGATCGAGCCCCGCATCGGGCTCCCTGCTCAGCTGGGAGTCTGCTTCTCCCTCTGCCCCTTCCCCCTGGCTTGTGCTCTCTCTCTTTCTCTCTCTCTCTCTCGCTCACTCTCTTTCTCTCAAATAAGTAAATAAAATTTAAAAAAAGAAGAAGAAAGCAGTATGGGGGCATTTTTAGAAGTTCCAAATCTTGAATCAAATAAAAGTGAGGTCCAAACAGGGCTTTTAAAACGTTGTGCTTTGTTGAGAGGAAGAGATGACAGTGGGTCACTCTGTAAGGAAAATTATGAATGTTTGTTCCAGATAGGAATGTTCTGGTTAGAACATCACCAGAGTGGATATTTGTTATTCCTGCTTCTATGTCCTACTTAATCCATGTCCCTCATCTGGAAAGACCAATCTCTTTATTAAAATGTTTTATCACGAAATATTCAGATACACAAAAATACGTGGAATAGTATAATGAACACCCATTTATTCACCACCGTGTTTAAGAAATAAAACCTTACAAATATAGTTGGCATCTCCTGTTTACCCCATTCTCATCCACTTCCCCACTTCCAAGAAATAACCCCCTGATTTTGGAGTTTATCATTCCCATGCATGGGAAAGCCTTCTTTGATCTTTTAATCCATATTCATCATTAATTTCAAGCTAGTGCA
Organism: Leptonychotes weddellii; assembly: GCF_054177405.1. Lineage (NCBI taxonomy): Eukaryota > Metazoa > Chordata > Mammalia > Carnivora > Phocidae > Leptonychotes > Leptonychotes weddellii. The sequence continues at coordinate 34,823,272 of NC_138385.1, forward strand.
AAACTCACCTCCTTTGCAAATCATTCCTGATTAATCCCACCTCATTTAAATTTCTTTACTCTCTCTTCTCAGCCTTATATTTTCCACTTTTTTCCTGTATTCCCTTTTACCTGTGGATTGGTAACAGTAAACTACTTTCTTGGGTTTCCTTGATCTCTCCAGCCAGCACTGATGTCTGTTTTATTTGTTCTGAAGGGGAAATACAGTTGGCTTTTAAGTTAAAACAGTCTTGGATTCAAATTCTGACTCCACCATTTACTAGCTCTGTGACCTTGAGAAATCAATTCCTTTCTCTGGGCCTCTAGCTCCTCATCTAGCAGATGGGAGTCACATTCAGGTTGCTGTGAAGATTAAGTGAGTAGGGTATTGGGGTTTATCATTCCCATGCATATGAAAGTCTTCTTCAATGTACTGAAACCCACAGCCACCATCAATTTCAAACTTGTAAGCATTGATTTGGTGCTTGTGTTTATTTGATTCATCTATTGGTTACATACTGTCTCCTGATACATTAAAATTGCTCCATGTGCATAAATAAGACTTATCTTCCCAGAAAAGCTGTATGCTTATGAAAAGCAAAGAGTGAGCCACACAGAATGACAATATAATTTATCTCCCAAACCAAGACATTTTTGAGACTGGGGGTGCTACCAATATTTGTACCTGATCCCGGTGTAAACCAGGACTGTCCCAGGGGAACCAGGACAGATGGTCACCCTCATCACATATCTTTTCAGAATCTCCCCTACTGCTCAGCCCAGTGCTACACAGGGAATAGATGCTTGCTAAGTCAATAGTGAGGAGTGGAATTAAAGGGCTGGCAGCCTCGGAAGTTAGCAAACATGGCTAGTCTTATATAGCTCATCCCTTCCTCCCTCTGTCTCTTGCACGCCCTTCTCCTTATTCAGCACTAATGTCACCCCCAAATGGCACATTCATCATCCCAAATTCGCCATTATTAAAGCCATCCATTTGCAGGGCTGCAGCTAAAATGAATTGTGTTATTATTCCAGTTATGGCAATGAATGGCTGAACATCAAAAGCCATTTTGCTTTTGTAGCAAGAAGGCAATCAATTATTGTGTCCTGCTGGCTTGTCCAAAGCAGCGTCCAGCCTGCTGCTGGTGAGCAAAAGCCTCCCTCCCCACCTAGTCATCCACATACTTTGTGACACTCATGAGCCCAGCAAGGGGAAGGCCCTATTCCTTCTACCAGTCTGGATCAAATCCCCCTCTCAAAACCCAGGGTCTTCTGGGCTTTGAAGCTGAGGTCTGAGGCTCCTCCTGGTTTGCACTCCTTCCCTCTCTCCCCTGCTCCTAATCCCTACAGACCTGGGCAGGGAGCCAGCCTGGGTGAGGTCTTGGTTCCGTTCCCTCCACTGCCCTGCTTACCTACACTGCAGGCTGGTCTTATCAGAGGCCCAGCAACCTCATTTCTGAGCCCCTCCTTCTTGAGTCACACAGGTTCCTGGATCCCCAGCCCAGCTGCCTGGTGCCCTCCCATTGCAGATATTGATGGATGAGAAAGGTTTGAGGTGGATCATCTCCCAGAGAGTACCTGCATCTCAGTAGTGTCTTCACTGCTTCGCATCAGAGGAGTGGCTTAAGGTTGCAGGGTAGGACAGGGCAGGTTGGGGTGGGGTGACGGTGGACCCCCTACCTGGGCAGGGTGTTGATGAGCAGGCCCTTTCTGTGGTGGGAATAATGACGATGGTGATGGGAATAATAGCAGTTACTGGTTTTTGACTATTTATACTGACTGTGCTAGACATAAACCAAGGAGTCCAGACTCCTCCAAATCATGCTGTGACAATCTTGGGCCATTGGGAAGATGAACTGAGCTAAGGTATTGCAAATCAAGGCATATTTTCTGAGGGCTGCCCTGGGTGAGATGCTGTAAGCTCTGCTGCTTCTCATCACATCACACTGTGTCTCCGCTGCCTGTAGTCGGAGGTCCGCACTGAGAGCCCTGTTTCCCCATCACCCCACTTTGCTTTAGGAGTTAGGCCTGGGAGTAAGACTTAGCAGGAGTATGAAAGGTGGAGCAAATTTCCTGGGCCCTCTCCCCCCATCAACAGGTAGTGGGAAACTAGGGCCACATTAATTATCCACACTAAGCTGGATAGTGCTCCCAAGGGCTACCCATTTACCCAGGCCCGGTGACAGAAATTACACAAATCCTGGCTTTTTCCTTAGGCCTCAGAAACAGACCTGTGTGTGTGCACACACTCACACACATACACACACAGCCACAACCCACACACACTTCCCCTCCCACCCTCCTCACCCCCCACACCCCCAGACATACCCATACCTCTACTCCTTACCCGCCCCCCTCCCCGAGCCCCACCCCCCAACACACACACCGTGGGGAAGCTTTCTGGTGAGATCTTCCTAATAAATGGGCTGCAAGGACAAAACATGGTTTTCAAGCGTCAGGACTCAAATATTCACTGGCTAATAAAGGGATTATTGGCCAATATTTGCATTGCTTGTGGGAACACAAACAAGACCAGAAAATATGAGATCGATGTTTTTAACTGCATTTCTGCCATTGCCCAGAAGAGGAAGGATAGAAGGTATTCTCTTAATTTATAGGTGAGAAAACAAGTATGAGAGGTAAGTGACTTTTCAAAATTATGTTACTAACTGAAAACTGGACTGGAATGACAAATGTAACCTCAAAGTTTCTGATTTATTTCTTCACTTCTAAGTCATCTCTGAGTTGAGAGTACTTGGTTTATTTGTTCCATTGGGCCGGGAAGATCCAAAGATTACTATGATCTTCCAAGTATCTGTCCAACTCAGATTCAAACTTGTTCATCTCTCTTCCAACTTTTTATCTCCCAATAGGGAGCAACAGCCTTCAAAATACAAGGACCAGTCCTTTAAGAAATCTATTATTTTCCATAATTTAACAGTAATACAAGCGTATTTCCAATATTTGAAAAATGAAGATAAGCAAAGATACACAACCTGCAGTTCTACCGCTCAGACACAATGGCTGTAAGCATTTTGGGGCATTTCCTTTTTGTCTTTTTTTCTGTGTGCATGTGTGTGCTTGTATATGAAATGTGTACCTATTTCTATCTTTTTTTAAAGATTTTATTTCTTTATTTGAGAGAGACAAAGTGAGAGAGAGAAAGCACGAGAGGAGGGAGGGTCAGAGGGAGAAGCAGACTCCCCACTGAGCAAGGAGCCTGATGAGGGACTCGATCCTGGGACTCCGGGATCATGACCTGAGCCGAAGGCAGATGCCCAACCGACTGAGCCACCCAGGCGCCCAATGTGTACCTATTTCATACCATATTTCCTGCATTCTAAGATACATATTATTCATTTCTGAAATCAGGATGCATCTTACAATGGATGTCAAAAATGACTTGCAAATGGCCGGGCAGAGGAATTCACTGTGATATTGTCATCATTGCTGATGATGTGTGCAAACTTCGCTGGGCATAGAGGGCATCTGTTCATCTGATTGTCACTTTGGTTGAATTATTTGTATTGGTGGCACTGCTCATGGTTAAATTTTTAACTTAAATTTGGCTTTCTCCCTAATTGTCACTTAAAATGTCTCCTCAAAATTACACAATGATGCATCATTGAAATGAAAAATTATTGTGTCTGCAGAAGATTGCCGTCATATGCCAGACAATGCAATTAAAGGCAGTAGGAATTGCCAAATCTCTTGGAATAGATCATAAAATTTTCAAAGCTAGAAAAGGTTGGTGTGACCATTGCATGTGTTGTAGGGGACTATTACTCAAACATTAAACATCTATCTGTCCAAAGCTTCTGAGTGACTTTCAAGAAAAATTGATTGATTTCTAGCTAATGTAATTGAATTGGAAAAAAGAAAAAAGAAACTATGAGGTGTGTGTGTGTGTGTGTGTTTAAGATTTTATTTTAAGTAATCTCTACACCCAACCTGGGGCTCAAACTCACAACCCTGAGATCAAAAGTTGTACACTCTAAGGACTGAGCCAGCCAGGCACCCCAGAAAGAAACTATGAGTTTAACCAAACAGGAAATGAGGACGAACTCTCGGGATTCTTCTACGTGTTTCAATATGGTTTTGTCATATCATTACTAGCTGAGGTTATGAAAAGCAGCTGCATGTTTACCACAATGTGCTGCTTCACTGTCAATGGCCAAAAGTAATACAGAAGAATCTTTAAACTCTGTTATGTGGAGAAAGCTTAGACTCTCCTTTTGGGGCTATTCTTGAAAAAGAAAGTGGTATACAATTGTATGGATATATATGTACGTTACTCAGCAGATTAAAATTTAGGTATATTGAAGGTAGTGTTTATTTTCCCCAATAGCTATGAAGGAACCAATGTCTTACAATCTATGTCATATCTGAATCGAAAAATAATAGTTGGGCTCACACTGTCTGTACAGTTTGGGATTATGCTTTTGAACTGAATGTATCATAAGCATTTTCCATGTCACTAAATGTTTGAAAACATGATTTTATGGCTGGCTATGTTTTATTATATGACTATAACATAATTATTTCAACCATTCCCTATTATTAGACATTTAGTGTGATAACACTGAGGTCAACATTCTTATCTTTTATCAGGAATTACTCAGTTGAAAGACAAAAATTGTTAAGGTTCTTGATACATATTGAAAAACTGCATCTCAGAAAGCTTTTGCCAATTTACATTCCCACCTGCAGTGTATCCCCATCAAACATGTTTTTTTTTTTAATTAAAAAAAAGCTTGCTAATTTGACAGGCAAAAAAGATAGCATCTCATTTTTATTTACAGTTCATTGATTATGACCAAGTTTAAATGCTTAAAAATATAATTGTTGGCCATTTACATTTTTTGTACAACTTGCCAGGTCATATCTTTGCTCACGTGTCCACTGGGGTCTCAAGGTCTGTTAGATTTGTTTCTAATAATACACCAGATGCTCTTGATGCCACCCCATATTCCCCTGGCCCACCTGATTTTACCTGCAGCTGCAGTTTCCAGCATCCTCAGTCTTCCACCTCAAGTGGATTGTTTCTCTTCTCTGCCTGAGGCTTTCTCTGGCACAGTGGAAGCTTGCTCTGCCTCAGCCAGGTGCAACCTGGAAGTGCAGGATAGTTTACACCACTGGGGCTAACCTACGACCAGTGGGGATGGAAGTCCGTGCATAAATATCACAGACTCCCTGTCCTCCAGTGGGAGGATTCTGAGACATGTTCTACATGGTTTCTCAGAGAGTTTCCAGCAGAACTGAGTCCCAGCTGCCCACAGGGTAACTTGCTCATTACTAGTTTCTCTCCTTTCTTTGTCTCACTTTGCCCATTCCCTTTTTGTGCTTCCTGAAACTGCCTCTCCAATAAACCACCTGTACCCAAATCCTTTACTCAAAGTCTGATTTTGAGAACTGAAAGTAAGAAAAAAATAAATAAACAAGAACAGTTTCTATCTGCACACCTTTTTACAGCAATGTTCCTTCTCTCAAATTGAACTCCTCAACGCAGATGGCACATCTGAAAACAAACACAGAAAAATGAACACTATCCTCTTAGTAAATTTTGGAGGGCAGAACACAGCAATGCAGAGGGCTCGGTCACCCAGGGAATGCAGGTTGACTGCTTCTAAAAACCTTGCAGGAGATAGACTGGACTCACAGTGTAGAGGCAAAGTAACTTTCTGAGTTGCAAGGCTAACGGCCAGAGTCTGGACTGAGTGAATTCAAGAAGGTAAAGTCAACTTAAGCAGGCTCACATGCCTTTTTGATATATAGAGACTTCTAAAAAACGTTTGTATTTATATCTGTCTGTCCTCCGTATATATATTGGCACTATATATATATATATATATATATAGTGGAATGCCAATTATTAATTTACAATGAGAAACACAATTGTTAACAGGCCAAAATGCTTGAGTAGGCAGATCAGTGTATTCTTTCCCTGTGTGCAAGTTGTGTGGGGAGCCAAATAAATGATCAAAAGATTGCTTGGTGAGCATAAAAATCACAATGAGGGGAGTTAGTTGATCATAAGAATCTCTTAGATTAGTCAACTCGAAGCACTTTCATCAACTATAGGGCCAGCCTTGCCAATGAGCCCATAATTATGGGTTCACTTGGCCAAGATCATTCTTTTGGATGGAGCTGGCTTGTTACAGTCATTTCTTTGCTTCTAGTTGGCCAACCACTTTCTATTCACTCCAAGCAGTGTATAATACAATTAATTTGGTTTCCACTTACAAAATTACAATTGCATTCCAGTTCTGCTTCCTTAAGATTTGTCCTAGATCACCTTGAGCAGAGTTTTGGGAGTTTTCAAAACTTCTAGTCACACATTTACAGATAATTTCCTCATTGATTTCCAGATGTCTCTAATCCTATCCCATTGCAGTGAATTTTACTAGTTTAACTCCCAGGTGGCAACTTCATTTACTTTTTGTGGGAAGGAGTAAAGTGTATATAAGGAGCATCATATAGCTGCCCCCCATTCATGTTGAGATGAGAACTACTTTCTTTTCTTTTTTTAAAAAAAGATTTTATTTATTTGACAGAGAAATAGAGAGAGAACACAGATAGGCAGAGTGGCAGGCAGAGGGAGAGGGAGAAGCAGACTTTCCACTGAGCAGGGAGCCTGATGCGGGGCTCGATCCCAGGACCCCGGGATCATGACCTGAGCTGAAGGCAGACGCTTAACTGACTGAGCCATCCAGGCGCCCCAAGATGAGAACTACTTTCAACTCAACAGGTTTCTTGCTTCTTTTCCAGTTTCATCTTCCACAAATCACCTTGTGTTCCAGTAACAGCCTTCAACTTGCCATCTCCAGAATAGTCAATGCTCATTCTCTTCCCCATATTCCACACATGTTAGAATGTACTTCTTGTCTCTTTTCCCAATGATCTCATCCATTCTTCAAGATCCAGTTCATATATCACTTCCTCTAAGACTACTTTCTTGAACCACCTCCATTCCTACTCCAGCACCAAAGATATGGACTCTTACTCCTTAGTGTTGCCACAACACCTAATTCAAACTTCTAGCATAGCATACACCCCACTGTACTACAATTGTTTGTATGTCCATTTCCCACACTAGACTATGAGATCCCTGAGGGCAGAGGCTATAGTCTTACTTATTTTTATATTCCCAGAGCTTAGCATAATGTCTAACTCTCAGTAATACTTGAATAAATGAATTACCCAAAGTCCAATAGCCAAGCATCCAGGAACTGTTATATTTTGAAAACTTTACTCTTGAAAGACATGTGACAGAAAATCATCATGGGTCATTTAGCAAAGTTTACAGAGAGTTATGAATTTATATCATATGCCATGTATTCATTCGTTAACAAATATTTTGTGCCCAGTACTGGGGATACAGCAATGAGCAAAATACACAAGGCTTCTATTTTGTGGAACTTACATTCTACTGGGGGGAGACAGATGATAAGTACATAGATAATTTAAATAATTTCCAGATTGCGGTGACTATTGTGAAAAAAATACAACAGGGTGACATTAAAGTAAGTGATCCAGAGAAAAGGGTTTTTTTTTGTTTGTTTGTTTGTTGTTTGTTTTTTGGACTGGGTGGTCAGGGAAAGCCTTTTTGAGTGAGTGACATTTGATAACTGAATAATGAGAAGGAGTCAGCTATTTGAGGATCTGGCAATGTGTGTACCAGACAGAAGAAATGGCAAGTGCAAAGTCCCTGAGGTAGAGATGGCTTGTGGTTATAAGAACAGAAAGAAGTTCTGTGGGGCTGAAGAATTTGTGAGTGCTAGGGTCGTGGTACAAGATGAGCTCAGAAAGATGGGCAGAGCCTGGATCGTGTAGAGTTTTGTAAGCCACAGAAAGATGTCTGGATTTTATTTAAAGTACAATGAAAAGCCACTGGAGGGTTTTCAGTAGGAGAGTGATACATTTTGATTTACGTTCTTAAAAGATCCCTAGCCTGCTGCAGGATACTTATACTTGGAAACCACGAATCCCATAAGCAATACAAAACTGAAAGCTCTCACTGAATTCTGCCACTTAGGCAGCACTCAGTCTGATGATACAATGATACAGGAGGGAGTGAAAAACCAACTTAAGGCTCCAGTATATCCTCCAGAAAGTTAGTTGAGTGGTACCAATTTTACAGATAGTTGGGCAGGTCATGGAAACCTTTAAAGAGAGATCTTTAAACTAAAGAATGCAGAATCCACTCCAGCTGGATACTTAAAAGATGAAGAGGGAAGAAGAGTAGTCTGAAGAATGGCCTAGAATAGGCTGGGGAGAAGTTCTCTGGTCTACTGGCCTATTTCAACAATAAGGTATTAAGTAGCTTTTAGCTCGCTTCTAGTGGTCAATAATCTATACTGGAAACCCCACTTAAACTCCTTAGCTAAGGGCTAGGAGCTGGAGGAGAAAAGAGCTAAGCAAGAAGCTACCCACAAAGCATCTACTTTACCCTTCTGATAAATCACTGCAGAGAAACCACACAGCAGCTTGGTCTCATCCTCAGCTCTTCTCTGCCAGGTACAGGATTTGAAGAAATATAGGTAGGTTTACACTTCCACCGTAACATTACCTGTGTGGCCTGTGAGGTTCTGTATGTGGAATGTCCCTTAAAGAAATGTTAGGAGAGATACGGAAATAGAGGCCCATGGAAGTACTCTGTCAGAAGTTAGGGTTCTCCTTAGAGTGAAACAAGAAAACTGTTTTCTGCCAAAGCTCAAGCTGGACAGAACAACATTACCAACTAGGGAAGAATTTTGAGAGGGCAGAGTCATGGAGGGCATCATAATCCCAACCCCTCCCCACAAAGAGGCAGGAGCATTGGATAAGAAAAGTAGGTCCAGGACTCGTATCTTAGAAACTGTACATATGGACGGTTGAACCCAGAGAGAGAGAGAGAGAAGGGAGATTTAGAAGACAACGAGCAGCAAGGCCAGATGGATCCTGCAACTCCCAGGAATCTAAGGTAATAAACTGCCAGATGTATTAGTGATGCTGATAGACAAAGATCTTGCGTGAGAAAGAAAACAAAAAGTCCAAGGCATTGGGACTGCCTAGGCAGGAGAAGGGGCTATTCATATTATTTGTTCTCAAAGGATATTTAGAATCCAGGTGTTACAGGCAAGGGGATCAGAGCCCAGCAGTGAAAGTGAGGGCAGGGTTTAAAATTCTTTCCCCTAATGGGTACACAAAAATTAAGGAAGCATCCAGGCCATGGATACAATTGAAATGTCAGGTGGGAAAATTAAAGCTGTTTCTGAAAACATCAAGGGAATTTGGCCATGTAGATTAAACTCACAATACAAGAGTCTTATCCAGTAATCTGGCATCTATATGGGGGCCCCCAAAGAAGGAAAGGGCCTGAAATCGTAAAAACCCCTCTTCCCAGGGAGAGGTTATACTGGTCCCTTAGTGAAAAGGAGCCCCCAAGAAGAGGGCAGAAAGAGAATTGAATGAAGGAGCTACACGCTGTGAGTAAAATGGCCTACCCAGTGGGAAGAACCTAATGGAAGTGTGTGGGAAGGGCTGATTAATTAACTGACTTGTATGGAGGGATATAATTATAAATCCCCCACAAGTCTATTACAGTGACTCCAGTAGGGGCAGCCATTCACTTCATAGCCCTTGAGCACCTGAATCAACTGTGCATGCAGTGCTCCTTTCCCCTCCATATGAGACCATCATCCGAAATTGACTGCAGAAGGTTACAAATCGTAAATGAGTAGTGCATGGAATTGCACTCAGCCAGGCACGAGTGGGACTATGAGTGGAGGGAGAAAACAGAGACCTAGAGGCAGGGAGCCCATCTCTGAAGCTGCTGATTGGCTACTCGGGTGCCAAGGGCCTATTAAGAAATATTCCTATCAATTGCAACCCGCCCCTCTTCTTCAACTTATTGCAGAGCTCCTTCAGGCTTGAGAAATCTGACACCTGGTAAATTGGTGGGAAGGCAGAATGGCAACTGCGCGATACGCTGTCCAGAAGCTGCAGGTTAGACGCAGGACATCAGGGGAAGGAGGGACTGTCACGGCTCCTATAAAAGGGACATATCACGAAGGAGTCAATTTTTTATCATATTGTTGGACCTGCTGTGTTTGAAATATAGCAGACTGTCCAACTCTAGGACACTTGAATGGTTTTGGCCTGACAGTTCCTGATCCCTTCAATATGGGTGGCATTTCATTTAGAAGAATATATGACCATTGCCAAAGGAGATATAAAGCAGAGAGATCCCAGCAGTAGTTAGCCAAAGCTCTCTTGGTCTTTTTCTCAACCTTGGGATGATCTGTCAAGTAGAAATTGTATTGTGTTTTCACAGAGCTTTTAGTTGTTCTTCCAAAGTGTTCAGGGAGACAGTGGGCTGTAGGGCTAAAACACAGAATTACTTTCAGACTATCTGAGTTCTGTCAAGTGACACAGCAAAGGATATGAATAACGTGACCTCTCCAAGCCTCAGTTTGCCCCTCTATAAAGAGAAGTAACACTTCATCTACCTCACAAAGTTGTTTTGAAAGTCAACAGAGAGAAAATAGATGCCCTTGTAAACTGAAGTGCACCTAATAAATGTGAGGGATTATCGTTTATCGCCACCATAGATCAGGGTCAACCATCTTTGTGTGTGTGTGTGTGTGTGTGTGTGTGTGTGTGTGTGTGTGTGAAGAGCCATATAGTAAATATTTTCAGTTTTATGGCCCACAAAAGTTTCTGTCACATATTCTTCTTTGTTATTGTTGCTTTTAAAAGACGTTTAAAATTTAAAGACCATTCTGAGCTCATGGGCCTTATGAAACAGGCCACTGGTCAGCTTTGGCCTGTGTACAGTAGAAGGCTGACATCTGTTCCAGATTGTCGACATACCTTGGGACTGATGATCCATCCTCTCTGTCTGTTGTAAGATTCTCCAGAAGGTCTACTATCTTGACTATAAGACTGTAAGGATTATCTGAATCTTTCCATTTTTCATTGAGATAAAATTCACACAACATAAAGTTCTCCATTTTAACCATATTAAAGTATACAATTTAGTGGTTTTGAATACATTCACAATGATGCACAACCATCACCACTATCTAACTCCAGAACATTCTGATCACCCCAAAAAGAAACCCATAGCATTAAGCAGTCACTTCCCTTTCCCCCCTTCCCCCATCCCCTGGCAACCACCGATCTGCTTTCAGTCTCTATGGATTTGCCTATTTGGGACATTTCATATAAATGGAATCGTATAATATGTGACTTTTTATGTTTGGCCTCTTTCATTTAGCATAATGGTTTCAAGGTTCATCAATGTTGTAGCATACATACATCACTACTTCATTTCTTTTTATGGCTAAATAATATTCCATTGTATGGACATTTTGTCTATCCATTCATCAATTCATGTGTATTTGGATAGTTTTCATTTTTGGCTAATAAAATAATGCTGCCATGAGCATTCATGTACAAGTTTTTGTGTGGACATGTTTTCATTTTCCTTGGGTATATACTTACCAGTGGAATTGTTGGGTCATATAGTAATTCTATGTTTAACTTTTTGAGGAACTCCCCAATGTTTTCTACAGTGGCTGCACCATTTTATACTTCCACCAGCAATGTGTGAGGGTTACAATTTCTCCACATCTTCACCAACACTTGTTATTTTCTGTTACTGTTTTTTAAAAATTATGGGTGTGAAATGGTCTCTCATTTTGGTTTTGATTTGCATTTCTGTGATGACTAATGATGTCATGTGTTTATTGACCATTAATATATCTTCTTTGGAGAAATGTCTACTCAAATCCTTTGCCCATTTTTAAATTGGGTTGTTTCTCTTTCTAGAGTTGAGTTGTAAGTGTTATTTTATATATTCTGGATACTAGACCCTTTTCAGATGTATGATTTGCAAATATTTTTTTTGCATATTGTGTTTTTTTTTGTTTTTTTTTTAAAGATTTTATTTATTTATTTGAGAGAGAGAATGAGACAGAGAGCATGAGAGGGGGGAGGGTCAGAGAGAGAGGCAGACTCCCTGCTGAGCAGGGAGCCCGACGTGGGACTCGATCCAGGGACTCCAGGATCATGACCTGAGCTGAAGGCAGTCGCTCAACCAACTGAGCCACCCAGGCGCCCTGTGTTTTGTTTTTTAACTTTCTTGATAATGTCTTTTGATGCTCACAGTTTTTAATTTGATGAAGTCCCATTTATCTATTTTTTTCTTTTATTGCTTTGCTTTTCGTGTGATATCAAAGAATCCATCGCCAAATCCAAGGTCACACAGATTTACACCTATGTTTTTTTCTAATAGTTTTTAGCTCTTACATTTAGGTCTTTGATCCATTTTGGTTTTTTTTTTTTTTATGTGGTATGATGGTTAATTTTATGTGTCAGCTTGGCTGGGCCACAGGAAGCCCAGATATTTGGTCAAACATTGTTCTGGGTGTTTTTGTGAGGGTGTTTTTATATGAGTTTAATATTTAAATTGATAGGCTGAGTAAAGCAGATTGCCTTCCCTCATGTAGATGGACATGAATTGAACAAAAAGGCTAACCTCTCCCCTGAGTAAGCAAGAATTCTTCCTGCCTTCAAACTGTGATTTTGGCTTTTTCTGCTTTTGGAATCAAACTGAAACATAGCTCTTCCTGGGTCTCAAGCCTGCTAGCCTTTAGACTGGAACTACACCATTGGTTCTCCTGGTTTTGGGGCCTTCAGATTTGGACTGGAACTACATTCTCCTGAGTCTCCAGCTTACCCCCCCTCCTCACCTCTCTCTTTTGATGGAGATATATATGTATATATATATATATATAGAGAGAGAGAGAGAGAGAGAGATTTATATCTATCATCTATCATCTATGATCTATCATCTATCTATCTATCTATCTATCTATCTATCTATCTATCTATCTATCATCTATCTATTCTATTCTATTTGTTCTGTTTCTCTGGAGAACCCTAATACATATGGTATGAAGTAAGGGTCCAACATCATCCTTTTGGGTGTAGATATCCAATTGTCCCAATGCCATTTGTTGAAAAGATTCTTCTTTCCCCATTTTATGATCCTGCTACCCTTGTAGTGTCAAAAATCAATTGACCATATATGTATGGGTTTATTTCTGAACTCTCCATTAAATTCCATTAATCTCTATGTCTATCCTTATGCCAGTACTATGGTGTTTTGATCACTGTAGCTTTGTAGTAAGTTTTGAAATCAAGAAAAGTCTGCCAGCTTAGCTCTTCTTTTTCAAGATTGTTTTGGCTATTCAGAGTCCCTTGCAATTCAACATGAATTTTAGGATCAGTGTATCCCTTTCTGCAAAAAGTCAGTTGGAATTTTTATAGGGATCACATTGAATCTGTAGATCAATTTGGGTAGTATTGCCATTGTACTATTAAATATTCCAATCCATGACCATGAGATGTCTTTCCATTTATCTAAAACTTCAATTTTTTTCAACAGTATTTTGTTAGTTTTAAAAGAATTGTACCTCCTTGGTTAGACTTATTCCTAAGTATTTTATTATTTTTAATGCTTTTATAAATGAAATTATTTTCTTAATTTGCTTTTCAGATTGTTTATTTCTAGTGTATAGACGTACAACTGATTTTGTATGCTGTTCTTGTATCTTGCAACTTCACTGAATTAATTTATTACCCTTAATATTTTCTTTGTATGTGGATTTTTTAGGGGTTTCTATATGTAAGATCATGTCATCTGCAAATAGAGATAGTTTTAACTATTCCTTTCTAATCTTGATGTCTTTTATTTTTTCATCTTGTCTAATTGCCCTGGTTAGAACCTTCAGTATAATGTTGAATAGGAGTGGTAAGAGAGGGTGGAGGTGTAGACCTGGATTTCATCTGGTCCCAGGAATTCAGCTGGATAGGGATCAAACCATTCTGAACACCTACAAACTCAACAGGAGATCAAAGAAAAGAATAGCAACTCTCTGAACAGAAAAGCAACCACTTTCTGGAAGGTAGGACGTGCAGAGAAGTGAATCCGAGGCGAAATTCGGGAGGATAGATGGAGTGGGTAGGGGGCCTCCGTCCGCTGCTTCTGGCAAGTGATAGAGCCGCAGAGCACAAAATCGGAACTTTTAGAAGTCAGCTCCTCTGAGGGACGTCACTCCAGTGGCTAAGCGGGGGATGGAACCCTTCTGGGACAGTGTGGTCTCAGGACCCTCGGGGTCACAGAAAGAACAGGGGTGCCTGAGTGTGGCAGAGCTCCCAGGTATAGGAGCGGGGAAGCCGGCTGCAGAGACGGAGCCGAGGCGCGGGCCCTCAGCTCGGGGTGGCCATAAACCGTGATCCGCGGCACAGTCGGGCCACTGCTCCTCCAGCTGGGACCCAACAAGCGGCAGATCCGGGGAGACTTACCTTCCTCCCCCGGGAGGAGCGGCACGGGAGCGCACCACAGGGATCTGCTGGGTTTGCAGACTCCACATGGGGTCGGGTGCCAGAGATAGAAACGCTTGGTTACGGGCCGGGTGAGCATGGAGTGTGGCGGGAGACCAGGGAGACGGGAGTGAGTGACTGCTTTTCTCTGGGGGCACACTGAGGAGCGGGGCCCCAAGTTCTTGGCTCCTCCAGGGCGGAGAGCGGAAGGCCGCCATTTTCACTCTCAGCCTCCAAAGCTGTACTGAAATCTTGCAGGGAACAAAAGCTCCCGAGAGCAAACCCGAGCAGATTACTTAGCCCAGACCGGCAAGGGCGGGGCAATTCCGCCTCCGGCAGAGACATTTGGGAACCACGGCAACAGGCCCCTCCCCCAGAAGATCAGCGAGAACAGCCAGCCAAGACCAAGTTTACCGATCAATGAGAACGTCAGAACTCCAGCGCTAGGGGAACACTGCACATAGAATTCATGGCTTTTTTACCATGATTCTTTAGTCTTTCAAAGTTAATTTTTTTTAACTGTCTTTTTTTTTTTAATTTTTCTTTTTCCCTTTCTCAACCAACATCTTATCAATCCGTTTTTTAAATATATTTCTTTTTCATTTTTAGAGTCATATTCTATCCCTTCATAGTAGTTACCCTTATTTTTGGTATATATATGTCCATATTGTCCTATATATATATAAGTTGTTCTCTCTTTAAAATTTTGAGATACAATTTCTTCTAACAGATCAAAATACACCCTAAATCTCTAGTGTATGGCTTTGTTCTAGTCTCCTGCCTGATCACATTCTCTCCCTTTTTTTAAAAAAAATCCTCTTCTTTCTTTTTTCAACCAACTTCTTATCTTATCAATTCCTTTTATAAAATCTTTTATAATTTTCATCTTTACAGTCATATTCCATCCCTTCATTGTATTAACCCTTATTTTTGTACATATATAAGTTTTTCTTTCTCAAAAATTTTGGGAGGCACTTTCTTCTTACAGACCAAAATACGCCCAAAATCTAGTGTGTGGCACTGATCTATTCACCAGCCAGATCATATTTGATCATATTCGGGTTTTGTTTTGTTTTGTTTTTGTTTGTTTTTATCTTTTTCTTTTTCTTTTTTCTTTCTTTCCCTTTCTTTTCCCCCAGTTTCAGGTCTTTTCTGATTTGTTTAGTGTATATTTTCTAGGGACATTGTTACCCTGTTAGCATTTTGTTCTCTCATTCATCTATTCTCCTCTGGACAAAATGACAAGATGGAAAAAATCACCTCAACAAAAAGAACAAGAGGCAGTACCGACTGCCAGGGACCTAATCAATATGGACATTAGTACGATGTCAGAACTAGAGTTCAGAATGATGATTTTAAAGATACTAGCTGGGCTTGAAAAAAGCATGGAAGTTATTAGAGAAACCCTTTCTGGAGAAATAAAAGAACTAAAATCTAACCAAGTCAAAATCAAAAAGGCTATTAATGAGGTGCAATAAAAAATGGAGGCTCTGCT
>NC_138385.1:34839617-34861875 GCF_054177405.1 Leptonychotes weddellii
AGCCTGGTGATGGGTATTAAAGAAGGCACGTTCTGCATGGAGCACTGGGTGTTATATGCAAATAATGAATCATGGAACACTACATCAAAAACTAATGATGTAATGTATGGTGATTAACATAACATAAAAAAAAGAATTGATTTTCTTCTAAGAGAAAAAAAAAGGAGTGGTAAGAGAACACATTGCTCTGTTGTTCTTTATCTTAGAGTGAAAGCTTTTAGTCTTTCACAATTAAGTATGATGTTACCTTTGAGTTTTTTATTTGTTTATTTATTTTGTTAAAGTATTTATTTATTTATTTATTTATTTATTATGTTCAGTTAGCCACCAAATAGGACATCATTAGTTTTTGATGTAGTGTTTAATGATTCATTAGTTGCTCTTTATCAGATTATGGAAATTTCCTTCTGTTCGCTTGTTGAATATTTTTAATCATGAAAGGATACTGGATTTTATCAAACATGTGTTCTGCATTAACTGAGATGACAATGTGCTTTTCCACCTCCTTATCTTATTTTTATTTATTTTTTTAAGTAAGCTCTATGCCCAATGTGGGGCTTGAACTCATGACCCCAAGATGAAGAGTCTCATATTCTACCGGGTGAGCCAGCCAGGCACCCCTATCCCCCATTATTTTAATATGGTATATTATATTGATTAATTTTCATATGTTGAGCCACCCTTACATTCCTGGGATCAATCCCACTTGTTCATGTTGTATAATCCTTTTAATATGCTGCTATATTTGTTCTCCTGGCATTTTGTTAATAATTATTGAATCTATATTCATAAGGGATATTTGTTTTTAGTTTTCTTTTTTTAAAGATTTTATTTATTTATTTGAGAGAGAGACAGAGAGCACGAGCATAAGCGGGGGAGGGGGAGGGGCAGAGGCAGAGGGAGAAGCAGACTTCCCGCTGAGCAGGGAGCCCAATGTGGGGCTCGATCCTGGGATTCCAGGATCATGACCTGAGCCGAAGGTAGATGTTTAACCGACTGAGCCACTCAGGGGCCCCTTTAGTTTTCTTCCCTTATGATGTCTTTTTCTGGCTTTGGTATGAGTAATGCCAACCTTAGAATAAGGAAGTGTTCTTCCCCTCTTCTAATTTTTGGAAGAATTTGACGAGGATTTGTTTTAATTCTTCTTTAAATATTTGATTGAATTTGCCAGTGAAACCATTTGGTCCTGAGCTTTTCTATTATAATTCTTTCTATTTCTATAGGGTCAATAGCAATGTCCCCACTTTCTTACTTGATTTTAGTGGTGTGAGTCTACTCTATTTCGTGGTCTGTCTAGCAAAAGGTTTGTCAATTTTATTGATTTTTTCAAAGAACTAACTTCTGGGCTTTTTGTTGTTTTTGTTGTTCTTAATTGTTTTTCTATTCTCTATTTCATTTACATTTGCCCTAATCTTTTTATTTCCTTACTCCTATTTGCTTTGGGTTTAGTTTGCTCTTCTTCTTCTAATTCTTAAAGTGGAAGGTTAGGTTATTGACAAGATCATTCTTTTTTTAATGTAGGCATTTATAGCTATAAATTTCCCTCTGAGTACTGGGTTGGCTCCATCATGTAAATTTCACTGTTGTGTTTTCATTTTCATTCATCTTAAAGTATTCTCTTGTTTCCCTTGTGGTTTCTTCTTTGATCCATTCATTGTTTCAGAGTGTGTTGTTTAATTTCCATATATTTGTGAATTTTCCAGATTTCTTTCTGGTATTGATTTCTAATTTCACTCTATTGTGGTATAAAAGCATACTTTGTATTATCTAAGCATTTTAAATGTGTTGAAACTTGTTTATGGCCTGATATATATGGCCTATCTTGGAGAATGTTTCATGTACAATTGGGAAGAATGCATATTCCCCTGTTGTAGCATGGATAGTTCTACATGTCTTTTAGGTCTGGGTTGTTTAGAGTATTTGTTAAGTCTTCTATTTCCTTCTTTATATTTTGCCTAGTTGTTCTATCCATTATTGAAAGTGGGATGTTGAAGGGGTGCCTGGGTAGCTCAGTTGGTTAATCGTCCGACTCTTGATTTTGACTAAGGTCATGATCTCAGGGTCATGGGATCGAGCCCCACGTCAGGCTCTACACTCAGCATGAAGTCTGCTTGTCCCTGTCCCTCCCCTGCTTTTGTGCATGTGCTCTCTCTCATTCTCTCTCAAAATAAAAACAAATAAATAAATAAATAAATAAATAAATAAATAAATAAATAAATAAAATCTTTTTAAAAAGTGGGATGGTGAAGTCTCTAACCATTATTATTGAACTGTCTGTTTCTTCTTTTTATTCTGTCAGTTTTTGTGTCACATATATTGGGGCTCTATTGTTAGCTGTATGTATTTGTTTTATATCTTCTTGATGGATTGACCCTTTTATCATTATGTACTATCCTTCTTTGTGTTTTGTCACAATTTTTGTCTTAATGTCTATTTTGTCTGACATTTGTATAACCACACCAACTCTGCTTTGGTTACTGTTTGCATGAAATACCTTTTTCCATCCTTTTACTTTCAACTATTTGTGTCTTTGGTTCTGAAATGAATCTCTTGTCTCCAGTGTATAGGTGCATCACAGTTTTTATCCATGCCTTCAATCTCTTAACTGGATAATTTAATCCATTTAAATTTAATGTAATTACTGATAAGGAAAAAGCTTACCTATGCCATTTTGGTATTTGTTTTTCATATATCTTACATCATTTTGACTCATCAATTCCTATATTATTGCCTTCTCTACATTAGATCATTTTTAGCCTGCTAAGTTGATTCCATTCTCATTTCTTTTACTAAATAATTTTAGTAATTTTTCTAGGGATCACAATTAACATCTTAATTTATAACATTCTAGTTCAAATTAATACCAACTTAAGTTCAATATGAAAACTTTTTTCCCATATAGTTCTGTCCTCCCTTTATATTGTTTTGATCATGTTATATCTTTATATATTTTATTCTCATTAACATAGATTTGTAATTATTGCTTTATGTAGTTATCTTTTAAATTTTATAGGAAAAAAAGAGGAGTTACTAGCCAAAAATACAGTAATACTGAGTTTTATATTTATTTGTCTTTACTATTGCTATTTATTTCTTTATATGAATTTGTGTTATTTAGTTTCCTCCCACTTCAGCCTGAAAGATTCCCTTTGATGTTTCTTGTAGGACAGGTCTATTAGCAACAAACTCCATAGGATTTTGTTTACCTGGGACTGTCTTAAATTCTCCTTCATTTTTGAAGGATACTTTTGCCAAATATGGAATTCTTGGTTGACAGTCTTTTACTTTCAACACTTAGAATATGTCATTCCACTGCCTTCTGGTCTCTATGGTTTCTGGTGAGAAATCCCCTGCTTGTTGTATTGAGGATCCATTGTATATGAGTTGCTTCTCTTTTGGTGCCTTCTGAATTATCTTTGTCTTTTTACATAACATGTCTTGGTTTCAATCTCTGCATTTATCTTTCTTGGAGTTCTTGAGCTTATTGGACATATAGATTCATGTATTTTATTATATTTGGGAAGTTTTTGGTCATTATTTCTTCAAATATTCTTTCTGCATCCTCCCCATCTCCTTCAGTGACTACCATTATGCATATGATGGTATAATTAAAAGTGTTCCACAGGTCTCTGAAGCACTATTAATTTTTCTTCATGCTCCTCACACTATTTCATTTGTCCTATCTTCAGCTGTTCTTTTTTTCTGGTTCAAGTCTACTGTTGTTGAACTTCCTCTAGTGAATTTTTTATTTCAGTTATTGTAATTTTTAACCTGAGAATTTTCATTTTTTAAAATAATTTCCATTGCTTTATTCATATTTTCTTTATTTCTTGTTACATTTTTAAAAATCTCTGAGCATATTTAAATTAGTTAATTTAAAATCTTTGTCTAGTAAGTCCAATGTTTGAACCTCCACAAGGACAGTTTCTATTAATTTCTTTTTGTGTGTGTGTGTATGGATCCTACTCTCTTTTTTTGCATGAAATATTTTTGTTGAAAATTAGACATTGTGAATATTATGATATGGCAACTCTGGACATCATGTTGTCTCTCCCTCTGCATAGTTTTCTATTGCTCCTTGTTGTGTTTGCTCTTGTTTGTTTGTTTAGTGATTTTCTTAACTAATTTTGTGAAGTGTATTCCTTGTTGTATATGGCCACTGAAGTCTCAGTTAAGTTATTTCAGTGGTCAGTTAGTGAGTCAAAAGTCACGAAGCTCTCCTACAAAGATTCTGCCCCCATCCCCATTTTCATGATTAAGCATTTGCCTGGTTACTATAAACCTTTCATTAGTTTCCAGAGCTCCAATAAAGTTGATTCTGATAGTTTTTGCCCATTTATTCACTGTTTTTGTGGAGGGATGGGTAGTTGGAGTTCCCTACTCTGACATTTTCACTGACATTACCTGAATATAGAATTTTAAAAGGGAATTATGAATCCTTAAGTGTATGCAGCCTTTTGGATTGGATAAGTCATCAAATAATGGTATCATATGACAAACCAGGATTCAAATCCTAGCTCTTTTATTTAACATGTTCATGAAATAAAAATAAACAAGTTAAATTGAACAAGTTAAATTGTTCATCTCTCTGGCCTCAGTTTCCTCATCTGATAAATAGGAGGAATACAACTTACCCCACCAGGCTGTTGTGAAAATTAAACAGTGCAATCTAGCATAGGAGACTAGCAGTATCTATTTTGCAAGGTACTACTTGGGAAGAGTATCACACTAAGCCATTATAGATCATTACCTCCTTAGCTGTAATTGGTTTCCAAGGAGAAGGTGGATCTTAAGAAAAATGTAACATAGGACAGGTAAATTGGATTAAGTAGAGGAAAGCAACTTGGATGCTACGCCTTATCTCTTAGGCAACTTGAGAAGTGTTAGAGCACTGCCTAGGGACAGGGGTAGAATGAGAAGGCAGGAAAGACATTTTTACTTTATAATTTTGTCCTAGATCAATCACCAGTGGCCACCACTTATGATTTAGCTCCACAAAAAGCCTCTCAAGTACACAAAAAGTCCAAGTAGCAAAAGCAAAAGATCTTTTGCTTATTAAGACCTCATTTAATTTCCTCCCTTTACCCCAAGACTTTCCTGAGTTGTCCAATCCACAAAGATTTCTCTATCTTTAGCCTGACTTTTGTTTGTGTCACTATATTGGCATTAAATCATAATTGCTTTTGTACCATTGCAGTGTTAACTTTTCATGTATGCCAACTCAACTCATCCTCTACTGCCCCTCCTTAACTGTACTATATTTTCCTTGAGAGTATATTTGACATGTATTTCATTGTGCTTGTTATAGCACTCAACACAGTGCTGTGCACATAGTAGATATCCAATACACATTTTTTGAAATATCTGTAGTGTGACAAAAATCTCTATTTTAAAAACTAGATGGAATTCTTCCAGCATCTCCATGTCAAGGCAAATAATTTGAGTGATAATTAGTTTTCTGAGTTCAGCTATAAGCTTTGACATGGTTCAGCAGAGAGCAAGGGTCCTATATAAAACTCAAAATGGAGCAAAATTCTTGACCCAAATCAAAGAAATTCTCTTTCAAGGAGAACCTTTCTGTCTCCGAGTCCTACTACTCTCTATTAATCCAGAGTTACCTCCTGCTATATCAAAAGCCCTAGAAACTCTTTTATCCCAAACAACCCTGATTTCAAAGTCAAACTTCCAAGCACATTGTGTTGATTCTCCCTCTCAGACCTTTTCAGAAGTAACAGAAATTTGCACTGGTCCATTCTCCCCAGCCTATCAACTCAGTTGGAATGCACCAGACTATCCTTCTAGTATCCAGGCTGTCAGAAAGTGATCATAAATGATAGGGGCTCCTCCCCAGGCTGTTGGTTTCCCTACCCCTCTTGATTATATAGGGCAACCTGGCTCATTCTACAGAGCTTCTTCCTGCCATCATATTATTGGCCTTTAGTTATGAAAGCTTTTGCCTGGAAAGCTGTGTCAGAGGTTAATGTGACTACTTTTTTTTTTTCCCTCAGATTCACTTTACTGGAAACAAACTCCCTAGAATGCTGCTTAGATAGTTATTTATCTTTATAACTTGAAAAGGCCATGTTCATGCTAGGGACTCTGGGTGAATCCTACCATTGTTGTTTTTCCTATGTCACTTCTCACCAGTCTCATCAGCTAAAAAGATCCAAAACAAACTGTGAAAGAGAGTAGGTCAATAGGATGCAGGACTTGGCCTTCTAAAGGGCATGGCTTTTTTCCCAAAATGGTTTGTCACTGGACACTGGAAGACAAGGACATGGATGGCTCTCTAGGGCTTTCCATCCTGAATTTGAATGAGCCTGGCCCAGGGTGAATCAATAATGATCTTTGCTTTATGCTTTTCATCCACCCTAATATGATGCTTAGAGCAACATCACAGTTAAAACACAGGGCAGAGGGCAGTTTCTTAACATTGGAAGGATAGGCACATTTTCTTTCTAGTTCAATTTTCAACTCAGGATTTAGCTTAGTACTTTCTCTGAGATTTGAAGTTTAGGAGGAGAGTGGGGGTCCACTCTACTATTTCAGAACTCAAGATTGTAGCTTCTCTGGAGATACCTCCTTCATCTGGAAGGACTAGAATACAAAAATCTGAGTTAGGTCCTGGACATGGGAGAGCCACATGGCTGGAGGGAGAGCAAGGACTGGGCCAGCTACAAAGCCTGGTTCAAAGGCGACCTCCTCTGGGAAGATTTAATGGTTCTCTCTTTTGTGTTTTCAGAGCACCTAAAAAACCTTAAAACATTATTTCCTTATTTTTAATTACTCAGTTAATATACAAATACATTCTTATTTAAAGGATTCAAATGATGCAGAAGAAGGTAAAGACCCACTTACCTACCTCCTTGCCCTGCAATCCTAATCCCCTCTTCAGAGGTAACCCCTATTATTACAGTTTGGTATGTCTCTTTCCAGACTTCTTCTATGCACATGCAAACACACATATATAGATATACATTAAAACAGGTAGTGTTTTTAAAAATATATATATAGCATCATACTGTATATTTCATTTTGCATTTTTTTCCTGGAGATCTTTTCATGAATACACTTCATTCTTACAACTGCTGCATAGCATTCCACAATAGCATATGGTATATATCCCTTCTGTAGTGTTTATCATGTGGCATCATAGTTAACAATCTTTTCTGTCATCATTGCCACCCCCACCCCTCCTGCACTCTCAGTAGATTGAGCTCTGTGAGAGAAGAGATCGTATCTTTGGTCTTTACAGCCCCCATAGTGCCTGGCATAGCATATAGCCAAATAAATTAGTGAAAAAAAAATGAATGACCAAGTGATCTGAGAGGCTATTTGCAGCTGAGTATTTATGTTTTCGGGGAGGTCCAGTAGGATTTAGGAGCACTAGACATCTTGAACTCTTTTTGGACTCTGATGAGACACTGATATATCAGTGAGAAGGGTGTGTGTGTGTGTGTGTGTGTGTGTGTGTTAGGGTGAGGATAGGAAATGTATACTTGGAGAAAAAACTTGTAAGCTGATTTCTGTATCTCCCCAACCTCTTTTTCACCCTTTCACCCTGACCACCCCCCCACTTCCCACTGCCTTTTTAAAAAAGGAGTAGCTATATGAGGGCAAAAGAAATGGCCTCTGTCTGTGCTCAGATGCTAACAATTTGCTAGTTATGTGTGACCAAAAGTAGAAATCACTCATCTTGCTCTTTAGTACTCTCATCTCTAAGATGGAATGGCACTGGGAAAGGATAGTCATTTTACACTTTGAATTTAGGACTTTCCATTTGAGAATCATAAGGCATTCTTATCGCTTTGGTCCTTATCATCTCTGCCTCGGGCCTGGTAGTTTGCTATCAGAGAAACATTTACTACATCATATGCAGATACCTGACATATCTCCAGCAGACTTGCAGTATGTTTCTCATTCACATTTCTTTACTAGGGTGTGAATTACAACCCTCTGCTCATTGAATGATGTAAATGAAATCACTTATTTATACTATTACCTACTAGTAGCATAGCACTGTGCTAAAACTTAAGGGCCACAGAAGAATTTTAAGGTGAGGTTTCTGGTCTCGAGGAGCTTATGATAGATGGAAAGATTAGACATTTACACATGACACATTCAAGTAGCAATACATGATGATGTATGATTTGGTGCCAATATGTATCATATAAATCTGTGTTGCCCAATACCATAGCCACTAGCCACATGCGGTTATTGAGCAACTGAAATGTGGGCAGTCAGAATTGAGATGTGCTGTGAGTATAAAACACACACCGGATTTCAAAGACTTAGGACAGGGCGCCTGGGTGGCTCAGTTGGTTAAGCGACTGCCTTCGGCTCAGGTCCTGATCCTGGAGTGCCGGGATTGAGTCCCGCATCAGGCTCCCTGCTCAGCAGGGAGTCTGCTTCTCCCTCTGATCCTCCCCCATCTCATGCTCTCTCTCTCTGTCTCATTCTCTCTCTCAAATAAATAAATAAAATCTTTTAAAAAAAAAGACTTAGGACAAAGAAAAGAATGGAAACTATTTCATTAAGAATTTTTATATTGGTTATATGTTAAAATGATAACATTTTTGATATGTTGGGTTAAATAAAAAATATGTTATTAAATTTATTTCTCCTGCTTCTTTTCACTTTCTAAAATGTGGCAACTAGAAAAATTAAAATTATATGTATGTGGCTCACATTGTCTTTCTATTGAACAGAGCTGGTATAGATTGTTAAATGTCGTAAAAATTCATAGAATAAAAAGCCTAATGAGCTGGAGCAGTCACAGAGGAGATGGGACTCTTGGTTACAAATAATGAAAACTCAAATCAGACAGCTTAATTAACACACAAGCACTCACACACAAAAGATAGGGGTTACTTTATTGGCTCAATAAACCGGGAAATCTACAGGGTATGTTCAGACCTGTTCAGGTATGTTCAGAGGCCATCTCATTTACCATGTGAAAAGAACAATTGAGCCTCAGACTCATAATGTCCTAGGTAAGCAACGCAAGCAGGAAAAAATCTCTTTTCTTCTAGTTTCGATAGACAAGTCCTGAGGAGGACCCTAAATGGCCAGTCACACCTGTGGTTGGGGGAAGCCAGAGCTCTGTGATTACCCACTTTGCTAGTGTCACATGGGGAGAGGGAAGTGTTCTCTGGGGAACCGGAAGAGAAGTTAGAAAGAATACCAGAAGACAAAAGCCATAGTTACTGTGTCTACCACAGCTGGACCATACATATGTACATATAATTTAGATAAGAATATAAATACACTTTAGGTAAGCTAAAGTGCTACACAATGCCAAAAGCAGTCTTGTAATTTAACTAACTTTCTTTTAAAGTCAAGGAAATATATATTTTTAAAATTTTGCCTCACCACTTCTCTCTGGCATGGAGTATCTCTTCCCCTCTAGAGACCCAGTGTGGTATAGTGGAAAGACAAGGTTTGTATTGAGCTTAGACCCCAAACCAAATTAGGGCTCTGCCAGTTACTTGACATGCAACATTGATAAAATGTTTCATCTCAAATCTCAGTTTCCTCTTCTACAGTATGAATAGAATAATACCTACCCGAAAAAGTTATGAGAATTATATGAGCTAACAAATGTAGCAGGCACTCCATTGATATCTCCTCATCTCCTGCCTCTTAATGGCAGAGAACATGTTTTAGAAAGAAAGTAGAGCGTTGTGATAATAAATGTTTGTCAACCAATCCCTGGATAAAAAGTGTTCTGATTTCTAATGTTTGCCAATTTTTGTGGTATAAATATTCTGACCATGGCAGATTTCAAGCCAACAAGTTGCTAAGCCACCAACCAAGCTAAAGTCACTGAACTCAGAGTTGGGAATAAATGCACAGAATCAGCTCTCTTCATACCACCTTTACAACACAGTTCTGTCCTCGGACATTTAAACCAGACTACTGCCTCTGTAAAAGGGGAATATAGAACAAGATGGAGAAGTGATTATTTGCAAATACTGTCCTGGAAATTCTCTCTCTATATCCCTTCTCTGCCTGACTCTTCTTTTTTTTTTATATATATATATTTTTTTATTCTTATGTTAATCCCCATACATTACATCATTAGTTTTAGATGAAGTGTTCCATGATTCATTGTTTGTGCATAACACCCAGTGCTCCATGCAGAATGTGCCCTCCTCAATACCCACCACCATCTGCCTGACTCTTCTGATTACTTCAGATGAATCTTCCTGTAGCTCTCTCAGCTTTTCTTTGGACCTAGGAGAAGATAAGCAATTAGTTTGTGGTTTAGGGCGAGTAGGATCCCAGATGAGTGGAGATCTTTTATTGCAAAAGTTCAAAATGGCTTTCCAAGCAAAACTAGTCAGGATAGTTAAACTAAAACAATAAGAGATCTTATCTCGAAGGAATTTCACAAGTTTCTCCTCTCTAGTTTGCTTCTTTTAAAAATAAAAGATTGATATTTGATATTCCTACATACCCAGCAAAATGACTAACATAAAAAAAAGTGACATCACCAAATGTTGGTGAAAATGTAGAGAAACTGAATCATTCATACATTGCTGATGGGCATGTAAAATGGTACAGCCAGTCTGGAAAACATTTTGGCAGTTTCTTAAAAAACTGAACATGCTACTAACAAACTGCCCAGCAATTACCCTTCTGGGCATGTATCCCACAGAAATGAAAATTTATATTCACACACAAACCTGTGCACAAATGTTCATAGCAGCTTTTTTCATACTAGCCAAAAATTGGAAACTCAGACGTCTTTCAACAGATGAATATAGTTAAATAAACTGTGGTACCTTCATACCATAGAATACTACTTATCAATAGACAGGAACAGGCTATTGATACATGCAGAAACTTGCATAAATCTCCAGGGAAATTATGCTGAGTGAAAAAAAGCCAATCACAAAAACTTGCATATTATATGATTTCATTTATGTAACATTCTTGACAAATTATAGAGATAGAGAACTGGCTAGTAATGGTTGCCAGGACTCAGGGATGGAGATATGGTGGAACGTGGAAGTCAATTTGGCTATAAACAGCCACATGAGGGATCTTTGTGGTGTTGGAACTGTTCGGTGTCTTGACTGTGGTGGTGGATACATGAACCTAGGTAATAAAATCGTATAGAACTTCACACACACCCACACACCCACACACACACACACACACACACTGGGGAAATCCGAATAAGACTGGTGGATTATATCAATGTCAACATCCTGGTTGTGATATTATTCTACAGTTTTGCAAGATGTGGCGATGTGAAGAAACTGGGCAAAGCCTACAAGGGCTCCACTTGTATTATTCCATACAACTGCATATGAATATACCACTCTGAATAAAAATTTCAATGAAAAAGAAAGCAGAGAAAAGCTGAGAAAAGGAGAATAAAAGAAGATCCTGGACCCTAGAGTCCTCCATTGTGATAAAGGTCTTTAATCTATTGCCTCCACCGGATGTCTCATCTTTTTTCTCCATTCATGTCTTCACTTAAATGCTTGTACTTTTTGACTTGCCCACAATTTGCTACTGTTTATTGTGTGTATCCCGCACAACATTCCTTGCTCATCCACTCCTGTCTCATCTCACACACTTCTTCTCAAATATAGTGTTCTTACTGGTGAACTGTTTGTCTTTTTATAAATCTGGTGACTTAAAAACAACAGTGTGCAAGACATTGGCCCAGGGCATTTGCACTGTCAATCTCGGTCTGATCTGGTAGCCTCACTTAGCTCTCTAGGCCAGGCCTTCCTTAAGCTATGCCACTCTCCTCCATCTTATTTATCGGGAGGCAGTCTAGAAAAGTCTTACATTTTAGTCATTTTAGAGTGTGGTAGTTAAGAACAAGAGCTTTGGAGGGGCATCTGGGTGGCTTAGTCGGTTGAGTGTCTGACTCCTGGTTTCAGCTCAGGTCATGATCTCAGGGTCGTGAGATCAAATCCCATGTGTGTGGGGGGCTGAGCACAGAGTCTGCTTCTCCTTCTCCCTCTGCTCCTTCCCCACTCAAATAAATAAATAAAACCTTAAAAAAGAAAAGAACAAGGGCTTTGGAATTAGGCTTAGATTTGAATCAAGGGCTTGCCACTTACTAGCTGTGATCTTAGTCTACTGAGTCTGTTTCCTCACTTGTAAAATGGGGATAACAATAATATCCACCTCATAGGCTGTTGTGAGGATGCAATGAGATAATGTATGTCAAATGCCTAGCATACAGTGAATACTTATTGGCTATTATTCCATTAATCTTGCTCTTTCTGCCCTTAGACCTGATAGCTTTTTGTGTATCCAAGGCCAGGATCCATTTTTCCAGTCTTTTGCTTCCCAATGCCCTGCATGCCTTTGCTACCTAGCGCCTTTATAAAGCTAAAACAGGGGCATCTGGGTGGCTCAGTCTTTAAGCGTCTGCCTTGGGCTGAGGTCACGATCCCGGGGTCCTGGGATCGAGCCCCGCATTGGGCTCCCTGCTCCGCAAGAAGCCTGCTTCTCCCTCCCCCACTCCCCCTGCTTGTGTTCCCTCTCTCTCTATCTCTCTCTCTGTCAAATAAATAAATAAAATCTTAAAAAAAATAAAGCTAAAACAGATGACCATGGAAGAATGTGGCTACTGACCAGGGATATCTCTGAAGGTTCAGTCCCACCTTGTTAAAGTCCTAAACCTAGACCGTCTTGCAGTCTTTTCTTGCCTTCTCAGCCCTTAGCTGGGTTTAGCAGTGTCCCATCTAGGCCACCATAGCATCACCTGCGAGTTTGTTAGAAATGTAAAATCTTGGGCCCCATCACAGAACTTCTGAATCAGAAACTCTGGAGGTGGGACCCACCCAGCAATCTGTGTGTTAACAAGCCCTCTACATGATTCTGATAAACACTAAAGCTTGAGAGCCACTGGTATAGTGGTTAGGAGCACAGACTCTGAAGTCAGATTGCTTGGGTTTAATTCCCTGTGGTTCCATTACTAGCTGTGCGAACTTGGGCAAACTACTTACACTCCCTTGCCTCAGTTTCCTTATCCGTAAAATGGGAATAATAGTACTCTCTCCTGGAAACTCTTGCTCTTTTTTCCTCTTGGCTTCCTTGAAACTACACTTTCCTGGTTTATCTTATACCTGACCAGCCCCTCACCCTCTTTTGTTGGTTCCTTGTCCTCTGCTTGACCTCTAAATGTTGGAGTTTCCAGGGCTCCGTCCAGGAACCTCTTCCTCTTTTCTATTCCATTATGTCCCTAGATAATGTTATCCAGTCCCACAGCTTTAAGTATTATCTGTGGGCTCTTAACTCCAAAATTAACTTATATTCCTGACTCTGACAGGGCCCAGAACTCAAGACATGTATATCTCCTTGACACTTCAGTTTGGAATTTTATTAGGCATCTT
Organism: Leptonychotes weddellii; assembly: GCF_054177405.1. Classification (NCBI taxonomy): domain Eukaryota; kingdom Metazoa; phylum Chordata; class Mammalia; order Carnivora; family Phocidae; genus Leptonychotes; species Leptonychotes weddellii. Next base: position 34,852,985 of record NC_138385.1, read on the forward strand.
GACCATTACATATCTAAAACTGAATTCTTGATACCTGACCACTCCCTTCTTGAGTCTTGCCCATTTTAGTAAATGATCCCAGCATTCACCCAAATCAAGAACCCTGGGAATGCCCCTGAGTCTTCTCTTTCCTTTTATACCCTATATTCAGACCATCACCAAAACCTGTTGGCCCTAACTCCAAAATAAATACAAAATTGTCATTGTCTCTGCTTCCTCCCACCTTACTCCAAGCTACCACTATCTCTCATGTTGTCTACTTGCAATAGTCTCCTAATTGGTTTCTCTGCTTCTGCTCTCACTCTATTTTGGTCTATTCTCCAAAACTATCAGAGAGATCTTTCAAATTGTAAATCTGATTGCCTCACTCCTCTGCTTCAGACCTTCCAATATCTTCTCTGAACAAGTATTCAGAATAAGAATGAAATCTGGGTCCCTGACCTAGGCCCATAAGAGGGGCTTGATCTAAACCCTGCCTGCCTCTCCAACCTCCTCTCACATGATTCTCCCTGTTGTTCATGACACTTCTGTCACACCAGCTTTCTCTGTATTTCTCTAACAGATCAAGCTCCTTCCTGCTACAGGAGTAGCTATTGCCCCTGCCTAGACATTGCTCCCCCAGGTCTGTGAATGGCTGGCTTTTTATCATTTAGATCTTGGCTCTAATTTCACCTGCTCAAAGAGCCATTCCCTTACCAATCAATCAAAGTAGACTTTCCATCTCAATCACATCATATAGCACTTATCAAAGCACCTGTCATATATTTATTTGTGTGTTTATCTCTTTGCATAGAGTGTAAGCTCTATGAGAACAGGGACCTATAGATCTTGCACACAGTTGTGTCCCAGGGTCTAGCACTGTGCTGGCACACAAAAGGTCCTCAATAAATATTTGCTGAATTCATGAATATTTTAAATAGTTGTAGTTCTTGGAAAATGGGTATTTCTTCTCTATATGCTGATAGATGCCAGACATATGTCCCTACACGCATGCCTATATTCCTACCTAACCTTAGGTTCTCTTTTTCTCTAAGCAACTTACAGCTCAATATATATATTAAAAATGTGTCCAATAAATTTTCATGGAATGAATAAATGAAGGAATGAACTTCTTTAACGTCCTCCCTGTTTCCCCTAGCACATAGATACAGTGCTGATCCTGATAACAACAACAACAGTGATGATCCTGATACTTGTTCAGCCATTACATTGCCCTAAAACCACTGCCCTCCAACTGAAGTAAGAGGGCCACCTACATGTAAAAATGGAAGAAGGTAACAGTTAAAGTGGTTAGCAAAAGGAGTGCTAGAGTGAGGCAGCTGTAGGCTAAAGGTGGTCCTCAGTGGGAAGTGGAGAAGGCAGAGTGCTTTGGCCACTTCAGTGGATCTCAAACTTCAGTAGTTATAAGAAAGCAGTGATTCTGATTCAGTAGGAGGCAACCACCCATCCTCATTTGTCTGAGACTTTCCCAGTTCTAGTACTGAAAATCCAGTGTCTGGGGAAAGCCCTCAGTCTGGGCAAAACCTAGATGATTGGTCACCCTGGTTCTGAGTAAGTTATTTTAAAACACCCCCAGGTGTAAGGAAAAATAAAATAAGATAAAAACAGAGAGAGAGAGAGAGACAAACCATAAGAGGTTCTTAACTCTAGGGAACAAATAGGGTTGCTGGAGGGGAGGTTGGGGGGATGGGGTAATTGGGTGAAGGGCATTAAGGAGGGCACGATAAGAAGGGCATTACCCAGTAATGAGCACTGGGTGTGATATGCAACTGATGAATCACTAAACTCTACCCTGACACTGATAATACACTGTATGTCAACTAACTTGAATTTAAATTAAAAAAAAAATGAAAATAAAACACCCCAGGGGTTTCTAAGGCAAGTGGTCCCCAGGCGACACTTGGAGACACTGCAACATAGGTAAAATGCTTGGTGGCAGCCCAACCTGCCTTACTAACTCTGATCTCCACTCTGATACCAAATAATACGGTTGGCTCAGCCCTGCTCTTCTCTTTCCAACCTTAGCTAAAAGGAACACTTTGTGAGGCTTCAATTGATTCAAGAAGATCGAAAATGCAGGGCTAAGTGATTAAAACTCTTACGGATGGAAGAACATTTAAATGCCAGAATTGCTTGAGTGCTTTAAAAATAGGGAGAAATGGCCAAGTTGTATCAGAGAGACAGAAACACATGGGTGAGGGCAGGAAGCTGGTGGTGACACCTAAGAACAGAGATAAGACTGCTAATTGGCAGAGCTGGGATTTGAACCCAGGTTCTTCTGACTCAAAAACCCATGATGCCACCCTTTATATCAGTTGTTCTTAGACTTCAGTATGCATCCACATTAACTACAGAGCTAGCTAAAATGTAGATTCCTGGGCCTAACACGTGAAAATTTGATTTACTAAACTAATCAACTAAAAGGAACCACTCAGAATGTGAGTGGCATAGTGTCATTTCTTCCCAGTCTGCTGACCCCTTCACTTCAGTGGCTATGGGCAGAGGTGTTAAGTGAGCTATGAAATGTTAACCTTTCTCTCCTGGCTGCAGCTGCTGTCACCGGAACAGATTTGAATTCAGTCGATGAAAAGCTGTCAAAGGACACCAATCCCTCTTTCCTCACTCATCTCCAATGCTTTCAAAGATTTTCTGCTCAGTTGTCACTGTGACTTGAAATCTCTTTCAGTTTCTTTGCCTTAGATTTCATAGTTAAAGTGTATACAACTAAGGATGCAACCTTCGGTTTTAAATAAGCCAGGGTGAAGAGAGCCAACTACTGAAGTAAAGGCATATTTTCAATATAGATGCTATTTATGGTTTGTGGTATGTGTTGGCAGGGATGTGGAGAAATTGGAACCCTTGCATCACTGGTGAGAATGTAAAATGGTGCAGCTGTTGTAGAAAACAGCCTGGCAGCTCCTCCAACAGTTCAACATAGAATTACCATATGACCCAGCAATCCTACTCCTAGATATATGCCCCAAAGAATTGAAAACAGAGACTCAAATACTTGTATGCAAATGTTCATAGCAGTACCATGCACAGAAGCAAAAAGGTGGAAACAACCCAAATGTTAATCGATGGATAGATGAACAAACTGTGGTATATATATGCAATGGAATATTACTCAGCCATTAAAAGGAATGAAATCCTTTCATTCAGAGTAGAGATCAGATGCATGCTATGACATGGATGAACCTTGAAGACATCATGCTGAGTGAAAGAAGCCAGACACGGAAGGGCAATATGGTATGATTCCATTTCTATGAAATGTCTACAATAGGCAAAGTCATAGAGACAAAGTAGATTAGAGGTTACCAGTGGCTAAGGAGGAGGGAGAAAAGAAGAGTTATTGTTTAATGGGTACAGAGTTTCTGTTTGGGGTGACGAAAATATTTTAAAAGTAGATTGTAGTGGCGTACCTGGCTGGTTCAGTCAGTCAGTAGAACATGCAACTCTTGATCTTGGAGTTGTGAGTTTGAGCCCCATGTTAGGTGTAGAGATCACTTAATTTTTTTTAAAGATTATAGTAATTATTGTACAACAATGTGAATGTAATTGATGTCACTGGGCTGTACACTTAAAAAGATTAATGTTTGAAGTTATATAATAATAATAATAAAAAAAAATAGAACTGATGTCAAGTAGGAAATAGGAAGTTGAGGATGGCAGTGGGTTGCAGGAGAGAATGAGGAGACTGATTCCCTGAAGGTAGTTGCCTGCTAAGCCTACAGCTTTGAAGATAAGGATTACCTAGGGTCTGGAACTCTGCAACAAAGATACAGAAGGTGGTATATGAGATGACAGGTGAGTCAAGCAGGTAGGCCTTGGAGCACACTTCCATATGCTACAGAGTACATGGATAGGTAGGTGATCAGCACAAGTCTTGTTAAGTGGAAATTTGAGTGACTGAACAAATATGTAGAAGCCCAACACAGCACATAGTATGTGCTCTAAAAAATTGTGTTGCCATTATTGATTGATGGGGAAAGATGAAGGCCTCAATAAATATTCTTGAATTAATAAATTCATATTATGGCCTCTTTTTGAGATGACTTTTCCCTCCATTCCTGGGGAAATCCTGCCCCCATCCCTTAAAACTTTGGGTAAACACAGCCTCCTCTGTGAAGCCTTTCCAGATTTCATGTCCTTTACCCTAAATAGAAGTGGCTTCTCCTGTGACTATGAGGAGTTATGGAGAGGCATTAGTGCTAGGGTTCAAGGGAATATTGGCGCTAGGAAGGGACAACTAGGCTGGAAATGTCAGGAAGGATTACAGGTTTGCATTTGGAGTTTGTACACAGGACTTGGGGTTGCTACAAAGGCAGGAAACTGAGGGTCAGTCAACAACAAAGTAAGTGAGGGCAAGCCCCCTGATTGGTCAGAAAAATGAACACAAACTACAAATTGGAGGGAAACCAGTAAACCAATGACCAAGTAACCCAACCCTAGTCCGCTGATTGGTCCTAGTGACAAACCATGTAGCAACTTCCCTCTTTACCTTTACATTAATGGCCTTTCCTCCTTCTGGAACATTCTTTTCCCATTTCTGCATGTGGAAATTCTGCCCTGTTCTTCAAGGTCCAGTTCAGAATAAAGCCCCTTTCATGAAGCTTTCTCTGTTTTCATGTCTCCCATCTCCAACGGTAAGATGAAACCACATATATTGCAGTGAAAGAGAGATATGGGGGCACCAGACCTGGGGTGCAGGACATTGTTGGAGGCACTGGGATAAAAGAGATGGGACAGCGCTGGAAGGAAGGACTTAGGTTTTAAGATTTTGCACCTGGGTTTGTTCACTTATATTGCCATTACTATAAAACACAAAGTAATCAACCCAGGCTTCTTGTGGTAAGAGCTAAGCCAGAGAGACAGAAATGCATGGGTGAAGGCAGGAAGCTGGTGGTGACACCTAAGAACAGAGATAAGACTGCTAATTGGCAGAGCTGGGATTTGAACCCAGGTTCTTCTGACTCAAAAACCCATGATGCCACCCTCTATATAAGTTGTTCTTAGACCTCAGTATGCATCCACATTAACTACAGAGCTAGCTAAAATGTAGATTCCTGGGCCTAACATGTGAAAATTTGATTTACTAGATGGGGCCCAGAAATTGGCATTTTAATAAAATCCCCAATTGATTCTAAACTCTGTTGTCCAGGGACCACATTCTGAGAAACTTTTTTCTATTTCTTGGTGCCACTTACCTCAATCCTTATCCCACCTTCATCATTCATGTATAGCAATGTGATAGACATCTAATTTTATTTTTTGTTGTTGTTTTAAAAAGAATTTACTTATTTATTTGACACAGAGAGAGAAAGAGAGAGAGAGCGAGCACAAGCAGCAGGAGCTGCAAGCAGAGGGAGAAGCAGGCTCCCCACTGAGCAGGGAGCCCGATGTAGGGTTCGATCCCAGGACCCTGGGATCATGACCTGAGCAGAAGGCAGATGCTTAACCGACTGAGCCACCCAGGCGCCCGAAGATATCTAATTTTAGAAAAGACTATTTTCCCCCATTTATTGGTCTTGGCACCTTTGAAGAAAATCAATTGACGGCAGATATATGGGTTTATTACTATCTCAATTTATAATGTATCTCAATTATCTGTATATCTATCTTTATGCCAGTACCACACATCCTTTTCATATTGAGGTAAAATTCACATCACATCATACACCATTGTAACCATTTTAAGTATACAATTCAATGGCTTTCCCCCTAATTCCTGGTAACCACTAATCTGCTTTCTGTGTCTATGGATTTGCCTATTCTGGACATTTCATATAAATGCAATCATACAGTATGTAACCCTTTGTGTTTTCAAGATTTATCCATGTTGTAACATGTATCAATACTTTATTCCTTTATTCCTTCTTATAACTGAATAATATTCCATTGAATGGATATACCACATTTGGTTTATACATTCATCAGTTGATGGGAAATTGTTCTATCTCCTATTTCCTTTTTCCCATTTTGAATAATGCTGCTATGAACATTCATGTACAAATTTTTGTGTGGGCTTATGTTTTTATTTCTCTAGGAGTGGAATTGCTGGGTCCTATGGTAATTCTATTTGACTTTGACTTGACTTTTTGAGGAACTGCCAAAATGTTTTCCACAATGGCTGTTTCATTTCACATTCTCATCTGCAGTGTATGAAGGTTCTAATCTCTCTACATCCTTGCTAACACCTGTTGTTTTCTGTTTTTTGGTGTTTGTTTTTTAATTGTAGCCATCCTCGTGGGTGTGAGGTTGTATTTCATTATGGTTTTGATTAGCATTCTCTAGTGATTAATGATGTTGAGCATCTTCTCATGTGCTTTTAGGCCACTTGTATATCTTGTTTGGATAAATATCTATTCAACTCCTTTGCCCATTCTAAAATTGAATTGTCTTTTTTTGTTAAGTTGTATGGGTTCTTTATATAATATTTATAATAAAATCTTATCAGATATATAATTTGCAAATATTTTCTCTCATTCTGTGGGTTGCCTTTTCACTTCCTTGATGCCCAGAAGTTTTGATTTTGTTGAAGTTGAATTTATGTACTTTTTCCTTTTCTTTTGTGCTTTTTTCATATCTAATAAGAATTTGTTGCCAAACTCAAAGTCATGCAGATGTTACCCCTATGTTTTCTTCTAAAAGGCTAATAATTTTATTTTATTTTATTATTCTTTTAAAGATTTTATTTATTTATTTTGACAGAGAAAGACACAGTGAGAGAGAGAACACAAGCAGGGGGAGTGGGAGAGGGAGAAGCAGACTCTCCTGCTGAGCAGGGAGCCCTATGCGGGGCCTATCCCAGGACCCTGGGATCATGACCTGAGCCGAAGGCAGATGCTTAATGACTGAGCCACCCAGGCGCCCCAAGGCTAATAATTTTAGCTCTTGCATTTAGGTCCTTGATCCATTTCGAGTTAATTTTTGCATATGGTATTAGGTAAGTGTCCACATTCTTTCTTTTGCATGCAGATATCCAATTGTCCCAGGACCATTTGTTGAAGAGACTGTTCTTTCCACATTGCATGATCTTGGCACCTCTTCGAAAATCAATTGAATTTAGAGTATATGGGTTTCTATCTGACTCTCAATTTATTTTATTGATTATAGGTCTATCCTTATGCCAATACCATACTATTTTGATTATTATAATTTGTAGTAAGTTTTGAAATTGAGAAGGGTAAGTCTTCCAATTTTGTTCTTTTTCAAGATTATTTTGCTTATTCAGGGTCCCTTGCAATTTCATACAAATTTTAAAATAAAATTGTTCATTTTTGGGAAAAAAAAGGCAGTTTTATTTTGATAGGGATTGCATTGTATCTGTAGATAGCTTTAGGTGGTATTGTCATCTTAACAATATTTTGTATTCCAATCCATGAACACATGATGTTTTCTCATTTATTTAGATCTTTTTAGTTTCTTCCAACAATGTTTTGTAGTTTTCAGTGTACAAGTCTTGTACCTACTTGGTTAGATTCATTCCTAAGTGTTTTATTCTTCTTGATCCTATATAATTATTTTCTTCATTTCCTTATCAGATTGTTCATTTCTAGTGTATAGAAATACAAATGGTTTTTGTACGTTGATCTTGTATTTTGCAACATTGCTGAATTCATTTATTAGCTCTAGAAGTTTTTTTTTTTGTTATTTAGCATTTTCTATGTATAAGATCATGCCATCTGTGAATAGAGATAGTTTTATTTTTTTCCTTTTTAATTTGGATGCCTTTTATTTCTTTTTCTTGACTAATTGCTCTGGTAAGAACTTTTAGCACAGTGTTCAATAGAAGTAGTGAGACTGAACATACTTGTGTTGCTCCTGATTCCCAGGGAAAACCTGCCAATCTTTCACCATTGAGTATGATGTAAGTTGTCTTTCATACATGATCTTTATCAGGTTGAGGAATTTCCCTTCTATTTCTAGTTTGTTGAGTGTTTAAAACAACCTTACATTCATGGGATAAATCTCATTTGGTCATAGTATATAATTCTTCTTACATGTTGATGGATTCGTCTTGTTTGTATTTTGCTGAGTGTTTTGCTTTTATATTCATAAGGGATATTGGTCTTTAGTTTTGTTTTATTGCTGTTTTTGTTGTTATGTTTTTGGGTTTAGTATCAGGGTTATACCTCATAACATGTGTTAGGAAGTTTTCCTTTCTTTCTATTTTTTTTTTTTTTTTTTTAGGGAATGATAGGTGTTCATTTTTCTTTAAACATTTGGTAGAATTCACCATTGAAGCCATCTGGTCTGGAGTTTTCCTTTGTGGGAAATGTTTTATGTTCAATCCCTTGTAGGAAATGTTCAATCTTTTTACTCGTTACAGGACAATATAGATTTTCTATCTTTTCTTAAATCAGTTTCAGTAGTTTGTGTGTTTCTAGGAATTTGTCCATTTCACCTGGGTTATCTAATTTGCCAGCATACATTGTTCATAGTATTCCTCTGTAATACTTCTTATCTCTATATGGGTTGCTAGCAATGGCCCTTCTTTCATTCCAATTTCAGTAATTTCAGCCCTTTCTTTTTTTAATTGGTCAGTCTAGCTAAAAGTTTGTCAACTTTATCTATTCAAAGACCGAATTTCAGCTTGATTTTTCCCATTATTTTCTATTTTCTATGTTATTTATTTCCCCTTTAATCTTTAATATTGCCTTCCTTCTATTTGCCTTGGCTTTAGTTTGCTTTTTTGTTGTTGTTTCTTACGGTAGAAGGTAAGATTTTTTTACTTGAGATCTTCTTTTTTTTAATTTAATTTTATTATGTTATGTTAATCACCATACATTACATCATTAGTTTTTGATGTAGTGTTCCATGATTCATTGTTTGTGTATAACACCCAGTGCTCCATTCAGTACGTGCCCTCTTTAATACCCATCATCAGG
>NC_138385.1:34862375-34877930 GCF_054177405.1 Leptonychotes weddellii
TATCATATGGTTTCACTTATTTGTGGAGCATAAGGAATAACATGGAGGACATTAGGAGAAGGAAGGGAAAAATGGGGAGGGGGGAGTTGGAGGGAGAGATGAACCATGAGAGACTATGGACCTGAGAAACAAACAGGGTTTTAGAGGGGAGGGGAGAGGGGGGATTGGTTAGCCCGGTGATAGGTATTAAGGAGGGCACATACTGCATGGAGCACTGGGTGTTGTATGAAAACAATGGATCGTGGATCACCACATCAAAAACTAATTTTGTATTGTATGGTGACTAACATAACATAATAAAATTAAAAACTACAAAAAAAACCCAAAACAAAACAAAAAAGAAGAAATAATGACAAACATTAAAATGCCCACTCCCACTCTTAAAAAAAAAAAAAAAAGAACACAGAGGGCATTGGGGCTACTCTTGGAAAGAAGACAGGGCAAATAGCCTGTGGAACACACAGTGTGGAAACAGTGACCTGAAGAGTGCCTGGAGCACACAGTGAAGAAGTTAGTTGCTCTTCTCATAGTATGTCCCAGAGAGGCCGCATTCACAGAGAGACCCCTCTGGGAGCAAAGGAACTGGCAGGCACCATTTCCTTCCCTTGCCCCTCAGCATAAGCATAGGGCCACCTGCAGGAACCAGCCCAGTGCTGACACTTGTTACCTAACTTGCTTACAGCAAGCCCTGCCCCCCTGCACTCCAGTGGAACCACCCTTCCCAGTCAGGTTTGCCTCATTCCCAGCACAGCGGGCCCCCTTCTCCAGAAGACTGGCCTAAACCTCTGCCAATACCACATGTCCTGACCCAGGAGTTTTGCAGAGCCTTAGTTCTGGTGGAGGTGGCAATAGGTCTCATTTCACAAACAGACCAAAGCACACCTATGAGTCACATTCAGACCAGGGGCCAAACACTGCCCACAACAGGCAAAGAGAGCCTCTGCAGATGACTGGTCTGAAGAATAAAGCAGCCAAGACAAAACAGCACAGCACATGCAGCACACATTGGAGACACTCCCAGAAGTGCCAGGCCCTTGGGAAGAGGGCACACTACATGGCAGGGAACTATAGAACCTCTTCTCCATAAGGCCATTACCTTCAAGAACAGGAAACGTGGGGTGCCTGGGTGGATCAATCAGTTAAGCATCCAACTCTTGATTTCAGCTCAGGTCATGATCTCAGGGTCGTGGGATCGAGCCCTGCATTGGGCTTTGTGCTTAGTGGGAGTCAGCTTGAGGATTCTCTCCCTCTTCCTCTACCCCTCCCCACTGGTGTACTTTCTCTCTCTCAAAGAAATAAATCTTAAAAAAAAAAAAAGAATAGGAGACATAGCTGATTTTCCTAATACACAGAAACAGGCACAGAGACTTAGACAAAATGAGGAGACAGAGGAATATGCCCCAAATGAAAGAACAGGACAAGACCACGGCCAGAGATCTAAGTGAAATAAATATAAGTAGCATGCCTTATAGAGAGTTTAAAGTAATATCATAAAGATACTCTCTGAACTTCAGAAAAGGGTGGAGGACATCAGTGAGATCCTTAATGTAGAGATAAAAAAAGAACCAATCAGAGATGAAGAGTGGAATAGATGAGATTAGAATCACCCTTGATGCAATAAATAGCAGGCTAAAAGAAGTAGAGGAACGAATGAATGACCTAGAAGACAGAGAAAAGGAAAGTAATCAAGCTGAACAAAGGAGAGAAAAAAGAATTATGCAAAACTAGAACAGACTAAGGGAACTTAGTGGCTCCATCAAACATAATAACATTTGTATTATAAGAGTACCAGAAGAAGAAGAGAGAAAAAGGGCAGAAAAGTTATTTGAAGAAATAATACCTCAATACTTCCTTAATCTGGGGAAAAAAACAGATATCCAAATTCAGGAGAAACAGAGTACCCCCAACAAAACCATCAAAAGCAGATCCACACCAAGGCATACTGTAATTAAATCGGCAAAATATAGTGATGAAGAAAAAATTGTAAAAGCAGCAAGACAAAAGAAGACAGTAGATACAAAGGAAACCCCATAAGGCTATCAGGGGATTTTTTTTTTTTTTTTAGCAGAAATTTTCCAATCCTTGAGGGAGGAGCATGATATATTCAAAGTGCTGAATGGGAAAAATCTACAGCAAAGAATACTCCATCCAGCAAGGCTATCATTCAGAATAGAAGGAGAGATAAAGAGTTTCACAGACAAACAAAAACTAAAGAAGTTCATAACCACAAAACCAGCCCAGTAAGAAATATTAAAGGGTACCCTTTGAGTGGAAAGACCCAAAGTGACAGTATGAAGGTAGGAAACACAAAAGCAGTAAAAATGAGTATTTCTGTAAAAAAAACAGTCAAGGAACTCATAAAATAAAAGGATATAAAACATGACAACATATACCTAAAACACAGGGAGGAGAGGAGAAACAGTGGGTTCAAACTTAAATGATCATTAACTTAAGATAGCCTTTTATATGCAGAAGATGTTATATACAAACCTAATGGTAACCAAAAACTAATAAATATGCAAAGAATAAAGAGAAAGAAATCCAAATATATCACTAAAGAAAACCAGCAAATCATGAAAGAAAAGAAAGGATCAAAGAAAACCTTCAGAAACAACCATGAAACAAGTAATAAAATGGCAATAAATACATATCTATCAATAATTGAATGCAAATGGACTAAATGCTCTAACCAAAAGATAGGGTAACAGAATAAATAAAAAACAAGACCTATCTGGGGGCGCCTGGGTGGCTCAGTCGTTAAGTGTCTGCCTTCGGCTCAGGTCATGATCCCAGGGTCCTGGGATCGAGCCCCGCATTGGGCTCCCTGCTCAGCGAGGAGCCTGCTTCTCCCTCTCCCATTCCCCCTGCTTGTGTTCCCTCTCTCGCTGTGTCTCCCTCTGTCAAATAAATAAATAAAATCTTTAAAAAACAAAAAACAAAAAACAAGACCTATCTAAATGCTGCCTACAAGAGACTCATTTTAGACCTGGAGACACCTGCAGATTAAAAGTGAGGGGATGGAGAAACATCTATCATACAAATGGATGTCAAAAGAAAGCTGAAGTAGCAATACTTATATTGGACAAAATAGACTCTAAAACAAAGACTGTAACAAGAGACAAAGAAGGACACTATATCATAATAAAGGGGACAATCCAACAAGAAGATATAACAACTATTAATATTTATGCACCCAACATGGGAGCACCCAAATACATAAAACAGTTAATAACAAATATAAAGGAACTAATTGATAATAACACAATAATAGTAGGGGACTTTAACACCCAACTACATCAAAGGACAGATCATGTAAACAGAAATTCAACAAGGAAACAATGGCTTTGAATGACACACTGGAACAGATGGATTTAACAGATATATATACAGAACATTCCATGCTAAAGCAGCAGAATACACATTCTTTTCAAGTGCATATGGAACATTCTCCAGAATAGATCACATATTAGGTCACAGAACAAATTTAAAAAGATTAGAACTACTCTATGACCCAGCAATTGCACTACTAGGTATTTACCCAAAGGTTACAAAAGTACAGATTCAAAGGGGCACATACACCCTGATGTTTATAGCAGCATTATCAACAATAGCCAAACTATGGAAAGAGCCCAAATGTCCATCGACTGATGAATGGATAAAGATGTGGTATATATATACAATGGAATATTCTTCAGCCATCAAAAAGAATGAAATCTTGCCATTTGCAACAATGTGGATGGAGCTAGAGAGTATTATGCTAAGCAAAATAAGTCAGTGAGAGAAAGACAAATACCATATGATTTCACTCATATGTGGAATTTCAGAAACAAAACAAATGAGCAATGGAAAAAAGAGAAAGAGAGAGAGAGAGACGAACCAAGAAACAGACTCTTAATTATAGAGAACAGACTGATGGTCACCAGAGGGGAGGTGGGTGAGGGGGATGGGTTAAACAGGTGATGGGTATTAAGGAGTGCACTTGTCGTGATGAGCATCAAGTGTCGTATGGAAGTGTTGAATCACCCTATTGTACACCTGAAGCTAATATTACACTGTATGTTAACTAACTGGAATTAAAATAAAAAGTTAACCAAAAAGAACCACAGGGACGGGAGATGAGATCTTGAGCCCAATGTTACCATCATTAAGTTCCCCTGGAAGGGCTGTACTCTCCATAAAAGGTTGGACTAGAAAAAAATCTACATTTTTAACAGAGGGAAACTACAAGGAAGTTTATCTGTCTGTGTCTAAGTCCTAGATGGAAGAAAAAATATCTGTGAATTAAAGCACAGGCCCGAAACTCATGTGGGTTTTAGATTTTAATTTATACAATCTGCATTACCAGGAACCTTTACCCTGATGCTTTTGGCAGAAGCAAAAGTAGAACTGCTTTGAATGGATGTTCCCACACATGGACCACAAAAATTTTCACAGAATTTTTTTTACAAACCCCATTAAAGAAGACATCGCAATAAAAAAAAACTACAAGAATAAATTATCTAACATGAGTGAGAACCAGTGGACGCAAACACCAGCAAGCTTAGAATCCTGAGAACCACTGGGCTGTGTGTGGGGGGTTAGATTTGAGGAAATTACCCAGCATGAAGAACAAATAGAGATAAAAAGTATGACAGAGAGGCAAAATGACAAGGAGGATAGAATGAAGGGTGAAACATTAATCTAAGATGCATTCCAGAAGGAATCAGAGAAAGGCAAAATTCAAGGGGATAATGGCTGAGGATTTTCCAGGATTGATAAAAGACTTAGGAAGTACAAGTGCCAAATAAAATAAATAAAATTAAATCTATATCCAGACATGTTAGAGTCAAACTGCAGAACACCAAAAACAAAGAGAAAATTCTTGAAAACTATGAGAGACAGCAGACTTCGAAATTATAAAATGTAAGCCAGAACACAGCTAAATAATATCTTCAAAGTTCTGAGGGAGAATATCTGTCAACTTAGTTTTCTAGACCCAGCTAAATTATTTTTTTAAAGAATTTATTTTTAAGAAATCTCCACACCCAGAGTGGGGCTTGAACTCACAATCCCAAGATCAAGAGTCCCATGCTCTACCAACTGAGCCAGCCAGGCAACCCCCCAGCTAAATTACTATTCAAGAGTGAGGGCAGTAAAAACATTTCCAGAAATGAACTGAGAGGATCAAGAATTCATAAATCCTTGCTGAAAGTAATACTGAAGTATTTACTTCTGAAAGGAAGCACTGAGTGGGAAAGGGAATTGTGAGCAAAAATATTGGTAAATATGTGGGTAGATCTAAATAAGTATTGGTTGTAACAAACAATAATGCTGATGATGAATAATTTGGGGCTATAAAAACAAAGTTGGAGAGGCATGGTTTGGTTAAAATTGTCTAAGTCCTTGAATTGTTTTAAGGGAGGGCAGAACTATTGAGAAACTTCAGACATTTTAAGTAAAAGGATAAGAAAGAACCAGTGTAGGGCGCCTGGGTGGCTCAGTTGGTTAAGCGACTGCCTTCGGCTCAGGTCATGATCCTGGAGTCCCGGGATCGAGTCCCGCATCGGGCTCCCTGCTCAGCGGGGAGTCTGCTTCTCCCTCTGACCCTCCCCCCTCTCATGCTGTCTCTCATTCTCTCTGTCTCAAATAAATAAATAAATAATTAAAAAAAAAAAAAAAGAAAGAAAGAACCAGTGTATAACTTCCAAACCACTAGGAGAAAAAAATAATTTAAAAAAATTGACTAATGGAAAAAAAGGCATGAAAGGGAAAAAAGAAGTGTAGAAAAAAGCAGAAGAGAGAAATCCCATAAGGTGATATAAATAAACCCAAATGTATCATTAATCACAACTAAATGTGGCTGGACTAAAACTTCTGAGCTTCAAGACAGAATCTTGCTTGCATTTAAAAATCCAAAATTTAGGTGTGCCTGGGTGGCTCAGTTGATAAGCGTCTGCCTTCAGCTCAGGTCATGATCCCGGAGTCCTGGGATGCAGCCCCAGGATCCTGCTCCCTGCTCAGTGGGAAGTCTGCTTCTCCCTCTCCCTCTGCTCCTCCCCTACTACTTGTGCTCTCTCTCAAATAAATAAATAAATAAAATCTTTAAATTTTTTTTTAAAAATTCAAAATTTAGCTAAATTCTTTTCATAAAAGTTACCTAAAACATAAGGGCATAAGAAATGATGGAAAAAGGCCAAATAATAACCAAAATTGATGTAGCTATGTTAAAGTTAAACATAAAATATAGAAAGCATAGAAAACATACAAAGTGACAAATATTATTAAGGATAAAGAGTGTCATAATATATTTATAAAAGAAAGAATTCACCAGGAAGATATAACAGTTCTAAATCTGTCTGCACCTAAATACATTGCCTCAAAATACGTAAAAGAAAACCTGACAGAATTACAAGGAGATACCAACAAATCTATCATTGGAGGTAAATTTTTTTAAAGATTTTATTTATTAATTTGAGAGAGGTGGGGGGAGAGCACAGAGGGAGAAGCAGACCCCCAGCTGAGCGGAGAGCCCAATGTGGGGCTCGATCCCAGGACCCTGGGATCATGACCTGAGCCGAAGGCAGACGCTTAACCAACTGAGCCACCAACACACTCCTCGTTGGAGGTAAATTTTAATACACCTCTCCATGATGATAGAGAAAGCAGACCAAAAATTAACAAGAATATAGAAGATTTGAACAGCCCAATTAAAAAAAAAACTAACAACACTTCAATAAATGTATATGGAATTCTATACCAAATAATTACAAAATACTCATTCTTTAAAAATACACGTAGAGGGGCGCCTGGGTTGGCTCAGTCATTAAGCGTCTGCCTTCGGCTCAGGTCATGATCCCAGGGTCCTGGGATCAAGCCCCGCATCGGGCTGCCCCCTCAGCGGGAGCCTGCTTCTCCCTCTCCCGCTCCCCCTGCTTGTGTTCCCTCTCTTGCTGTGTCTCTCTCTGTCAAATAAATAAATAAAATCTTAAAAAAAACCACGTAGATCTTTTATCATATTGCAATAAAATTAGAATTCCAAGTAAGAAAAATGAAAAAAGAATTTACTTTGAAATTAAAAGAAAGTAGGTTATAAAACTAGTTTGTGCAATATTATCCCATTTGGGGAAAAAGAATATCTATGTTATGCATTGAAAGAAAAGGTCAAAAAGAGGCACTAAAAATGGTAACAGTGGTTACTTATGGTTTGTTGGCTTACAGGTGATTTTTAGCTTTGCTTTATTTATTTATTTTTTTAGCTTCACTTTATTTTTAAAGAGCTTTTCTGTGTTGTTAAATTTTCCTGCTTGGAGCATGTAAGCATATATATATATATATTTTTTTTCTTTTTCTAATCAACAATGAATTGTACTTAAGGTAACATGTAGAATAATAACTTGCCTGCTTTTGGCCATAGCCTCATAACTGGTCTCCCCATCTCCATGCTGGCCTAATAGAGTCTCTTTCCCAAAGCATTGAGAATAAAATCCAATTTCCTAAGCTCGGCCTGCAAGGTTTCGCATGATATTGCTCCAGCCTACATTTCCGACCTTACTTGTGGGCACACTCCCCAGATTCACTCTAATCCAACAACACGGGCTTTCATTTCCTTGCACTCTCCAGGGTCTTTCCATCTGGTCTTCCCATCTGCTACCCCTTGAACCTGGAAGCCCTGCTGTTCGCCTTCCCCCAACACTCTCTTCACCTGTCCAAGTCCTAAGTATCCTTCGTGTTTCAGCTGAAGTATTAAATCCTTAGGGAAGCCTTTTCTTCTCTCACTCCCCATACTAAGTTCGGTTTCTCTGATCGATATTTTCAAAGCATCTATTCTTTTCCTTCACAGCAGTAAAAAGAAACTTGAAAATACATGTTTATGTGTTTACTTGGTTATTGTGTGTCTCCCTTGATAAACCGTTTGCTCTGTAAGCCACAGAAAATGAAGTCAAGAAGTTCATAAATGAGAAGGCTAAATGATATGCCACCATGGCGGTTTTAACTTCCAGTTCTCCTGGTTATGGCTAAGATTTGTTGAAAAATGCTGACGAGATAAATTTCCTTTTGTATTCTCTTTTCTCCATCTGCTTTACTGGCGTATTCCCCTTTAAAGGAAGGAAGTCCTATGAATTAGATTAAAAACAAAACAACAACGACAAAAAAGTTGTTACTTCTGAGGCCAAGGACAGTGAAGTAGGGTCATGTGCAGATGGGTATAAATTACTGAATCATATTTCATTGTCTTGAAGCTCTGTTTCATTATATAATTGATACAGTACCACATAACCAAAGCCCGATTCAAGTTGGCCTGGATATGCTCTATCTTCTCTTCCAGGGACAACTTGTACACATTCAGTCAGCTTGAATAATAATGGTCTTTGTAATTAGGGCCAGTACATAGGAAAAAGAGATACATTTTCCACTGACTCACTGTTGCTCTCAAGAAGAAAAAATTTGGTTACTGCTTAGGCTTGCTCCCGAGTTTACACTTTAGGGTATAATCTTAAATTCTTAAAATACAGCCTTTCAAAAAGATGCTGAGGCAACAAAGTAGGACACTCTTTTGTTCCTGCAACATCGTGGACTTAAATTCACAGACACTAGTCCCTTTTAGTTAATCCCACTCTCAACTTTTGCCCCCACAGAGGAAAGTCATGGTGCTAAATGCAATGGCAAATTCTCTACAAGAGTTCAAGGTTTTAACACAACTGGTTTGGTTCAAATCTCAGTCTTTTCCTTCTATTAGATCTAGTCACAAACTAGATGCTTGGTAGTTATCTATGAAAGTAAGTCTAGAAAACATCTGCTTGAGTATTTAGTCCCCTAATAGTTCCTATTGAAGTGATAAACATCTTTCAATTTTTCATCTCTTCTCAAAACTTCACTCCCAGTCACCTTCACAGTTCTATCTACAGTGAGGTGTGAGGCCTAGTTACATGAGCTTTAAAATGTGATTTATTCATAAATAATTCTGAAATAAACAGGCAATACCGTCCAGAAGAGGCAGGGGACAGTGACATAATTCATAAAAATAGGTATGGCCAGTTACGAATAAAGATAGGAAATGAGAAAGAACAGGTTTTGTAAATGCACTACGCTTTTCTTTATATTCCTTTTAAATGTCAAGGATTTTGATACTAAATATACACACAGTACCCCGAAAGGCATTGTTAGTAATTATTTGTGCACAAAAGGAAGACTATTTTTAACCTAACTAGATCCAAACATCGAGAGCAGGACTGGGGAAGCTAAATAATGCTGTGTGCTCTGGAGTATTTCTTATTCAAGTAAAACATGTTGTTAGTATGGTGTACCAAACTATTTATAATTCTTTGTTATTTGTATCTTCCAGAGTTGTGAGAGCCCAACCAGAGAACACTGTAAATCATTTGATCAAATCAATGAAAAGGCAACCAAATAAACTTTTCTGGTGATAAAAATGACCAACTGCAATGCAACTGATTGTATCATAGTATACTTAATTGGCTTAAGTTCTTCAGACTCCTGAAATAAGTGGACCAACAATTTCATAGTCATATTTCAGTTTTAATTGACCATGCAGTAATCTAACTGGATAACCTGTCAGTTCTATCCAGCTATTGCTATAAAAATGGAATACCTAATGAATATGAGAAAACAATATTTCCAACCAGAGTAATAGAAATGACTGTCAATGATCAGGATCTTACTAGAATTGAATTTAGACCCTTTCTGAAATATGTCAGAGTAATAAAGAAGATAGAAAACATTAACAATTTTTCCGAAGTTTCCTTTTATTTTTTATCAGTCCAATGTACCCCTTTTCCTCCTTATTCATGAAGTTTTAGAAGAAATTAATGAAATCCAACTCCCTTTTCAAAGCTACGGTGACTTCAAGAGTCTCGGTCTCCAGGATATAGAAAGCTTTGGCACTACTGCATTCCACAGGCTGGGGAAGGGTTATCAACAGCTTCCTAAAAATCAAAACAAAACAAGATAAGATAAAAACCTAGAATCAGCATCCTAAAGTGATATCAAGAAGCTATCACAACTAATGAATCATTGAACATTATATCAAAACTAATGATGTACTATATGTTGGCTAATTGACTTTAAATAAAAAAAGAAATCACTTTTTTTTTTTTAGATTTTATTTATTTGAAAGAGAGAGCATAAGTAGAGGGAGAGGGAGGGAGAAGCAGGCTCCCTGCTGAGCAAGGAGCCCAATGTGGGACTCGATCCCAGGACCCTGGGATCATGACCCATGCGGAAGGCAGCCGCTTAATCGGCTGAGCCACCCAGGCGTCCCAAGAAGATATCACGTTTAATAAGGTAATGGAAAGCAATACATACCATCAGAAGATTAGGAACCAAAAAATATTTAGACAGTATAAATACTGGATCAAAAATATGCCTAAGTAACACAAATAACATACCAGGGTTTTTTTGCTTTAAAAATCCAAGCAGGGGTTTTGTTCCCCCACTCTTTTTTTCAAAATTGACCCCATTTTGCATTATAGACACATAGTCTCAGGTTTGGTTTATAGGCAGAGGAATAGAGCCATTGCAACTTTAAGTTGGTTGGATAGATCTGTTGCCAGCCATGCTTACATGTAGATGGAATGTGACTGACTGATACAAATCTGAAAATTGGAATGGTTCTATAATAATTCTGCTAGCGGAACCTCAGGCTGAATCTCTACTACAGGTATAGTTGTTGAAATTCAGGCCTGGAATGATTTTAATACCAGATCAATGAAAGTGCTTCTCTGTGCTTGCTTCTGCTTCTTTCTCCTATACATTGACAAAAAGCCCTGTGAGAGATTGCTGGGTTTATTTTGCAGTTGTGGCTCAGTTACTGGATAGCTGTATGCTTTAGATGCATTGCTGGGATGAGACATCCATAATTCTGTCATAGTGGTATGAATGTGAATTATGCCTGGGGTCGGCACATGCTGGTATCTGAAGAAAATTAAATGCATGCAACTCTTGTTACCTCACATTCTCCATAGAGAAGGCTTGAGTATCTCTATAAAAAGTGGACAGAAAAGCTCTTTTAGAAGGTATAAGATCCAAATCAGTAAAGGGATCTGGTATTTTTTAGGGCTACTTATAGAATACTTGTAAAAATAGTGTTTGAAACAAACTTTTGAAAACCAATGGCCTCTTTACTCATTTGCAAAGACCTAAGTTCAGGAAACTGGACTCATTAAAAGTATTTATCACAAATCTCTGGAACCAAAAGGAGAAATTTTCTGTGACTCTTGTTCCATTCCAGATATCTGGGGTAAGAAAAACAGCTCTCTCCACCAGAAGTAATATCGCGATGTATTTTAATATAGCCTGTAATATTTGGCATCTCAAGAAAGCGGGTGCAAAAAATGTTTAGAGTCCATCTTTTTAAAATTGTTTATAACATAGGTTGAGCTGGAATTAGATTTGCTTTATCTCTTATTCTACAAATGTTAATATATTCACTTTAAAAATAAAGCGAAGCTCAGTGGTGGTAGCTTCATTGCACTAAAAGACAACTATAAATCAACTGAAGAAGGAGCTCCAATGATAATGTGCCCCTCTCTGTCCAGAGAGATATAAATTCAGAAGAGACAGTTAGTGACCACTGGAATGATCCATCTATCCCTGCATTTCTGTCTAGTCCTTAGTAGTATGGCTTCACATACTAAAATTTTGAACAACAGAAATGGTGCAACTTATTTAGGCTGTTAGGAGAAGGGAAGTATTTTTGTCCAGTCTATTTTACTGTCTGATATCTGAATTGAGATTTATATTTAAACAAAATAAAATTCTACAAATACTTATCCATGTACAATTCATTGAAGGACAGGACTATATCTTATCTTCGTGTCCCCCCAGTGTCTAGCAGAAGACTTTATAAATGTTTGTTGAATGAATAAATAAACGAGTGAAAGCAAATAGGTCGCCACAAAATATTTGAATACCTACTATAGATTAGTACTATCATATATGAATAAACATTTAAACCCAATCCCTCAGCTTTTACATTGATAGTATACTTGCTTTTAAGAAGGTACAGTTTAGGAACTGACCAAATGCTTATCCAGTGTTAATTTTCATTAGCAATTATTTAAAAGTGAACTATAATATATGAAAGTAAAGGCAAAAAAACTATCTATAAAGTGAACTATAACTTAGAGACTTACATACTTACATTTATATTAGCAAAGTCAAGGTGATATTCCTTGCAAGAGATTTAAATACAGGACAACCTTGTTCTGTGCATATTCACATAATGCAGTTTTTATTTTACATAGTTAATTATTTTATCTAAATATCTGGGTTAAAAATAAACAGGACTTTTTAAAGGTTTTCTAGTGGAGCCATAACTATTTTCAAAGAAAGTGCAAAAATAGCTACTGAGCTAAACTTCACAATTTCATTTTGAAAACATTTTTTTGGTTTGAACATCAGTCAATTCTCAATCTGAATTAAAGGAGCACAGCAAAGGTGAGAATAATCTAAATAGCATTCAACCAAAAATTAAGTCATACTTGTATTTACAATATGTTCTTATTATCCCATTCAAGGAATTCATTTATGACATTCTTAGGATTCACTTCAAAAAATAATGAAATCTCATATGAAGACAAAAGTCCTTGGGAAATTAACCAATTTCCCCTATCTTTCCTCCTTTCTATCTACTCCATGTTGGGAATTGACATGCCAAAACAGCAAGTTTTTAAAAAATGAAGAATTTAAGAAATTGCTTTATTTCTTTAGGTTGTATAATTCCAAAAATCTGGGTTTTATTGATAATTCTAATGCAATTGACTATCATTTGACTGATACTTCTAGTCCATCCAGTTAAAATAGAGTCACTTGTTCTGCCTTATAGATACACAAATGGGATATTTTCTCTTACTTTTCTTGGGATAAGTAAACAGTGTTAGAGGGTGTCAAAATTGAAACTAAAGAAAGTTAACATGAATATCAATAAACTCAAAAACAAGACACACTTCCAATAACACAATTTCAGATAATAGCATGGCTCCAAAGAATGCTCAAGTGTTTGGGAAAGATGATAAAAATGATATAAGCCTTTCCTCAGTCTTCTACCATAATTCATGATTTTTTTTCTTAAGAGACAGCACCTCTGTGCACAGAGCATTTAATATATAAGAACAGTATGATCCAAAAATTCTAGTGTAGCCCACATTCTATGTGGACAGGTATCTCTGTGTGAGTCTTTCACTTAGTGGGCTCTGATAGATATCTGGAATGATAGCATAGCCAGAGCATCTGCCTGAAGATTGATGGAGAACTGCGAGGGGAGCGGAAATTAACTCCATGGTGTGTAGATACGTATGTGCTTTTAACAAGCACACCAATATCATGGAAGATTAACTGTTCATGTAAGCAACTTTCCTCGCAGAGGTTGTGTGGAAGAGTAAAAGCATATATAATATGAATTTAAAAAGTACAATACTCCTTGAAGTGAATTGTAGGAATAGTGGATGGGATTTTTATAACATGAGACAATGCCTTGTGAGAATGTAGTTTTGAAATGATATAAGTGATGAGAAAATATTTGATATATATTCATCTGTAGATCGTTTTGGGTTAAATGCCTCTACTGTGGAAATCAAGGTTAAGCCACGTAGGTACACTGAGTTGTTTACACATAGAAGTCTTTTGTATGAAGGATCTACTTTTTATTTTTTTATTTTTTTGAAGTCCTAAGATCAACAGGGGAGAAGTATTGATTCTGATAATGGAAGAAAGAAAAGGTGTCAGCGGTTGACTACTCTCCACGCCCAGTTTGAACTGTTCATGAGTTACAGAGAAAGAATCACTGCAATCAGCCCAAGTGTGCTCACTGCTATACACTCAGATGAAAAGTGAACAAAGCAGTGAGATATTTAGATATTTTATCAAGTACACACTGGGTCCCCTGGATTCCCTCTATAAGGAGTTGGTTTTGAGAGAGAGGACTGATTTGTCCAGGTTTCAGGATAAACATTTACCTCAGAATCTTACTGTATGTGTGGTGTTTGGGGAAGATAATTCGAACCTGTGTAATAAGAAGACTATTTTGAAAATATTAAATGTTTAATTGAATTATTCCACTATTACCTGTATTCTTTTTCAATGTAGTCACACTACTTGAGGAACTAGTGATAAATTGTTAGAATTTTTGTTTTAAGTAATTGATGACAAGAGTTTTCTGTTAATTTTCAGGGAAATATAATCAAATTGAGCCTTAGAGTCCCACAATAACCAAAAAGTTTAAAGATATTGCTTCTCTTATGCCATCACTGTACAAAAAAACCACGTGAAAGACTTAAAACTTAGGAGATTTTCACCTCTAGTTGTTTTTCCTCACAGACAAGCAAACTGTATCTGAATGTCAAGGACTGTGTTTTGGCAGTATCAACCTACTCCAAATGCATGGGGGCAAAGCAGAAAAAAATCAGGTGTTTCCAAATATATTTATATTTATATTATGCAGATCAAACATCTGAATGACATTTTCACTTTTCTTCAGACTTTAGGGGTGATGCAAAATAACTATGTACACTTTAAGAATATTGACTAAAGTTTTGTTAATATTATAATATATTATTCTAGTTCTAAGTTTTACTCACTTATTAGGAGTACGAAGGTCGAGAATCATTTCTTGGATGTCAATTTTAATTTCAGAAGGGTTTGTATTTGGCAGTTTAATTTTCACCTGAAAGAGAAAACGAGAAGAAAAATACTGCTGTCTTGAAGAACAGTTAATGTGAAGAGTGTAAGGAAGTTTGGGGACATGAGAACTAATATTTATTAAGTTCCAGCTATGTGCAAGCCTAGGCCCTTTCCTCATAACAATCTTGAGAGGCAGGATTACCCCCATTTTACAGATGATGAAACTGAGATACAGAGCAATTTAGTAAGGGCCCGAGGGCAACCGTGTGTAATTGAACTAAGGTCTGTCTGACTCCAAAGCTATATAGAAACACGTTGGTTACTCGCTTGTAACTTTCATTGTCTGAAGGTGCATACTAGTGCACCTGCTAAGGTTGGGGTCTTTCTATTGACTTTATTCTTATTTATTTATTTATTTATTTTTATTAATTTTATTTTATTATGTTAGTCACCATACATCACATCATTAGTTTTTGATGTAGTGTTCCAGGATTCATTGTTTCAGTACAACACCCAGTGCTCCATGCAATACATGTCCTCCTTAATACCCATCACCGGGCTAACCCATCCCCCAGTCCCCCCTAAAACCCTCAGTTTGTTTCTCAGAGTCCATAGTCTCTCATGGTTCATCTCTCCCTCCAATTTCCCCCCCTTCATTTTTCCCTTCCTACTATCTTTTTTTTTTTTAACATATAATGTATTATTTGTTTCAAAGGTACAGGTCTGTGATTCATCAGTCTTACACAATTCACAGCGCTCACCATAGCACATATCTTCCCCAGTGTCCATCACCCAGCCACCCCATCCCTCCCACCCCCCACCACTCCAGCAACCCTCAGTTTGTTTCCTGAGATTAAGAATTCCTCATATGAGTGAGATCATATGATACTTGTCTTTCTCTGATTGACTTATTTTGCTTAGCATAATACCCTCTAGTTC
>NC_138385.1:34878430-34910939 GCF_054177405.1 Leptonychotes weddellii
CTCCAGCAACCCTCAGTTTGTTTCCTGAGATTAAGAATTCCTCATATGAGTGAGATCATATGATACTTGTCTTTCTCTGATTGACTTATTTTGCTTAGCATAATACCCTCTAGTTCCATCCACATCGTTGCAAATGGCAAGATTTCATTTTTTGATGGCTGCATAATATTCCATTGTATATATATACCACATCTTCTTTATCCATTCATCTGTCGATGGACATCTTAATTAATTAATTAGTTCACAATTCCTAGAGAAGTGTAGGAGTCCATAAAAGTCGTTAACATAACAGAAGATAAATAAAAACATGATCCTTACACACACAAAAAAATGGGACTGTTGATTGGTTTGGTAAGATTTTACTTAAAAATGTCTCATCTCAGTTAGCACATGACCCAGCAATTCCACTCCTGGATACATACCCCAGAGCATTTAAAACAGGTGTTCAAACAAAAACATTATATGTTTTTGTTCACAGCAGCATTATTCACAATAACTTGAATCAAAGGCACAAACAACACAAATTTGCATCAACTGATAAATGGATAATCAAATTGTGGTATAGCCATACAATAGAATATTATTCAGCCATAAAAAGCAATGAAGTACTATTACATGGATGAACCTTGAAACATTAAGCTGAGTGAAAGAAGCCAGGCACATACTGTAGGACTCTATTCATATGAAATATCCAGAGTAGGTAACCCATAGAGACTGAAAACAGATTGGTGGATGCCAGAGGTTGGAGAGGGAGAAAAGAGGAGTGACTTTAACAAGTACAGATTTCCTCCTGGGTTGATGAAAATGTTCTGGAATTAGATATTGGTGATGGTTGCACAACACTGTCAATGTATTACATGTCACTCTCAGTGAATTCTGTATTGTGTATTTTACCACAGTACAAAGTCTCATCCCTCACTCTAATTTAATTAATTCCCTTTTTGATGGAAGTTGATCTATCTATCTATCTATCTATCTATCTATCTATCTATCTATCATCTATCTATCCATCCATCCATCCATCTATCTGAGATGCCATGGCATATGGTTTCTATAAACAAACAAAACAACTTAAGGTTAAGGTAAATTATGAAGCCTTCTCTAAAATGAGCTAGAAGACTTGAAATATCAGACATCGGGTGATTTAAGAACTGGAATGGTAGGGGCACCAGGGTGGCTCAGTCGTTAAGCATCTGCCTTTGGCTCGGATCATGATCTCAGGGTCCTGGAATTGAGCCCTGCATCTGGCTCCCTGCTCAGCAGGAGGTCTGCTTCTCCCTCTCCCACTCCCCCTGCTTGTGTTCCCTCTCTCGCTGTGTCTCTATCAAATACATAAATAAAATATTAAAAAAAAAGAACTGGAATGGTAAGGATAAAAACAGCAGGTTATGAGGGAAATACATATCAAATAAGTAATGGGGAAAATGGAATTCCTTGTAAGAAGCTTAAAGTAGGCAATAGTGTTTTTGCAATATAAAATTTGTGGACCAATACATGTCTGTGAGTTATATTTTACTTTATTAAATCTGTATATAAAAATATTTGTAAATAGAGCTCTAGAGGTCCTACTATCTAAATATATCCTATGGCTAATATTTTAATTAAACAAAGAATTACCTCCTATTTATATTTTGAAAACTCAGATCTTCATAATTAATAGATGTTTTAAGTGAGAGAAATAGAGCATTTCTTAGAGGTAGTTATAGGTGCTCCACCTCAAAGCAAATGAGCATTCTATTGGACAAAGAAAGACCCATTTTTATTATAACTTGCAGATCTGATAGTCGAGATGTTCTTTAGTTGCAGGATGACTCATACCACCTGGACCAAGGGATATAAATATTTATTTCTTTAGTCTGAAATGTTCAGATCTTTCAAGGTAAAAGATTATTTCCTCAAGGTTGAAATGACATTTGAGGAAGGAAAAAAATGATAACTTATGTGAAATGTAGATACAACTTCTGGGTAGAACGTCAAAGTGGTTCTTAAAATCACTTGCAACTCTAGTGAAGGGTAATTTAGAAACAACTCACTAATTTTTCCTCTTGAGAAAATTAAAATTGTGTACTAAAATGTTTTCAGAGGAGGGACAGGAAGGAACAAATTAAGTGGAATCATACACATTAATATCTCATAAGCTAGAAGGTTCAATAGGAATCTTAACAGAAAAACTCCTGAAACATGAATCAGACTGCTTTAGAAATACTTCTAATGAATTCCCGGAAAATAGACATGGTTTTTTATTGACTTCTAACTGATTGTACCCAAGATCTAACTAGTCCAACATTAGTAAGTACAGTACGTTACTGACCAAGCAATTAAATGAACTGATGTTCCTCCCTTTACATAGGATGCAAATTGATTTATTTCAAATAATTACTTATTTTAATAGGTAAACTAGGGAAAACTAAAAATTTCATTGGGAAACTTTCAACTTTTTGGGAGCTCAACCTTTGGAGTCAAACTTGAGTTTGAATTCTGTGTCTGTCACTTCTTATTTATTGCTTATAGTTATCTATTGTTTTATAACCAAAACCAATTACACCTCCCCCCTAATTTATGGCTCAAAACAATACACATTTATTATCTCACACATTTTCTTTGGCTTAGGAATTTGGGAGTGGCTTAACTAGGTAGTTCTGGCTTAGGGTCTAAAATGAAGTTGTAATCAGGATACTGACTGAGGCTGCATACATCTGAAGGCTTTACTGGGGCTAGAGGATCTGCATCCAAGATGGCCCACTCACATGGCTATTGCCAGGAGGCCTCAGTTCTTCACCACGTGGATTTCTCCATAGGGCTTAGGGCTGCTTGATTGTCCTTATGACACAATAGCTGTCTTCTCCCAAGAGTGAATGATCCAAAAGAGCAAGGCAAAAGCAATGTCCTTTTTCCATCCCTAACATGGTCTCAGAAAGTGTACTTTTTCATTTCTATGATATCCTATTGGTTACATGGGGCAGCCCTATTCAGTGTGAGAGGGAACTACACAAAGGGAAGAATATCAGGAAGTGAAAATCATTAGGGGCCATCTTGTAGGCTGGCTACCGCAGTATCCATCACTAACTTCAGTTTAAACCTCTGTCTTCTGGCCTTGTGAATAAAAAGAGCAGGAAAAGGTCCACTACTTTAAGGTTTGTGTGAGCCTTTCTTTCCACTTTCAGCTTGTCTTCTGACAAGTAGTCAAAACTACTTGCTTAGTCTGTCTCTGGGAATTCACTTTGGGGCTTTCCTGGAGATAAGTAAAAGTAAAGGTAGATCAAATTGCTTTCATGGTCCTCTGTTTATTTTCCTCTATGTGTTGTAACAGAGCTGGCTTAATATACCAAAGTGTTTGGGAGGGGAGGTCATTAATGTAGGATTATCATTTTGAGTTTTAAATTTCCTCTTTATTGTTTTGTTCTTACAAGAGATTTATATGACAAGATGGTTCCTGAAGAGATAATATTCCTATAATCTGTAAATGATATACAGGCTCCCCCGTTCCTCAGACAAGTGTCCGTGATCATATTATAAGATGCTGGAAAATTGAAATGAAAAGGCCAAATGGCGAATGTTCCACAGAGGTCATCCATTCTATGTTTCCTCTTGAGCTGTCACTTCCTGACAACCAGAACGGAAGAATAAATGAAATATACCTTATATGTAACTTGGCCAGTCTATGTATGCTATTTACTGAAATTCTATTGATGCTCAAGATATACAGAAGGGTTTGGGCTGAAAATTTAAGATATTCTTATTTATGGATTCAGGATATTATAAAAATATTTTTTATTTGACAGAAATACAGGAACCATCTCCAATATATTTGATTCTTAGCAAAGAAGTTAAGACTATTTGAGTTTCAATTTGAAACTTAATGTTAGGAAATTTTGATTAACAGAAAAAGTTTGGGTAGGTCTCATTCCGAATTGCTTCGGTAGCTTAACTTCCCATTGTTTAACTATGGAAACCCACATTTAACTCTGGAGATACTTTTCGCATTGCAGCCATCTAAGCATTTTATAAAAATTCTCATGAGTAATAATGATCTATAGGAAAATGAAAAAAATTAAAGGTGATGTTTCCCTACTTTGAAATAATATATTTACCTCTGAAGAATAAAAATATAGAGGTATGTGTTCTCCAAAACCAGGACAAAAAACCAATAGATACATTTTTAAATTAATGGATAAATTTCCTATGATGTTACCACTTTGGGGTTTTTAAATTTTATTTATTTATTTGAGAGAGAGCACAAGCAGGGGGAAGGGCAGAGGAAGAAGCAGACTCCCCACTGAGCAGGGAGCTGGACATGAGGCTCAATCCCAAGACCCTGGGATCATGACCTGAGCTGAAGGCAGACTCTCAACTGACTGAGCCACCCAGGAACCCCTGATGTTACCACTTTGAAACATCCCAGTACTACACTGTCATGCCTGTCTTATGAGATCATGGAAGCACAGTACCTCTTCTCTCACAGGAATCAAGGGTAAGCGCAGCTCATTTTGGAATAAGAAGACTCATCTATAGGACCTCCATGTCTCTATTGGCCCCCACAATTACCCCCAAACACTCATAGCCTCACTACCACTAGCTGTCTGGAGACTACCAGAACAAAATCCATTATACTTTTATCGCTATTTGTCAAGAACACAAGGAGCCTCAGACTCCCAAGTCCTTGCTTATCACCTAACAATTACCATTGAAATCTCCATATCCTCTATTTTGTTTCCATTTCCTACCCCTCACCAACTCATGAAACCCTTCCATAGTTCCTCTGGAACACACAGTCCATCACCCTTTATCTCTTCAGCCTCTGAATATTCCTTTCAATTTCTTGAAATCTGGATCTCCCCTGATCACACTGCTTCCCTAGTCTTCTCAGTGGGTGCCTGTTTTTTTTTTTTTTTCTCCCATTGCATTTATATCCCTGGGCCTGCCCCTTTCCTCTAGCTTTTAAAAATGAATCTCAGGTCTTCACACTATACCATCAAATACCCTCCTTGTTGGAATCATCTACCAATTCCTTAAAACGTTTTAAGGAGGAAGTAATCAAAAGGGTAAAATACCACTGGGTGGTCATCCTCCTATCTTTAATAATAATAATAATTCTTTGTTCTCTATTGATATTTCTAACATTAAATTTCTGTCTTCAGTGTTTGATTTATATATCCACTTAGATAACCTTTCCAACCTCCTAGCCTCACTTTCTCATGTCCTTCAAGTCTCTGCACAAATATTTCCTTCTCAGTGATGCCTCCCCTGACTATACTATTTAAAATTGCAGCTATGGGGCACCTGGCTGGCTCAGTCAGTAGAGCATGTGACTCTTGATCTTGGGATCATGAGTTCAAGCCTTACATTAGGCATGGAGCCTACTTTAAAAAATTGCAGCTACTAGGGCCAGGGTAGCTAGAACATAATGAACAAGGAAGAAAATGTGGTGTCAAATGAAACTGAAAAAGTACGTAGGCGTCAAATCATATAAGGCCTCATAGGTCAAGATAAGGAGTCTGGATTTTGTTCTAAGTGCTGTAGGAAGCCACTAAAGGTTCTGAACAAAGAAGTGATGTGATCTGATTTACTTTAAAAAAGGATCTCTCTGGATACTGTGGAAAGGCTGCAAGGAAGTAATTGTTGAAGGAGGGAGAAGAGAGAGGAGGGACTCATAATGGTCCAGGTGAAAGATGATGGTGGTTTGGAACATGATGGTAGTTGTGGTGGTAATGAAAATTAGATGGATTTAGAATATATTTTGAAAGTAGAGCCAAAAAGACTTGCTGATGCTATAAAGAGGAATGAGAGATGATTTAGGTGTTTAGTTTGTGCAGTTGGGTGAATGTTCTTGCCATTTCCTGAGATGATGAAGGTCAATGAAAAAGAGGTTTGGGGAAGACAATTAAGAGTTCTGTTTTGGGCATGTTAGGCTTGGATTGTCTATTAAAGTGAGAGATGTCAAGTAAGCAGTTGGTTATATGAATCTGAAGCTTCTGGGAGAGGCCAAGACTAGAGAAATAGTATTTAAAGCCATTGGACTGTATGGAAAGAGAATAGAGAAAAAAGAGACATAGGTTTTTTTCAGAGACCTAGAGAACTCGAGGCAGGAGAGGAAAAACCGGTGATTTGGGGTCAAAGGAGAGGAGGAGATGCCCAGTGATTCTGGAGGAAAACCAGAAGAGAGAGGAGTCATTATAGTAAAGAGAAACACATGTTTTAAGAAGGAAGAAGTAATCAAAAAGGTAGAATACTGCTGGGTGGTCCATCCTCATATCTCCAACCCCTTTTTTTCTAATTTTGTGCAGGACAATTGTTTGTTTTTAGGATTGTCCCTCTTATGGCAGGATTTAGAGCATCTCTGGCCCCTAAGTATTAAAAGCCAATAACACCCTATAACCAAAAATGCCTCCACCCATTTCTAAAAGTCCTCTGGGGAACCATACCATGACTACTTTTTTACTATTTGTTCATTCACTCTAGTGACACACATTAAGCACTCAATAAATATTACTTAAGCAAATGAAGGGATATTTGTTATCAACTGAAAAGCATTCTGAATTCTCTTTTATCCTAAAAAATACCCCTAAATCTTGCCTCCTCCTCCTCTCCTCCCCTTCATTGTCAAACTTCCTCAGAGAATGATCTACATTTGCTGCCTTCTCTTCCTCACTTCTTGTTCACTTCTTGGCTTTCTTCAATTTGGTGTTAGCACCCACCACACCACTGAAGCTGCTGTCTTCCAAAGGTCACCAAAGACTTCTTCACTGATGAATCTAAAAATTCCTTCTGCACCCCAATCCTGGTTTACCCTTCTATAGCAGCAGATACTGTTATGGCTTTCTCCCATCTCTGAATATCTTTCTCAGTTCCTCTTCCCTTAACTACCCCTCAAATATTGGCATTTTCCTAGGGTCAATCTGTTCCTGCTCGCATGGATTCAGAAGTTTCTGCCTGTACTCGTTCAAGGATTCTGGACCATGTGATTCAGATATTTTAATGAAACCTCCTCAAAATGGTATCATCAAAATCTAAAGTTGCTGATTTTTTTTTTACCAAGTAATATGGATAAGACACTTTTCACTCTTATTTCATACCTGACCCTAAGCCCATCTCAAACTCTGCCCCCATCTCTCTCTCCCCGCCCACACACATTCTGCATCTATCTCTCATTATGGGGGACTTGTGTTTTCAACTCTACTAATTTTGGTACTATTTAAAATTTTAGATACATCTAACTTTCATAATCACAAATGTATTAAATCTATACAATTAGATTAGCTTTGAAGGAGGTATTCTTCCCCTCACCATCATTATGAAAGAATGTTATGATATTAACTATAAATGTATGTATATTACTGAGAGAACTATTAGAAATTGAATTTGAAGGTTTACTGTGCTGCCTGGAGCTGATAATAAGGAATTGTATTACAGCTCAAATACCCTTCTCCCTGACACACAGTCTGATAGGTAACCAATCAAATAAGGTTAGCATAATCAGAAAGCCTGCAAAAAAGGTGTCCATCCTCTAGAATTTATATGGAAAAGAGAATCTATTCCATTACCAAGCAGCCAAACCCATTTGTTCATTAAAGGTCAATGAATAGGACTGATTTAACCTTAAGAGAGAAAACAGGACTTGAGAAGCAGATCATTCAAGAAACAAGTGAATTCTCAGAAGATGGGGAGACACTTTGCTCAGAATGATGGGTAGCCCTGTCTGAGATGAGAATGATAAACATGTGACTTATGGTTGTGTCTGTCAGATAGTGACTGACTCCTATCCCATCCCTGACTCTCACCCTATTCTCAGTGAGATTTAGAGATGGAGTGAGGCTCATATCCCAGTGAAGAGATGATGATGAAAGAGAAACAGGCTTAATGCCTTGCTTTATAGGTCACATCAGAATGTCCCCTTATCAATACAGATACATTAAAGGAGAAGAACCAAAATATCAAGAAGCCATTGCAGCTCAAAAAGAATATCAAGCTATGTGCAGGCTGCTTTTCCCCTCCTCTAGAACAAACGATGGGTCACTTGGCAGACTATCAATAACCCTAGTCCCATTCACTTTTAGATTTTAGAGATAATCTGCTGTTCAAAACGAATGGGAGAAAATGGGAATCCACTGACCTACTTCCCCACTGCACCCATCCCCCTTCCCGCCACAAATAGTCCTATGAAGAAGACAGGCTATCTTCCTACATATCTTTGATACCTGAAGTTCCTTTTTCCATGCCCCCCAACTGGCACCCAAAAGGTCAGGTACTTTGGTCAGCCCTATTTCTCAGGAGTAGGCAAGTTCCTATTTTTTCCCACCTTGTTTCTATGACAGCTTTTTGGCTTCCCCCATCGTCATTGTTTTTATCTCTAAAGCCATGACACAGTCTCAACCTCACTTCATTGATCCAATTCCTCTTGGTTTTCAATACCTGGCTTGGAACTGGAGTGAGAATTTCTGATGCCTCTGTTTGAACGCTGCCTCTGAATACTGACCCCGTCCCAAGGGCTATGTATTCTGTCCTCAGTCCCGTTTCTGCAAGCTTCCTAGTGTCCCTCTCAACAACCCCCCCAAGCATACAGGTGCTACCTAAAATCAGTTCTACATCATTCTAAGCCTGATGCAAAGCCAGCACTCGGTGGTAGTATATTCTAATCCCTCAGAGAGCAAACACCAATTCTGAAAATCAACATCTCCAGTCCCTGTCTTTGAGTTCTGCATGGATTTATATTTCTAACAGCCTACTGGATGCTTCCAACAAGAATTCTTGCAGGCAGTTCAAACTCAATATAACCAAAACTTAATATTTTTCTCTTAGAACTTTGTCTTCTTTTGCATTTCTTACCTGATATCCCCATACCACAAACAAAACCACCCTTGGTTTACTCTTATTCCAGAAGTAATAGATGGTAATTGTTAAAAAAAAAAGGGGGGGGGGTAATTCAGACGAGGAAAAAGGAATAGAAACCATTTCTAAGACTATCATCCAGAGACAAACCACTTTACATTCCCATATCTTGATTAATGTCATCACCATTTACCCAGTCACCCAAGCTAGAACTCTTGACTCCTGTTTCTTCCTTACATATCCCATTTGAGAACTTTCTAAATCCTATCAGTATTACCTCTGAAATGTCTACTTTGTTCTCTATCCCCACTGCCACACTCCAGGTTCCTACCTCTCTTACCTGAATTAGTGCAATTGTCTCTTAACTGGTTTTTGCCTACCACCAATCTCCCTAACTCACACTCATCTCCTACCATCATCTCCCTAACTCACACTCATCTCCTACCATTTTGTAACTCTAATTCCCACAAAAGTCCACAGCTCATGGTGTCTTAGTCAGCTGGCGCTGCCATAACAAAATACTACAGACTGGAATCGGAGCATGCCAAACATGCCAGTATGGTTGGTTTCTGGTGAAAGCTCTCTTCTTGGCTTGCAGAAAGCTGTCTTCTTATTGTGTGCTCACATGGTCCAGAGAGAGAGCAAGCAGAGCAAGCTCTCTGGCATCTTTGTATCAAGGCACTAATATCATCATGTAGCGCCTACCCTTGTGACTTCATCTAAAGCTAATTACCTCCCAAAGGTTCCATCTCCAAATACCATTACAATGGAGGTTAGAGCTTCAACATATGAACCTTGGGGGGGACACAATTCAATCCATAGCACATGGTGTGACATTCAAGGGCTTTTACAACTAGCTCTAAGCTCCTTATTTTGTTTTCTTTTATTGCTCCATGTGCATTCTGGGGCTCCAAGAACATCACAAATAGTTTTCAAAACACATCATGTACTTTAATAGCACTAGGCCTTTGTTGATGCCATTGTTTATTCTGCTCAGACAGATTTTCCACCCTGACAAACTATCATGTACTTCAAATGTCCAGGCCAGATGCCACCCGTACTGTGAAGTCTGCTTGGACTACTTCTTTGCACCATATCACTTTATACACACTTCTATCAAATTCACATTGTTTGGGTTCAAATCATAGTTCTACCAGATTCTGAGTGTGTGAACTTAATGCAAGTCACTTAACTTCTTTGTGCTTCAGCAACCTCCTCTGTAAAGTGAAAATAATAGCACCTATTTCATAGGGTTGATGTGGGGATTAATGATTTACCCTGTGCAAAGTTCTTAGAGAAATGCCTGGCACATAGTAAGCATTCTATAAATTATTTGCTATTATTATTATTATATCATTTTAAGTGAAAACGAGCAGGATAAAAACCTTTATCCATAGACTGTAAATGTAGGAAAATGGCTCCGCTATGGCACTCTAGTGACCCTGCACTATCTACACTGACCACATAGGCAAGGCCCAACTGCAGCCTGCCCCAAGTCTTGGCAGAACATCCTGTGATCCTCCTGGAGTATGGGAAGATACAGTCTTGTGAGGAGTTGCCTCAAGGCTGTTTCTTATCTGTCTTTCTACCTTGTGGGAGGCTCCTTATCTTGCAGGAGGCTACCATGAGGCAGTTTCTCACCCTCCTCCCTGGTTCCAATAAGGCATAAGAGCTTTCTACCTCCCTCCTCTTGGGTATAGATGCAGGCTATAAAACAGTCCAGCTACAGTCTAGAGTTGGCTCTTCAGCAACAGAGTGCCCCACTGCTCATGTCACCTGTCATCTGGTCCCCTTAGTTCGATGTTGTCCTGTGGGGCAAAGGGACATGCGGAGCTGACACCATGCTGATCTTGCTTATCCTGCCTGTGTAAGTAAGAGTTTTTATCCATTTGGGTTCACTGTTTCCTTATTGGATGGATCTGTGGAAGTCTGTGCTGTTTATAGACTGATCTCTTGATAGTAAGCTCCTTGTGAGAAAGAGAAACATCTCTATTTTGTTCAACACTGTATACCAAGTATCTGGCCTATAGTAAGTGCTCAATAAGTATTTGTTGAATTAAAAAAATATAGCAAACAGTGGTAGATATGTATTCAAGGATATATAGTCAAGGATATATATCAAACCCTTTATAGTGGGATCCTTGTGGGGAGGGATGGAAAGTACAGAGAACAAAAGAGAAAATAAAAAATAGTAAAATCAAATAAAGTAAAATAGAACAAGACAGAGGCATTAAACTCATGAGGTTTAAAGAAAAACATACATGTTACTTAGGAGGAAAAAGCCCACTAGCTGTCTTGTTATTCTCCCATTAATTTATATGAGTATTTGATACCTTACAAGCTTGACCTTATTTTCTCAACCGTAATACAAGGAGAAAAGGCTAGATAAGCATCTTTTAAACCGTGTTCCAAAGAGCCCCAGTTTTTCTCCTAGGAGCTGCCTCATGGGTGATCGTACCCTTTTAACCAAGGCATTGGTGCTTGTATGTGTTCTATATGTTGGGCTTTCTCATAGAATTTTGTTTGAAGAAAATGGTTGGCAGCTAAAGACAAAACAAAACTAACCAGCAAACCACTGACCAAGTTGTAGCTCTAAAATGTACATCATGATGATTATAGTTACTAATACCATATTGAATACTGGGAATCTGCTGAGAGAGTAGATTTCAAGGGCTCTCAACACACACACACACACACACACACACACACAATGGTAAGTATGTGAGGAGAGGATATGTTAATTAGCTTGACTGCAGTAATCATTTCACTATGTATATGTGTATCAAACCATCATGTTGTACACTTTAAATACACACAATTTTTACTTAAAACATAAAATGCCTAATTATAGATTAAGGCCAGGGAAGCTTGGTAGCTACAAACTCGGAGGGGTGCAGCAGGCAGAATTTAGATAATGAAGCTCTTTGGCTTGACGTTAGAAGGAAAGAATGGAAGGTTTGCTGAAGACATGCATAATCGTAACTGAGAATTTTGTTTAGGACAATTGCTTTGATTTAAGACTCATGAATCCTGCTTTCTTATTTGGAGTCTGGGGAGGGTAAAGGAAAGGGTGGTCCTGGTGAATTTTTAAACCCCAAATCACTCCTTGTACTTAAACAGATTGTTCGTGCTACTATCTTCCTCAGCTTAAACATAGGTTTTCTTAAAGTCTCTGTGTTGGATTGTTACATATAGGCCAGGTCCAGCCCCCAAATCACAAATTTAGTCAGTTCTGGGGTGTAATTCCCCCCACATTTTAGTGTTTCTGATACTGAGATGCATCATGCAATCAATGTGAACATTTAATGGGGTAGCACACCTATTTTTCCTTTGTTATTAAATAAATGGCAATTTGATGATGTCTTAGATCTGAGAAAATGCCATATTATCAACAGTAATAGTAAGCTTATAAATTTGAGCAAGAAATAATTGAGATGTGGTCAACAACCTCTTTAGTCTGAATCTTACCAGTGGGGTTAAGCAATGATGGTGGATATCATCATTAATATGCCTACAAGATAAAATTCAAGCTACAGATCAGGGATTGTTTTTCTTTTTTGAGAGTTGGCTTACCAGTACACCACTATTCACAACTATTCTTTCTTCTTCTTATGCTCCCACTTTACTCAAATAGGCCAGGCTATTTCATGCCTGGATACCTCCCCATGTGCTTTACCTCTGCTTGGAATGCTCTTCTTGGAATGTTGTCTACTGGAAAAATCCTGTCCTACCCAGTGTTGATCCCTTTCTGCTTTATGACACCATATACGTCACCCATATATGCCTCTAAGTATGTACTTACCATACTGAATTGCAATGATTTGTTACGTGTCCATCTCCTTTACTGTAAATTCCTTGAGGGTGATGACTGTATCTTATTTATCTTTGTATCCCTAGTACTTAGAACCGTGTCTGGTATGTAATAGTACTCACTGAGTATTTAAAAATTGAATATATGCACTATTCCTTATGTTCCACATATGAGTGAAATCATATGATAACTGTCTTTCTCTGATTGACTTATTTCACTTAGCATAATAACCTCCAGCTCCATCCATGTCGATGTAAATGGTAGATATAGTGCAGAAGACAACAGGGGAAGGGAGGGAAAACTGAAGGGGAAGAAATCGGAGAGGGAGACAAACCATATGAGACTCTTGACTCCAGGAAATAAACTGAGGGTTGTGGAAAGGGAGGTGGGTAGGGGGATGGGGTAACTTGATGATGGGCAATAAGGAGGGCACGTGATGTGATGAGCACTGGGTGTTATACGCAACTAATGAATCGTTGAACACTACATCAAAAACTAATGATGTACTATACCTTGGCTAATTGAATTAAGAAAACTGAATATATGAAGAAAAAGCAAGAGAAAAAGAACAGTATACATGAGGTGAAGTGCCATAGCACCAACAAATATTTCACGCAGCTTCTATTCCATGCCTTATCCAAACCCTCTAAACTCCTGGTAGACTGTCAACACTGAGTTTAACTGTTATTAAGAAGCTGATTTCATTTATGTGAGTTCTGTCTCCCCAATCAATTAGAAGTTGATTAAAAGGAGGGATCAAGTCTTTTTCAGCATATACGTGTTGAGTTTTACATAAATCGTATACTCCTACCCTGAGGTACAATTTGGTTTCCAAGAGTCTTCATTCAGGACACCTTTATTATTAATACTAGTAGCACTTTACAGGAGAGAGATGGAAAGGCTCACAACAGTTATTTACTTAGGACCCAGAATTTCTCCAGAGTTTACAGCAATCCTCATACTAGACATCAAAAATGTTATTTTACAGTTATTTAAAAAAGAAGAATTGGGATGTTACTGGTAAAACCCTGGAAGCTAATTACTTCAAAATCACTTGAAACCTTAACTCATTAGAGTTTGAAAAATCTCCTGGGGTACTTAAGCTCACTATTCCCATTATGTTACTTGATTCAGTTGAATGTCTTAGATTTTGCTAATAAAAGAAAACCTGAAGTTCATGCAAAAGAGAGATTCCATTTATCATTTGCTTAAGGAAAAAAGATTAAGCATCTCCAATGGGCACCTCAGTACTCCATACTGTAGAGTGT
Source organism: Leptonychotes weddellii (assembly GCF_054177405.1). NCBI lineage: Eukaryota > Metazoa > Chordata > Mammalia > Carnivora > Phocidae > Leptonychotes > Leptonychotes weddellii. Next base: position 34,892,336 of record NC_138385.1, read on the forward strand.
TGTGAAAGAAGGAGGGGAAAAGACAGATGCATAGCCGCTGATCTCAGGAAAAGAATTCACACCAGAATTACTAGTGTATGTTGCCAAAACAAGTTATATCCTACCTTCTTGGTTAGGCCCAGACTTTTCAACAGGATCATTCTGAGGCTCAAATAAGCAGAGGTAAGGGGATCTCATTGATCTCATTGGTATTACATAGAAATAGTGTCATTCTGATAAGGGAGCCAAGATAACATTTTAGATGTCTTTTAGAGTTTTAAATCAGAAGTTCAGATCCAAAAATTAAGAAAAAATCCCTTTTAAAATTGCACAATGTAAGCTGAGTCGTTAGAAGAAATACAGATATAAGAGATAAGAGAGATTCAGGGAAGGGCAGTTTTCATAGGACTAGAAATAGTGTATTATGTCCTATGATTCTATTACGTTTATTTGTAAATCTTATCCACATGTGTAAATTTAGTTTGTTTTGTACGTGTTAACCAATTTTAAACTGTCAATCCCATTATTCCCTTAGTACCTAAAACATAGCAACCACTATTTTTAAAGAGTTTACTGCTTTGCCTATGGTATTATGTATACAACAGTCACTCAATGTAGCCATAATGGTCATAGGGAAGATGGAGAGGCTCACCACTAGATCTTCACAACATGCAGTTGAAGAGTCTTTTCTCGAAAATCCTAGGAATATATCCTCAGTTCCCACCTGCTGTTTGAATATTATCTCATACCTGAAAAAAAAGTCAATGATACAGAGACTCAAAAGAAAGCAATTTTCTGTCCTAGAGTAAAAAAAACAAAAAACAAAACAAAACTACAAACTTATGAGGACATGCTGTTACAAAAAATAAAAAGACTAAATAAAGTGTTAACAGTTTCTTCAGGCAATTAGCAGAACATAAAGGAATAGAAGTCTAGAAAATTCAGTCAAAAATACCTAACACTAAAAAATACATATATACCTAACACCGTAAAGCAGGATTTGTATTGTATCTACTTCTTTTTGAAACACTAAGCTTAATTGTTTTAGTATACAAATAAAATGGATTGAGGGAACTTCTAGTAAGATTAAAAGTAGAAGAAAAGGGCGCCTGGGTGGCTCAGTTGGTTAAGCGACTGCCTTCAGCTCAGGTCATGATCCCAGGGTCCTGGGATCGAGTCCCGCATTGGGCTCTCTGCTCCTTGGGAGCCTGCTTCTCCCTCTGCCTCTCTCTCTCTGTCTCTCATGAATAAATAAATAAAATCTTAAAAAAAAAAAAGTAGAAGAAAAAAAGGTCTTTTTTCATGGAAAACGATGGCTCAGAAAAATTGTAGGCCCATAACCCAGGGTTTGGTGGATAGATAGAAATCCTCATCTGTTAAAATTTAAGCCACAGAGTAGAGTTAGAAAATCCAGGTGTAGTTCTGTTTCTGTCTAACTGTGTGCCCCTGGTTAAATCACAAACTCGTGGGGTTCTCTGCTTCCAGATTTGTACAATTTATGGGAGAGGGGTAGGTTTGAACTCAGTGATCTCTACAATATTTTTTCCAGGTCTAAAAGTCTATAATAGAAACACTGGTAATGCAGTCAGCACAACTACATTGTAGTATTTAGAATCTAGGCCTACAGAATTCTTACTCCGATGAAAGATTTTCCTGGTATTTCACCTCATACACGACAATTCACAAATCTTTCTTTGCCCCCAAATTTGGGTCCCTAGGGATAGAGTCATTTATAGAAAGAAGCACCCAGCCATAATGTACCCTATCTTTTTGGATGGAATGAAATGAGCAAACATTTACAAATGATCTTTCCCATTTAATTCTCCCCTAATGAAGAAATGGTAAATCTCTGGATAGGAAGACTAAAGGACTACCTTGAACTTCTGACCGCTTGCAAATAGGAATGCCCAAGAATGAAAAAGGGATTTCTCTGAGTTTGAACAGGACTAACAATAAGTAGCTATTTGATATGGGGCGCTTTTTTCTTAATGGACTATAACATTTACCTGATATTTACAAAGGTGAAGCCAGGTTAAAGCAAAACAGAAATGTATCGATCCATATGCCCATGACTCCCAAATAGATTTGCTCTAACTGCTGCTCTTCTCCCCATCTCCAGATGCAATTTTCCAACTGCCTACTATATACATTTGCCTGGATGTCCCAAAGGCACCTCAGAGTCCACACATCCAAAACCAAACTCACTGCTTTCCCTCTACCTTCATTCCCAATCATAGTTAATGGCCTCACCATTCACCTGCTCACCCAAGTCGGTAGCCTCAGCATCATTTCTGAGGCTTTTCTCTCATTCATTATATCTAATCTAATAACATATATTCCTTTAAGAATCTCTCTAATAAAGGCCCTCATACTTCTCCCCAAGGCCAGTGACTTAGCTCAGGTCCTTATTACTTTTTATTTGACCATTTGTGATTCTTTTTTTGTGAGCTGCCTATCCTTTTTTTTTCCCAGTTTCCTCTTTATCCACTGGGACATTTTGAAATGTACTTGCATAAGATAGAAAATAAAGATTAAAAAAATCTTATAGGGTAATTTTCTTCATATCCTGACTGGAGTTCTTATTCATTTAAAACTTTCATGGATGTTCTTTCTACAGAACATCAAACATCAGGATGAGAAGCGAACATTTACTCAAATTTGGAACTTTGGATGTTTGACATTCATCAGACAATATGACAAATGAGTGGCTTACTTCTTACCTTTCATATGGATGTGTGGGCACTGTATAAACATAACCTGAGATTTACTCCCTTCATTTTTAAGGTACACACAGAAATGTTTTAAAATCCCCTTTGATCTTTTTTATGAGGTTTATGGGTTTTTTTTTTTTTGACATTGTTTATTTGAAAGCTGGATACATTTTTCCAATTAATTATCTGCAGTCTCCCACTACTTCTGTTTTCAGAACCAATGTAGGGGATAGAAACATATGGTTGTTTTGGACACAATTTTATAGTCAGAATTAGATAAGTTGTCAGATCACTTACCATAGAAGTCTTCAAGAATTTATAAAGTACCTTATAATTTAGTAAGTACTGCCTTGGTTTTTCAAGCTATTCTAAATACTCAATCCAGATTTTATTTTAGAATACATATATTTAAAGCTTAGTATATTTAACCATTAATTTCAATTATGAATGTGAACACACTTCCAGTTCCTTGAAACTGTGGGCGATTTATTTCATCAGAGTGAAGGGCTGGTCATGATAATAATCCTAAATTTCATATTTACAATTCATATTCCTAATTCCTATTGAAAAAGCTACAAAATGAGACTTCAAGCCTGCTTGCAAAATATATTAAACATAATCCTAAAATAACCAGTAAATAGGTCCAGGTAATAATAGATAATTTGAGAGAGAATGCAGGCTTTTACCACAATTGTGGGACATTGAGTAATTAAAAGCAGGTCTTCGACACATAAATATGGTATAATAACTTAGCTTATATGAATGCTTGTAACTTAATGGGTTGTTTTCTTTCCCAGTGTTAGTTCCACATTAAACAACTAGCCAACATTAAATTTAAATTTGTAATGGAAATGACTGTATTTTTCAGTTTTTGTTTGATAATAACTGAAAGTAAGGTGTTATGTCTCATTATTTGTTTCTGCTCCAGAAGGAAAAAATAATAATAAATTGCACACGCCTTCTGTGTATCACTGTAGTTTTCTCTTTTATGTGGTAGAAGTTACTTTATGAATCTTGTCAAAAATAGAACGGTATCAGATGACACATCTACCTTAAGCCCAAACACATTCCTGGCGTCATCTGACTTACTCTGGTATTTCTCTAACATCCCACATGTCCTCATGCTCTCCTCCCTCTGGAACCTCTTCTGGATTCCAGATATCCTTGCTGTTTTCATCACTGCTTTGAGGGATGTCTGTGGAGAAAGGGAAGATAAAGCTGAGGCTGTTGTCTGTTCTTCACGCTCAGTTTGGGATCATCGAAGTAAAGCATTTTCTATTTGTAATCACTAGCTTGTGTTTTGGTCCAAACAAGCTAAATTAGTAAAAACATAGAATTCTTGAATCAATCCACAACCAATACATTGTAAAATTATAATAACAGTTGTAGAAAATGTGGAAACAACATATAAGCAAAAAGAAGAAAACAAAATCATCTATAATCCAACTACTCAGAGATAATCAATGATAGCATTCTGGTCTGTATCTTTCCAGCTTCTGTGTGTGTGTACATATATAACGTATAATATAGACTCCATATGTGAAAGAGCATTTGATATGAAACATTATATAATATATATATGCAAAGAAATATTACACATTTTTTTCAGAAACATCAATAGGATCATATGTAAAACATTTATGTGAAAGAAGCAATCAAACATACAATCACTCTGATTTGGGGAGTCAGTGTCTTATCTTGCTTTGTGTATTACTATCTAAAAGCTCTTTGAGGGCGCCTGGGTGGCTCAGTTGGTTAAGCGACTGCCTTCGGCTCAGGTCATGATCCTGGAGTCCCGGGATCGAGTCCCACATCGGGCTCCCTGCTCAGCAGGGAGTCTGCTTCTCCCTCTGACCCTCCCCCCTCTCATGCTCTCTGTCTCTCATTCTCTCTCTCTCAAATAAATAAAATCTTAAAAAAAAAAAATTTAAAAGCTCTTTGAGCTTTGCGCAGTGGCAGTATCGTAGCCGATGAGGTTTATCCGAGGCGTGATTATTGCTAATTAAAAACTCTTTGATAACTTTGCCATGAAAGCATGACATAATTCTTAAAAAATATCAGTTAAAGAAACTGAAAACAGTGGGTACAATGATCATTTTTAAAATTTTTAAAAAAGATTTTATTTATTTATTTGACAGAGAGAGATTGAGAGAGAGAGCACAAGGGGGGAGCTGCAGGCGGAAGCCGAGGGAGAAGCAAACTCCCCACTGAGCAGGGAGCCCAATGCAGGACTCGATCCCAGGACCCCGAGATCATGAGCTGAGCCGAAGGCAGACACTTAACCCACTGATCCACTCAGGTGCCCCAATGATCATTTTTTAAAAGATTTTATTTATTTATTTTGACAGAGAGACAGAGAGCGGGAACACAAGCAGGGGGTAGTGGGAGAGGGAGAAGCAGGCTTCCCGCCGAGCAGGGAGCCCAATGTGAGACTCGATCCCAGGACCCTGGGATCATGACCTGAGCCGAAGGCAGACGCTCAACGACTGAGCTACCCAGGCACTCCCTGATCATTTTTTTAATCCAGTATTTTCCTCATGTAGAAGTGAGCCTCAAAGAAAATCTCTATCACTTGTCCTTTATGTAGGACTGAGCATGTACCCGGGTTTCTATATGTCATCTTTAAATATTTAAAAGCAAATGAGGCATGCAAAAGCCCAGCTTACATTTGTTCCAACATTAGGTGCAGAACATTATTTTGAGTTCTCCTTTTAAGCATCCCCAGAAATGCACCTGATTACCAGGTTTTAAATACTGCCAACTCTTTTGTAATTATCTGCTTCTGTCTAGCATGGACTTTGTAAAGCCTAATTACAGATTTATATAAAATAGTTTGCATATGACTCACTGTTCTCAGAATTTAGAGGATATTAGCCATACACTATCAGAAATTCAGGCAGCATAGAAACACGTCGAAATTTGAACTAGCCTTCCAATATCTCTTGAATAAGGCAAAGAGACTCTTGAGTATGTAGAGTATAATAACTGAAATTTTAAAATCATCCCCTCAGACCTCATTTTAGCCATTATTTTAAACATTTTTCCAGATAAAATCTTTTACAATCAGCTAAACTGATGAAAGAACTTCACTTCCTTTCCCTGTCCACCCTCTGGTAACTGTCATCACGACAGAATTAGAGCCTTCTATATTTTTGAAGACGTGTAAAATGTTCAACTCTGTGAAAATGTATAGGCCAAATTGCTGGGAAAACATACCCCCCCCAAATATTTATTCTAGTTTATTGGACCTGTGACTATTTACATCGCCTCACGGGCTTTAATTTATAAGCATTTTGATGTAAGATAAAATTGTATAATTTGTTTTATTGTGTTCTCCAAAAGACTATTAGCTCAATGGGGACAGAGACCTTTCTGTTTTGATCTTCATCATAGCTCCAGAGATGCTCATACTACCTGGTACATAACAGGCTCTCAATAAATATTTGTTGAATGAATTCTGTGAAATTGCCAGAATATAGCAGGGTAGAAAGTGAAGAAACTAAGCATCTTGGTAACTAGACCTTAAATAATAAAAAAGTTATTTAACCACAGATGACTTTCTTGGTTTTACATCTCAGGAAATATACCAAAAAATGAATGTGAATAATTCAAGGCAAGTTAATTTCCATTAATATAAAAATGACTTACCTATAACAGTAAAAACAGCATCTTTATATGTATGTGGCTGTTCATCATTTCCACAATTATTTGAGTTCATCTTTAACAAATCCTAGTGTTAGTATTACTCTCCTTATAATTTTGTTTCCAAAGAAAGATTATACTGATTATATTGATCTATATGCTTTGTTAAATAACCTACCTTGGAACTCTTCTGTTGTTGGTGGTCCAATATTCCCAGGACCCATGGCTCCAAGAACAGATGAACAATTTGGCTGGGAGAGAAAAAGTCCAACATTCTGTAATTACTACTTGTGTAACTTACATGACCAGTAATACTTTAAATTTGATAAGCTTTCCATCTAAAATTTCATAGAGCTTCTCATTTAATTAATCATCGTCGTTATACAACAGAGAGAGAGATGCCAAGTATTATTTAGAATGTGTTTTCCTTTTCCTTTCAAAAAGTATTCAGTTTAATAGACCCGAAGGCAGAACTGATCTTTGATCAGACTAAATCCCCAGTTCCAGCCCAGTGAATGTGTATCCCTGCGGATAGGGGAATGAATCGCGTTCATCTCTTTGAAGGTCAGAACCAAGTATTAGTATAAGAGCATCGACACTTTTGGGTTTTGGCAGTGTCTTGTCAGAGTTAGGTGAGGGATGGAAAAGGATGGGAAAGTTTTATAGAAACAAAAACAAACCACAAAATAGGGTCTCAAGTATTTAGATATCAAAGGACTCATTCGAAACTCCTGATAACCGATTTTACTTCTTTCCACTGGGGGCCTAAAACACCTCCTTGTCACACGACCTCATGACACTGAACTTAATGGATTTAAACAGCAACCCTAAATTAATAGTGTCAAATATATGCTGAACCACTTCAGTCATCATGCAAGTTCATTTTGCCATCCTCTGTGCAAGCAAACACACCCCCAAAGGACTGCCCTTCTATTCAGTACAAGAACAATTTTCTTTTTTTCAACTGAGTATAATCATATTACACCATCAGAATAGTGGCAACCACCTCATTGGTCCCTCTCAGGGTCTTTTGAGATCTCAAGAAAATCCCAATATTTTCCTAAATGTTCTTGCTGATGCCAGACTCTGAAGCTCCAACTTACTCCATTGCTGGCAGTCAAAACATTCTTCTCTCCTTGGATCCTGGCAAACTAGCACATCTAGCTCTCTTTTCTCAGGCCCCTGCCCAGATCTCCCAAGACTTCAGGCATGTACAAGAGTTACAATGTCCTATTTGGGCAAAAGGAGTAGTGTCTGTCCTTGAAAGCCAGTGGAAAACCTCACCTGTGTCTTTATTATGCTAAACTATTCCAACAGCTATAAATCAGAAATTAATCTGTAACATCTCAACAGTTTCTAAGACAGTAACCATTCCTTTCCAAAAGGTGTTTCAAAAGTGCTATGTCTGCAGTTAAGGTGTTACAGACATTTTTATGTGAAAGTCCCAAGACGGTATTCTGTATGGTTTTTTTGTTTGTTTGTTTTAATCACTAAAGTCATATAAACTTGTAGTGCTTCTCTTAAGTTATTAATCACCAGAATACTAATAGTTAATCAGGGCAAAGCATTTCTTGGAACATGAGGGCCTCTTGTTTTGTTGAGTGATTCCTTCCACGGAAAATTAAAATCCATAACTTGAACATTCCTGACAAAAATTGGTATGCTCTCTATGGACAGTGATGATTGGGTCAGCACATCACAACAGAAGGGGAGTCTCAGTTTATTAACTTAATGAAAATAAATGATTAAAAACAAAAATTTCAAGTGGAATGATGAACCAGGATAATAAAAATATTAAAAACCATCTTGCAAATGTTTTCCATGAGAATATCATTTCAGTCTTTACCATGGATCAAAATCCCATTATCTGAGAAATTTATCGTTGCAGTTCATGCCACCTTGCAATAGTAAGAGAATTAGAACAACTTGGTTACAATGTCTGTGGAGTGGTGAACCTTATTTCCCACAGGTCTTAAGATCCCCTTGTGAGTTTAAAAAAACACTCTCTTCCCAATCTCCCAGAGTCTTAGCAATTCATGGTGGGGATGGTGTAAATAAGCCAACGTGTATGTAGCAGTTCTAATGCTGTTTTCAGAGAGAATATTTTCAAAAACATCACTCTTGTAATCATTCCACAGTTCCCAAGATTAATACATGTTAAAAAATGAAAAGCTGTTTCTCTCCTGGAAAATTTAAGAGTTCATTAGAAACATTAATTATTCTCCCACTGTTCTGATACTCAATTCTGTATCCTCTAATGATATCTGTACTGCAGTGTCTGAATGACCAATTACCTCAAAATTGCTTATAACCCAGATATACAGAATCATACATTATTACAGTAATTTTCCTCTATGAATTGTACAATTTGGTAAAATGATCCTTGTCTCTCTATTCTCATAATCACTTATCTTTCTCCTAGAATCACCTCTAGATGCAAATAAAGATCTCCATACGTAAACGTCAAAGAGAACAGGCTTTGTAACCAGGGTAAATCTTTTCTCTGAATCTGTCCCAGTTACAAGGTCCACTTCCCTTTCTTCAAGATTGCTGTTTCTCAAATACGTAATATGCTTTTTGTATACGACATAACCTTACCCTTCCCAGGATGTATCCTTCTATTTCAGCTTAATGTAGCAAAAATGAACTTGCCTTCCCAACTTCATTGATACCTTGCTCCTAAATTTTTCTCCAGTGTCCTGTGTGTTGTATATACTCAATGCTATTATTAATGTCCTGATTTTTGTTTGGCCTCTACTAACTTTTCCCTGACTAACACTTCTTGGATTCTGGCTCCAAGCTGATTCAGTTTCCATCTAAAAATTTTATTTCCATTGCACGTCTGCCTTGATGCAGTGCCTTCTACCTAAACTCTTCCTGGAGGGTGGAAGTTCCATCCAGTGTTGATTTGAGCCACTGAATTTTGCTGCCTATTCAGATTACATTTGTTTTTCCACACAAGGGCAGAAAAGAATTTTGGGGGAGGAGCAAACTGATATGCATGCTCACTGGAGATGGTTTATTCATGGCAAATTCGTCATAATAACAACTTCACTAAGATAATGTGAAGCAAATTGACATATTCTGCTACTGTGTGAGATTTCTGGCCCAAATTTTGTTTGCCTTCATGTAGGCAGTCTGACAGCCGAGGTTTGCTGATACCTAAGGAGCAGGAGAATGGAGAGCAGGGGGTTATGTAGAAGTATTTTGATTATTCTGGGAATATCGGCAGTGACTGAGGCCAGTTCATGGAACTTTCCTACCCAAAATGAAGCCCATCTTGCTGCTGCAAGCCTCCCTGGGGTTACCTGCCCTGATCCCAAATGCTATCCGACAAATTAGATTCCACAGCTCTGTGTGAGCATGTACCCGGAAGTCAATTTTAGTAAGCTAAAGGTAGTTTGTCCCATTATCTGGCTCAAATTATTCTCTGTTCTGTTTTCATGTGTAGACAAATTTTAAACAATTAAGGGAACTGGTTGGTGGGGGCCTAATAAACACTGTCTAGTGGAAATTATTTGTTTTATAGAAATACTGTCTAGGCTTAAAAATCCAAGCTACCACTCTGCAATGGTTGTCAAGCATTCTTTGGCCATAAATATAAATGACAAACATTTTGAAATGTGGCTATTGCTACCATAGTTACAGAACTATTTTCCTATTCAGTGTTCAGGTAGTTTAGAAAAAATATAATTATGTTTGCCTGAAATGTACTAGAGGTTATACTCTCATGCATAATGAGTCCTCCAACCTCCTGTTGGATGACACAGCCCTGCTCCCACAGCAAGGTTGGAACGAGTTGTTCAAATAGAGTTTCACAACTTAGCGTGAATAGAACTAATTCATCTGTAAGTATACGACCACCTGTCCAGGCTCAAAATCATCCTCTTCTTCAGGATAAAGTAGCTTAGAGAGGGCTTGCAGAGCTGAAACCGAAGAAAGGGTTTCAGTTTCCATATTTTCATATCCTAGATTTTCAGTTTCCATATTTTCAGTTTCTGCATTTTCAGATTCCATATTTTCAGAATCCATGTTCTGAGGAAGAAGATAATCAGAAAGAGATATTTTGGTTTTCTGTTTCATCGAAGACCAAAGATTAAATTTTTAATCAGCCCTTGATGATGCCTAGCATTATACTGCCATCTGAGAATTCTAGTGGGTTGGTTCATTGGCTTTAGCAAAAAGTTCACACAAAATAAATGAACTGTTTTTATGGTTATAATAGTGATACTATATATGTCTATAATGGAAATTTTAGGAAATAACACATTAAAAACATAAATAAGAAAAGATCACCACAACCTATAATCCTACCAACCTTCAGCCTTTAAAATAATCCTTACAGTCACATTTAGGGTAGGAATTCAGGGTCTTTAAAAATCTTGGAAGTGTCACAGACTTTAATGAATAACCTGCATAAAGCCTATTGTTAATGATTTCGGCATAAATATAAAAGGAATCTTTTCTACATCTCTGCTAATATTTTTTAAACATGATTTTATAAAATTAACTCACAGGAAACACTTCTTTAGTGCTGTTATTAAATGATCCACTACAATTTCTGCAATGTGCCTAGAACTGTAATACAAAGGGATCCTCAAATGTGTGCTGGTACAAAATCACCTGTCAAAGTCAATCTGCATGCAGATGGTGTTTTACAAACCTTCTGTTTTATTATGTTTTACTATTATTTTGACTTTCTTTTTTAAATGGAAAACTGATCTTAATGCCTATTGGAGATGTCAAGGGTATGAAACAAATGTGAAATTGCCTGGTATGTCTAGCGTAGAGGCAGTATGTCATAGTGGTTTAGAGTAAGGTCTCTGGAGTCATGCTGCCTAGATATGTATCTATCATTTACTTCCCAGCTCTGTGACGTCAGGCACATCATTTAAACTCTATACACACCATCTTCCTTACCTGTAAGATAGAAATAATAATAGTGCTACCTCATAGGTTTGTTACAAGGATTAAGTAGCTTCATACACGTCAAAGAGCTTAGAACTGTGCCTTGCACATAGTAAGCACTCAACATATGTTAGCTATTATTATTGGTCCTTTAAAAATTTAATTTTTGCTGGGCATGAATATCACTTCTAATAATGATGTCAAATAAGTTGATGATAAAACTCATTACCCTGGAAACTCATTAAAATGGAAAAGGTGAAGTAAGTGGTGATAAAACAATCTTCTCACACAGTATGGTCTGGTAGTCTGCTATGGAAATGAATAATTGACACGTATTAAATTAAACGAAGAGGCTCGTGTTTATATTTTGAAAGTTCTAGTTGATTATGTGTTCATTAAATATTTACTGAACATTAAAAGCAAAAGTTTATTGACACGTTTTCTACCTTTGACAACAAAAGAGGAAATGGATCCAGAACTGCTATTCATATATTTTCATCTGCTTGGCAGGGACATGGCAGCAATTTTGGGATATGAGCAGTGTTTCAGGGCAGAAAGATTGAATAATCATGGTTACAGGGAGGTCTGTTCAGGTGGAGCAGAACCCTGGTCCAAAGGTGGGGGTAGAGGAGGCAGGGTCTGACTCTTGAGGATTATTGGCGAGTTGGCAACTAGATGAAGGTTCAGAATAGGGCAGGGCTCAACATCACAGCTGGAAAAGAAAACTAGGTACCAAATCAAAGGCTTTCTCAGGTTACTCTGGGCAGCTACATTATGAAATGAGGCTGTCGTTCAGTGGGGACAGTGGCTACTGGATTTAGGGAAAGCAGATTTATTCTAAATCCCTACCAGTTGGGAAGTAGCTCTGGCCTGGTTCTCATCTGGTGAGAAGCAGGGCAGTGTGGGCAGTGGGAAGCCATCCTTGTAAGCTGAGAGTCTCAAAAACCAGAGCTGGCATAGTCAGCAGTTTATGAATACTGAATGAAGCATGATTAAATTCACATGAATATTGTACTGCAAAGTAGTCGCCTTGGAAGGTTATATGCTGATGTAAATTACGCTATCTGTGTTCAAAATATTTTGGAATTGCCTTCATATGTATCACCAAGAAAACAGGTATCATTATGGTATCACTCAGTTTGATTATACAACAGATTTGTCTCCAAGTGATTTCTAGATGTATCTAGATAACACATCTACTTTCAAAAAATGAAGATTTGCTACTTTGAGGAGATTCAAAAGAATGTGCTACAGGCCTCAAGGCGATTCTAAAAGAGTATTTTCAAAGGTAATTTGAGCAATAGCAACAGCAAGTGGATAGACTCCCAAAGTGACTGCTTTAAAGGGGATGCCCATTCTTGGGATGTATGTTGAGTATATAACAAAGCATTCACAATAATTTATAGTAACACTTTATATATCTGAAGCACATTAGGAATTAGACTTCTTAAATTCCAAATTAGGCCGGCATAAAATGGCATAGATTCGTATATAGCTAAATGGGCATAGAGATGTCATAATGAAATTGGCACTTGAGCAAAAATAGTTTTTACCATATCAACTGTATTAATAACCTGCAAACACAAAATAAGAAATCAAGAAATGCTTGTTGATATAATATTTTGAGAAATAAATGAATCACCAGTACTTTGCGAATAACTAATTAAATAGTTCAAAGGATCAAGAGAAAAACAGTCATGTGAATTTTTGGAAAAAAATATTCTAAATTTAATGGAAATGCAGATTCTACCATCCTTTTTAGAAGTCTAACAAATTAAGAATAATTTATTAAGCTTTATTGAAAACATTTATTTGACAGAAACAGATCAATTGGACAAACTAAAGAAAGATGCCTTTTTACAAACTGTGCAGTGTTATTTATTTGTAGGGCTGTCTTTCACTTGTAAATTTGATATACATTAGGTTCATCTTAAGCCTGGGAACCAAGGTCCTTTAAGATACCACCTCAACCTAATTTTCTGCAGCTTCCTATTTATTTTCCTACAAGCAATTCGTGTTCTGTTAAAAACTGAATTGCTTATTAAACATACCCTATGGGGTGCCTGGGTGGCTCAGTTGGTTAAGCATCCAGGGTCTTGATTTAGCCTCAGGTCATGAAATCAGGGTTGTGGGACTGAGCCTCTGTCTGGGCTCCCAGCTCAGGGAGGAGTCTGCTTTGGAATTCTTTCTCCCTCTTCCTCTGCCCCTCCCCCCTCCAAATAAGTAAAATCTTAAAAAAAAAAACAACAACCCTATAATCTCCTGCCTTTGTATCTTAGAATGTTTTTTTTTGCCTATTCAGTGTAATGTAGTGATTAAAAAAAAAAAAAGATTCTAGAGCGACACTGCCTGAATCTGGCATTACCACTTAAATAGGCCAAGAATAAATTGAAATTAAAGAAAATTTAAGTAGTAATTTCATTAAAAACAAAATATATTATTAAATCGATTTGAGATTTGGTTCTTAGAAAATAAATTTTCTAAGCCCTTTGTTTTTATTTCTCTCATTCTCCTTTGCTAGGTGAATTCCAAAGGCAGCATTTTCCGGATAGAGCCTATGATTTGCCCACATCAACTTGAGTCCTTAGGGCCTTCATACATAAAGGTGTGATTGGGGGAATCTCTCTTGATACTAGTCACAAAGAGCTAAAGAGACAGACACTTCAGAAACAGCTCACTACGGAAACACAGAAACCAGTTAGGGACTAAGCAAGCTCAACCAGGATGGCTCCAGACCTAGGCACTGAAGCAGTATCAGTAACCAGAGATTAAGTCAGACTCTGGTTGTGAGGGCTGGGGTCGTGCCTTCTATTTCATTTGCCTCCATCCACAGTGTCAGTAGGGATAGCTCTTTGACTTGAATTAATTGGAGAAAAATCTAGGTGAAATTAGTGAAAATTCTGAATTACAGACTATTCAAAAGGAAATATTTTCTTAATTCAAGTATATGTAGTAAGTAAAACCAGGGTAATAAAGAATCACAACATATATCCTTTGGGAACTTGTTTAACAGGTAAACACATACCCTATGTAAAGTACTGTTTACAGCTGAATGATTTCAAAGTATTCAAAATCCATTTACTCTCTTAAATAAAGTTGGCATTTCTTCTGCAACTTTATTTACATGATTCTTATTTAGCAATTCCTGTATTAAAATTCTTCTGAAAACACAAAAGTAAACATCATCTCTGCCTATGTCTGAATTAAATTGCAGTATACTGGCTAATTTATTTTTTTACATTTTTGACAGCTATACACATCAATGATTATTAAAAACAATTCATTTTTGACTTTGTCTTTATTTTTTTATTTTTTTTAAGATTTTTTATTTATTTATTTGAGAGAGAGAATGAGAGAGAAAGAACACATGAGAGGGGATAGGGTCAGAGGGAGAAGCAGACTCCCTGCCGAGCAGGGAGCCCGATGCGGGACTCTATCCCCGGACTCCAGGATCATGACCTGAGCCGAAGGCAGTCGCTTAAACAACTGAGCCACCCAGGCGCCCGACTTTGTCTTTATAATACCAAGAATGATTTCCTTTTTTAGGAATGTCATAAAATGTACCAAATCATAAGTAACTATGAGGACTTAACAGGGTTTTTCTTACAAATTTAAAATATATTTAATAGAACGTGATTTTTGGAAATACCTGGAATATTTCATAAATGACCTTCTTTTGATTTAATACTTCCTCTATTATTCTTTATTTTAGACAAACTTAATACACTTGGCAGTAATTTTTGTTTCTCTCTCATTCTCATACTCCACCTCTATCTAAAAAGGAGCTGAGACAGCAAATTTTCCTTCAGTACTTTGAAATTTTCTCCCTAAGTCAACAGGACTGTTTTAATTTCTTTGGGAAACAGTCTCTGTTCTGAATCCTTGTCACAACAGGAAGCTCTTAGAAGAAATGACCCCTAACTCTCTGGTCAAATTCTGTTCTCTCCCCATACGCAGATTTTATTTTTTGACCCCGTTTCTTACCTTTTGACAGGTATAGTCTCACGACATAAAATACTTACTCTCCGATCAACTGTCGGTGAGTAGCAGCCTCGGTAAGGTAAGTACAAGTAGTCTTTGCACACGACGCTTTAGCCCACTCAAGTACAGTCCGACTGCGTCTCAGTCCTCAACGGATCTGACCAACGTCCGTTGGAACCCTCAGGTCACAGAGTTCACATTCTCTCACACAGGACATTGTCCACGTAGAAAGTGGCACCCGCCATTTTGTTTTTCAGTTTGAACAGCGTTATACCCCTTAAAAAATTATATCCCAACAAAGGCACTCTGGATAAATCATGCCTGTACATGTAAAACAGAAGGAACAGTGGGTGTTCCAATTGGAGCACCCAAATCTACCTATAAGGACACAGTTTTCACTTTCAAATTAGTGTTAAAACCATAAGTGTGTGTGAGTTGACAAAGGCATTGGGAAGCCTTCATGGGTCCATTTTGGCCTTCAGACGGTCGAACAGCATCTATTCCCCTGTGTGGTAAAACTGTCCCATCTCTCACTCACATCCTGAATAGGCTGAGTTTTGTTAAAGCTGCCTCCTGCTTCTACTGTCTAGGGCAGGGGAACTGAGGGACAAGGTCTGTACTATTTGCGACTTGTGGCTTTTTTTGGGTATCTTTCAGAGTCGTAAGTACTCTAGAGTTTTCCCTAGTTTTCCCAATAGCCAGGACATTTGAGGACCCTTTCTTTCCCCTTCCTAAGGTTCAGGTTTCCTCACCTGGGTCAGTTTTCGGGTCGCTGGCTGGGCTCCGAAAATAGACAGCTGAGAGCTCTGCGTCTCTCTGTTGCCTAGGTAACAATTTTGTTGCCCCCTCCACCCACCACCTCCGGGTTCCCGCTTGACTTTCCTGGCCAATCACAGAAGAGTTTCCTTTGAAACAGCACCGGAATCAACCAATCCGAGCGCGTGCCAGTCAGGGTCAATGGCCGCCCTCTCGAGTTAACTAGGTGGACCCCAGTTAAGCGTCTCTCCGTTAGCGTCACTCCAGCAGTAACCTGCCCGCGGTAGAGGCCGTTTTTTGTTTTTTTGTTTTTTGTTTTTTTTTCTGCTCATATTAGGCCCAGGCCCGCCTCGCCGGCCGCAAGACAGTCTCGGAGGTCCTATCCATTTACTTTGGGTCCCTGACGGCGAGCGGCGGCGGCAGACACCAAGGTAAGTTTGCGGGGTTTTCGTTTGTCCCAGTCCTCTGCAGGCTTGCTCATTACGCTTTTCCTGCACGTGAATTCCAAACCGGACAACTGCTCCCGTGGATCCGGGACAGCCGGGGTGGAAGGATAGGCTTGGTGGCCCGGGGAATGAGGTTTTGCTGCAGCTCTGCACGCGCTCCCCACGCCCCCTCCCGTCCCCGCCCCGCGACAGCGACACGTGTTGTGGTTCCATCCCGGCTCGGCGTCTGTGTGCGAGTGTGTGTGTGTGTGTCTGTATGTATGTATATGTGTATATACCCGCGCACCCAGGTAAGGCGGTATCGCGCTTCTTTTCCTCAGCCCAGCTTGTGTGTGTGGGGAGGGGGCGTGTAGGGTAGGTTAGGATCGCGCTTTTCCTTAGCTCAGCGTGTGTGTGTGTGTGTGCGTGTGTGTGTGTTGGGATCGTGCTGCTTTTCTCAGCTCAGCGTGTGTGTGTGTGTGTGTGTGTTGGGATCGTGCTGCTTTTCTCAGCTCAGCGTGTGTGTGTGTGTGCGCGCGCGAGGGGCGTGTTTGTGTGTAAGGTGGGATCGCGCTTCTTTTCCTCGGCTCAGCGTTTGTGTGTGTGTAGGGTTGGGATCTCACTTCTTTTCCTCTGCTGTGGGCAAGACTTCTGGGCCTGAACCCCTGGGGGGAGCATCGCAGCGGCCGCCAGAGCTACAGTCCCACTCCCAGTAACACAGAGGACCCAGTGCCCTGCTTTTCCCGCCTTGGAGTGGAGAAACGCAGACGCGCCGCCCGCTTGCCACTGCTTGGCAATCTGAGTGTCTTCACTTCACCTAGAGGTACAGTTCTGATACTGGTTTTCCGTGAATTCCGTGGTTTGGTTTTAAACAAAAGGGAAAAAAAGCGGGGGGGCTGGCTTTATAAGCATTTGGAGTTTTCAGAACTGATTAGTTGTGTTGGATAGTGGAGCCCCTAATTCATTATTTGAGTGTTGTAAGCAAAGAGAGATAGGATGGCTTTAATGGATGGTTACTTCTGGTTATCCAGGGATTGGAATTCGATTAATGAGTTAACTAAATTGCTTTCCTTCTTTTGGCTATCGTGTTTTTCTAGCTTCCACCTTATCTGGTGAAGGCGACAGTGAAGCTTGAATCATTTGTCCATTCTACTTGTTATTACCACAGCAAACAAAAGAAATATTTAAGTTATTGGCTAAAAGTAAAGTTACTGGCTTTTTGGCCAAATTATGCCAAAAAACCCGTTATGGCTATAGATGATTAGAGTTTAAGTGTCTTAAATTTTGTTATTTCTCTAGAAATTTGTGGAACTTAAGTTCTATATGCTATGCTCTTTCTTGATTGCTTTTTTATTACTATTCTGCCTCATTGTGCATCATACTAAGTCATTAATGCCTAGCTAGTACTTTTCAGACCTTTTCGCTATGACCACAGTAAGAAAATAATTTTATGTTGTGGCCAAGTATATACATATACAATATATAATTGACAGCCATTTCACAAAAACAATACATAACTACATACAATTCACTCTGATAGTCTCCATTATATATATATTTTTAATGTAGACTGCAAACCACTAATGAATTCTCATTGACAGTTTGAAAAACACTGGCCTTCCATCTTTGGTTTTCAAACTTGTATGTGTTTAGGAATCACATAGGATGTTTGTCACTTTGGGGGAGGAAGAAAATTTTTCTCTGTCCCTCGAGATTCTTCTTGCTGGACTAAGACTTAAATTGACAGGAGGAGGATTAAGAGGAGAAAATCAAATTTAATTTTGTACATAAGGGGAACCTACAGACATGAAATTCCAGACAGGCAGAATGAGGTATTTAAGTCATCCTGAACTAAGGAGAAAAGGGGGTCTGGGATTTCAAAGGGAAGGAACACAACTCACAAGAAGATGAAAAAGAATAAATGTTTGGTAAACGAAAGTTTGCTGGGCCATTCAGAAACTGTAGGACATAGAGAGGACTTTAATCAAATAGGCTCTGCTAGGTTCCTTCTTGTCTACTATACCTAGTTCATATTATAATGTTATCTGTGGTGATAGCTCTCTTGCTGGAACAGGTCCTTTATCTAAAATCTTTTAGGCAGCTTTGGGGGGGGCAGGGGGGTTCCAGTTTCTTCCTGAGTCTTTGGACTTTGTTTTCAGCTCAGCATAATCTTCATGCCAAAGTGGCTCATCTTGGGGCAGC
>NC_138385.1:34911439-34949192 GCF_054177405.1 Leptonychotes weddellii
TTCCATGTTATCAGTAACATGGGATACCTCTCTGCAAGTCAAGAGAAGCTCTCTTCCTATTTCAACTTCTGCCTCTAGATCTGACCTGCTATCAAGAATATTAGACTTCATTAAGTGAGTTCTATCTCTGAGATCCATTTACTGACAATGTGATCCTGGGCTAATCACTGAAATGCTGTAATGTCTGTGTTCTTCTATCGCTAAGTTTCTGTATTTACAAAATCCTCCATGGAAGTCAAGTACTGCAAGATTCATCTCAGATCCAGGGCTCATCCCCTACTTTCCTACCTCCTAAAACCTGGGGAAAATAGTGCTTAGCATCGGATTCCACCTTGCTAGGGGCAGGCCAAACCTTGAAGAGGCAATTATATCCCCCAAAATAAATACCATTTGTTTCCCAAGAAGTAAACTATTATTTATTGAATACTTGTATATCTGGCACTCTACCAAGCACTTCAAATATGTTATATGAACCACCTTCCCATGTAAAGTTTGAGTTATTTAAAATCATTTATATAACTTTTACCTTCCATTAAACTCAAGAGGAATCCTAACAGGAAGGCCAGGGATCTGGACCTGAGATGCTAGTTTTTGGCCCCAATTAGATGTATGAATTTACCCATCTTAAGTTTCTGTTGCTAGAGCAGCAGTTATCAACCATGATATCTATTGTACATGTGAATTAGACTGAATGTATTTTTTGAGTAGTAAGTATAGAAATTTTCAAATGATTTACTTTAAAAGATATATGAATCATAGCAGATTCAAGCAGATTCAAGTGCCATAATAACACTCATGCTGATTAGCTTTCTTTATGAACATCTTTTCCAAAGATTATATGAGTGTGTATTCATTTGTAATTAAAAAATTTTTTATAAAGGAGCCAATTAAGATGACTGGGAGAATAAAAGCTATAATTGGCCTTTATTAGCACATCTCCCTTTTCAAAGTGCACATATTGTCTTATTTTCTGTCATTCTAAACATTAACTAGTCCTTCTTTTTAAAATTGTATTTCAGACAAAAGTACAGAGACTATTCTACACCATCATCCACGTACCTACCAAAGATTTAATGGTTGTTAACATTTTTCCATATTTTCTTTAGGTATTGTTTTTTAAAGAACTAAAACATTATATAGCTAACTCTTTATACCCCTTCCCAGTCTCATTTCTTTCCGATCCCAGAGATAATTGTTCTTCTGAAGTTATGTATTTTTCCAATCTATGTTAAGTGTGTTCAAATATAAATGGCCATAAATGATTTGTAATCGATTCTTTTTTTTTTTTTTTAAAGATTTTATTTATTTATTTGACAGAGACAGAGACAGCGAGAGCAGGAACACAAACAGGGGGAGTGGGAGAGGGAGAAGTAGGCTTCCTGCTGAGCCGGGAGCCCAACATGGGACTCCATCCCAGGACCCTGGGATCATGACCTGAGCCGAAGGCAGTCGCTTAACCAACTGAGCCACCCAGGCGCCCTGTAATCGATTCTTTTTTAAAAGAGATTTTATTTATTTATTTGAGAGATAGAGCGCACAAGCAGGGGGAGCGGCAGGCAGAGGGAGAGGGAGAAGTAGGCTCCCCACTGAGCAGAGAACCCAACCTGGGACTCGATCCCAGGACCCTGGGGTCATGACCTGAGCTGAAGGCAGACGCTTAACCCACTGAGTCACCCAGGCGCCCCTGATTTGTAATCTATTATTTCGTATGCCCTTTAACATTTCCATCAACAGTGTTCCATACTTGTCTTCTCAACTTACTTTTCTGCAACTTTTTTGGGTCACCATTGTTTTTGAGATTTATCCAAATTGCTAAATATAGATAAAGTTTGCTGTCTTTTATTGCTGTATTCCATCATGTAACTATGCCACTTTAAAAAAAATCTCCATTCCCCTATTGTTGTTGGACATTTAGGTTGTTTCAAGTATACAAATATTCAGATAAGCCATACAAATACTGTATGGTTCTAATATGAAGTTCCTAGAAAAGGCAAGCTCAAGAGACAGAAAATAAAATAGAGGTCACCAGGGGCTGTGGGAGTGGGGAAAGGGGAGTTATTTTTCAGTGCCACACTCTGGCATTGAGAAGGATTTGTAAATGGATAGTGGTGATAGTTGAACAATGTTGTGAACATACTTAATGCCACTGAACTGTATGCTTAAAATGGTTAAAATGGTAAATTTTTACATTATGTATATTTTACCACAATCAAAAATGACAAACCTAAGAATTGTGCTTATTTTTCAAAAGCATATAATTGATTGCCTTGTTTTTTGTGGAGTGAAGCACTGAGAGAAGTGAGTTTTATTTTTAAAAATGAACTTTAATTGGGATGCCTGGGTGGCTTAGTCGGTTAAGCATCTGCCTTTGGCTCGGGTCATGATCCCGGGGTCCTGGGATCAAGTCCCGTGTGGGGCTCCTTGCTCAGTGGGGAGCCTGCTTCTCCCTCTCCCTCTGCCACTTCCCCTGCTTGTGTTCTCTCTCTCTGTCAAATAAATAATAAATAAAATCTTTTAAAAAATGAACTTTAATTAAGTTATATTAGCCAGATCTATTTTTCTTTTTAAAATGATAGTTTTTGAAATTTTTAAATGACTGCTATTACTTGCACACTTGTATAAGGTTTTTATGCATACTGTATTTCAGAAGTCTCTGGGGTTTTTTGGTTTGTTTTTTGCTCTACTTCTCCAGTGTTTTGGGGAGATGGGTATGCCTTTGAGGCTTTTTTTTTTTTTTGCATTTGAATGCCATTCCTCTGTTTCTTTGACTAGTTCTCTCAAGTGTTTTACTCTCTTCTCTTTCTCCTCCCTCCTCCCCATAACCCTGTTCTTCCCCCTTCCTCCAATCCCTCTCCCCACCCCACTTGGTGCACTGCCCTCTTGGGTCCCTCTGCCCAGATGCCCAGTTTCCCAATAGCCATGCTTTCTCTTAGGGTCTCTACCTTCCACACCTGCCCTCTCATGAGTCTCCCTCCTGCACATACACTCCCTGCTCTCTCTTGCATCCTTCTCAGGGCTTCTAAAATTCTTCCTCTCTTGAGTCCTTCTGCCCACCCTCCCCTTTGGTCCCACCTCTGGTGTCTTCCCTTTTCTAATTTTGTAACTGCTGTAGGCATTCACTGAGAATTGAGACCTATTTCATGGCAATTTACAGACTTCCACCATGTCACACTTTTAATATTTGGCAAGTTGGTCTTAATTTTGGAATTAAAAAAAAAAACCCACCTTTTTCTAGCTCTTAAAATAAGATTCTGACCTTTATAGCTTTGATATGTTATTGGATGAAGGGGGAGAAAAGCACTTAATGTGAAAGATAATTGGTAAGCTATACTGCTTAAGATGTTTAATATTAACTCACAGCTAATACACCATTTTCAGTAGCCCTGTATTTTATTGTGGCATAAAATAAAATGATCATCATTACAAGTTTGATCCATTCCTATTTCCCTAAAAATGGATGGGCTAATTTCATCTCTCCCTATCCATTTCTCTTCTGGGGACTCAAACATTTAGAATAAAACATTAGTAACTCAGTTTCTCCTTCCAGAATTGGTATCCATTGCTATCAGTGGCAAATAAGGACCCTACTGTACTTTGAGGCTTACATTTTTCTACTTTCTGGGAGGCTTTCTTGGTGGAACGAGGGGTTTCTTCAGTGAATTTGTACTTTTCCTTTGCTTTTCTGCCTCTCCTTAGTTTGATAATTAATGATATGTTTAAAAATCGTATATATTATCAGAAGTTGCTATTTATAGGGATGGCTTTATAACATGACTAATCATGCCAGATCATTTAGTCATGATGTTCTTGAGAAGGTGAAGTGAATTAGTGGAACTCCATGGTTGTCAAGTAACCAGGCAGTTTAGGGGGGATGTGGCCTGCAAGGAAGAATAGTCTATTTGCTTCTGAGCAGGTAGGAGACGTTTTTAACAAATTACATGGCTGAGCTTCTATGCTAGTCACTGTTTTAACAATCATTTCTTCAAATAATATCAGGGAACAATGACAAGAATGATCCCCCCAAATCATTTATACTTTATAAGATAGAAACCTCTAAACATTTGTGCTGAAATAGCTTATTACAGGTACTCAAGTTTGAACTTATTTTGCTTCTGCCATTTGAGATAAAGACTTACCTTTCTCATAATGCGTTGCTTACACTAATATTAAGATGAAGTATTGTGCCCCTTTCCTTCACTAACTAGTTGCTTGGCCTTGGGGAAGTCATCTAGTATTTCAGAGACTCCGTTTCCTCAGCTGTAGAATGGAGATCAAAATACCTTTATGATTTGTTGTGGGTAATTAGAAAATAAAGAGTTCCGGATTCAATAAATGCTTTTATTTCCCCCCCTTCATATTACATAAGAGATTCAAGAACTTAAGTGGTAAAGGATGTGTCCTGAAATGACCTACCATAATTTGTTGATCCCTATTCAGTTTTTCTACTACCCAGAACACTCCTAGGATCAATAAATGATGATAGGTAGTACATAGAGAAGATAATCTCCATGCCGATAAGTTAGATAGATGTGTGGTAAATTTTTTGAATTCTAATTTGAAATCCGATTTATGTTCACTCTCTGGGCCAGCTATGAGAGTGCTGATATCTCTGATTTGCTGATCCTTCACTGACAGCGAGGAGAACACCAGCATCATATATTGGAAAGGTTTCATATAGCCCTTTACATTAAATTAAATCAGACAAGGTAATATATGTGGAGGGCCCTTTATAAACTTACTGTTAAAAAACATTTTGGGGATGCCTGGGTGGCTCAGATGGTTGAGCGTCTGCCTTCGGCTCAGGTCATGATCCCAGGGTCCTGGGATCAAGCCCCACATTGGGCTCCCTGCTCAGCGGGGAGCCTGCTTCTCCCCCTCCCTCTGCTTCTCCCCCTCCCTCTGCTTCTCCCCCTGCTCATGTTCTCTCTCTCTCTCTGTATCTCTGTGTCTCGAATGAATAAATTAAAAAATCTTTAAAAAAACAAAACAAAACAAACCATATTGGTTACTCATTTAGTGGAACTGCCTGAATTGTCGAGATGAGCAAACTGAGGCTCCACTGCATTTAAATGACCAGTACAGTCTGATGGGCAGCAGTACTCATTGAATGGTTTTCTTCCCATCTCATTGTTGAGGTAATTCAGTAAGCCCCATTGAGATTGGACTGTCAGGCAGGGAACATCTGCCCATTTCTAGGAATCTTTTCAGTGAGCTCTGATGATTTCTTTGGGCCTAGTGGGTTTTCTGCAGAAACCCTTTACCATCCGGTATTTCTTTCTTTGAACGTGTGTGCTTGTGTTTAAGGAATCCAAGATAGAACTGTGAGCTGGGCTCAGCATAAAAAACTGTAGTTTTGTCAACTTTAAGCTCCTATCGTCAGACAGTGTGGATGAAGAGAAATAGAGAGGTTGGCTGGAGGAGCTCATCAGTGACAGAGACAACTATCTCCACTCATAGCCACCTATAGGGTGTATGGATTTGTTTTCCATTTTTTAATAAAGCAGTGATATCCAAGGGGAAACTAAAGTGTGCTAAGGTCCTAATGATGTACTATACAGTGGCTAACTGAACATAATAAAACAAAAAAGGAGGGCATGTGATGTAATGAACAGTCTGTGTTATATACAACCGATGAATCACTGAATTCTACCTCTGAAACTACTAATACACTATATGTTAATTGAATTTAAATTAAATTAAATCCAAGAAAAAAATGGAAAAAAAAGGATAGGAGATACGGATTAATTTCAGACTATGTTAGAAAAACATGAACTTAAGTCTGTGTGTTAAAAGGAAGAATTCAAGGAAAAAAACTCATATAAATTAATAGAATATGCAATTTCCAAGCATGGGAAAAGTAAAAGGAATAAAGAAAATTCCATCAATCCAAATATGTAGACAAAGATAAAAGATGTATACCATGGCAAATAAAAAACACAAAATAAGATGGAATAGGTAAGTCTAAGTGTATGGGTAGTTATAATAAACATGAATAAACTCACTCATTAAGACTCTTAGATTGGATTTAAAATTTTGCAGCTTTGCTGTTTACAGAAACTATACTTAAAATGACTCAGAAAGGTTGAAAACAAAGGGATGGAAAAAGATACATGAGGCAAATGCCAACCAAAAGAAAAATTGTAAAGCAGCATTAATGTCAGACAAAATATGATTTAAGGCAATTTAGTAATAAACAGATATTTCACACTGATGAAAGAAAGAAAATCTTCCAAGACACTACCAACCATGAACCTATGCCCATAACAACATAATCTTGAGATATATAAAACAAAAAACAATGGGATTGTAAGGAGAAATTGACAATCCCTAATAATAAAGTGAGACTTTGTAAACACCTTTGTCAGAAAATGGTTAAGGAAAATAGATTGAAAAATGAAAAAGTATATAATATGAAAGACTTAAGATCTAAATGAAACGGAAGGGAGAGAATCTTTGATGCCAAATTCTTAGTGACAAAAATGCATTTTTAGTCCAAATGTGACTCTTTTTTTTGTTTGTTTCTCAAATTTTTTAGGTAGAAAAGATTTAAAGGTACATGCTACATTTAACAGGAAGATTCTTAAATTACTTCCAAAAGAATAGAAGGTCCACAAATGCAAGGGGACAGGAAGAAACATCCACCTTTTGATGTCTACCAGAAAAGACTCCTTTGGCCTGCAATGTGACATGGATGACAATACCTAAATCTGAAAGTGTCAATTTCTATTACAGCCTCACAACCATGGTTTGACAACAATTTTTCTGTCAACATTTATAATATTATCATGTAATTATATATCATAAATATATAATACATATAACTATATATCATGTAACAGTAATATATCATTATAATATAGTTTATAAAAACATAATACTTAAAACCTCAGGAGAGTGGTACCCTTGGGAATGTAAGAGTAAATACAGCAAAAACTCTTCCTCTGCTCAAGATGCCTGTCTTCCTGTGCCTTCTAGGACTGAGTTATCACACTTGAAATGACCATTTGGGGCTTACATTTAAAAAGTTTTAAGATGTGTTTATGACTTAAAAATAAGCATGTTGCAACTAACCCATTCAGGTAAATATTGTCCTTCAGAATTACACGGGTAGATGTTCACTTACGTTCATGCCACAAATTCTACTCAAGATACCACATTTCATCCATTTTAAGAGGTACAGTTTTTCATATTTTAACATTTCTGAAATTGAAACGAGCCTGAACGGTCGATGGTGTTTTACAATCCCTTTTGGCCAGATGGCAGTTACGACATCATAGTTGTTCTGTATGCACATGCAATATCAAAATGTCTAGGATCAAAACTTGCCTAATGGGTGGCTTGGGTGGAAGCCCTGAGACAATGGGGGATCACCTTTAACTCCTAGAAACCAGTGGTTGTGGGGAGAGAATGGTGGAGATGGTTAACCAGATCTAGTTACTGATTATGCTGAAATGAGAGACAAAAGGATGCTAGTCTACATATTTGCAAAGCTGACTTGAAAGCATAGCTAAATGGCTTTTAGTTCTCTTAATGAGTTCTTTTGCTGTATTTAATCTTAAATTCCCAAGGATACCACTCTCCTGAGGTTTTAAGTGTTATGTTACTATAAATTATGTTAAATAGCATATTATTATATGTTATATAATATATAGTTATTAATATAGATTTATGATATAAAGTTATATGATAATATCATAAATGTTGACCAAAAAAAACTCATTGTTGTCACCAGGGTTTTTTTTTTTTAAAGATTTTATTTATTTATTGGAGAGAGAGAGCGAGCAGCAGAGGGAGAGGGAGAGGGAGCTGCAGAGGGAGAAGCAGGCTCCCTGCTGATCAGGGAGCCCAATGCAGGACTTGATCCCAGGATCCTGGGAT
Source organism: Leptonychotes weddellii (assembly GCF_054177405.1). NCBI lineage: Eukaryota > Metazoa > Chordata > Mammalia > Carnivora > Phocidae > Leptonychotes > Leptonychotes weddellii. The sequence continues at coordinate 34,919,318 of NC_138385.1, forward strand.
CATGACCTGAGCTGAAGGCAAATGCTTAACCGGCTGAGCCACCCAGGCACCCACTATGGGTTTTTGTTTTTTTTTTAAGATTTTATTTATTTACTTGACAGAGAGAGAGAGAGAACAAGCAGAGAGAGAAGCAGGCAGAGAGAAAGGGAGAAGCAGGATCCCTGCAGGGAGCCTGATGTGGGGCTCCATCACAGGACCCTGAGATCATGACCCAAGCCAAAGGCAGATGCTTAACCGACTGAGCCACCCAGGTGCCTGGTCTTCATGGTTTTGATACTGTGTCAATAGTGCTCCTGGTGGCACAGAAGACATCAAAAAATTTGAGTTGAAAATTGGATTCTGAATAGTTTTTTCTTAAGGTATGCATGTTTGATTAAAATGTCTACATTGAAAAGAGCTCTTTCAAGAACTATAAAAAAATTTAAGTGATAAGGAATTGTGACAGGTTGTTTTTTTTTTTTTTTTTCCTTACTGGTGCATAAAGTAATGGGGCTCTTTGATGAAATATTTTTTGAAACTGATTTCTTAGAATTACCTTTCAGAGCTATTGTTTAAAAAACTGATCTTTAGAGACATCCCATTTTATAAATCTTGACTCGGATAGAATTATAAGTACACAGTGATTTTCCCTTAACACTTTAAAGATATTCCATCATCTTCTAACATTTATTGTTGCTAATGAAGAGCCTTCTGTCAAACTGGTTGTTACTCCTTATTGGGTAAATCTGGTTTTTTTCTCTCTGGCAATGTTCAGATTTTCTTCTCTATATTTAATATTCTAGTATTTCAATATATTGCATATAAAGGGTGTGCTTTTGTGTGTGTGTGTGTGTGTGTGTGTGTGTGTGTGTGGTGGGGAGGGGTTGCCTGCTTGCACTTGGTGGCCTTTTTAACCTGAGGACTCATTTGTCTTCAGTTCTAGCAAGCTCCTTTATTAACTCTTTCAGTATTGTCTCTGCCATTCTATTTTTTTTCCTTCTGATATTCTTTCTGGATATATATTGAAGCTCTTCTTTTGTTTTCTTTTAATTCTCTCATTTTTCAGGTCTATAGACTGCTTACTTAGATGTTTTATAATTCGTGTCTATGAGTTAATTCTCTGGGGGCTTTTTCTGACCTTGTGGGACCTAGGAAGTGGAGGAGGCACCTCTGTTGTATAATGTCCTGAGCAACCTACTTGGGCCCTAAAGGTTTCAGCAGTTCCTAATCAGTTTTTATGTTAGCCTTTTAGCTTGAAGTTTCTACTCCATAAAGATAAATGGAATTTGAGCCATCTATGCCTATCTTCTTTACCAGCTTGGAATTCCTGCATGTTTCCATCACCTTTTCCATTCTCTTGTAGATCTTTCCCAGATTTAAGCTTCACAAGGCCTCTGCTGATTGAGGAGCCTTACCCTGTGGCCTCAAATCGTACCCATAACCCAGCATATTTCCAGCTGTTAAGGCACATACCTCATTCAGGTCTCCCCCTTGGGCTAAGCAGCTTCAGATTCTGCTTATAGATATGAATTCCTTCTCTCTCTGGCCCCAGAAAAATTGTCTTCTATCTTCAAAAACTCTGCTTTGTACTTTTAAAGATGTTTTTATGAAGTACTTTTTAACTGATACTTCTAGGAGTTTGGAGTACAAGAGAGTGATTCCAGTGTGGCTTCTGTCCACCATCTTGAATCAAAGGGCTCATTGAGATTTCTAAAGTTTGTTTTCTTACATTCCTCTCTTACCCACATTTAGGGTCTGGAGTCATAAGTGGGTTTCATTTTGGAGGAATTGGTACCCCTTCAGGTGGGTTCACTTTTGGCTCTGCAAAGACAATAGCCACCACTTCAGCTACCGGGTTTACATTCTCTACCCCCGGTGCAGGAGGGTTTAAGTTTGGGACTCCACCCCAACTGGTTATAAATAAGTACCTCTTCTACTGGCCTGTCATCATTCAGTAACGCAGCTCCCGCTCCACAGAGTAAAGGATTCAGCTTTGGAATACCAGTTGTATCAATCCTGCCCCAGAAGGAACTGGGTTTTCTGTAGGGTAAGAGCAGTACCTTTGATTCTTTTAGTGGTGACAAAGGTAATCATCTCTCAAAGACAAACTTGCCATTTAGAGAATGGAAAGGCTAAAGAAATGGTATGGCGTTTCTAAGTCAACTATTTGGAATTATGCCATTCATTCCCAAGATAGTCTTACAAATTGAAGCCATCTGAGATTTAAGGCACAAGGCACATTGAATTCTGATTTGTGATTTCCCTTCATTTTATGTGAGCCATGGAAGGTACTCACGGAATTTTGGACATAGATCATCTTGAAATCAGGCTACTTGCTTATTAAGTCTCTTTCTCTCTCTCTCTCTCTATCTCGTGATATTTTTATCTACTGATCATTGTAATGACCTTGAATATACATTCTTCCCTCCTACATTTCAGAATTTTAAAGGGAGCACTCTTTTCATGCCTTTTTATGTAAATCCAGATGGATCCAGCCATTTCTTTTGGTAGCACCTGGTGGTCCAATGAAAGCTGGAGTATTTTCTCGAGAGTTCTCCCTGATTCTGTTAGTTACCTAATAACTTGTAATATTTGGTCATCTTTCCTTCTGTATTGAGATGAAAACCTGTAGAACAGAATCTCATAAACTGCTCATATTTAAAACTTCATCTGGCGGGAGCTACATTATCTAGCTGCCATTTAACGTGTCAGAGAACTATTATATTGATTTGTTTTTCCTTTTTCTATTTAGAATAAATGCACCAAAATTACACTTGTGCAACACTTGCTCTCACACAACCTTCAGTGATTACAGGGGCTTTGGGGCTGGGTACCAAGCGATGTCCCATCGCACTGGGTGACAGCATCCAGCCTTTTGCTTTTGGCTCTGCTATTCAGTCTGCAACTGCCACAGGTTTGTCTTTCATCAGTGGAAGTACACCTCAGACTGGGAGGGCCAGTTTCAATGCTGTCTCTGCAGTGGAGAATGCAGCTCAACCAATAGCACTTGCAGGATTACCCCTCACTCCTGCTACTCAGCGTCTGGTGGCACAGTTACTACACAACCAATTGTTCCTTTCAACCTTGGTGGATGGCCCACACAGGTAAGGTTGGAACTCTGCTCTCCAGCGGAGAAGCACAGCATTCAAGACTGATTTTGAGATTCTTTTTTGGATTGCTTCAAATCCAAATATGACTCACTTCTCTTGCCGGAGTTTAATGTTATTGATCAATGTGATAGAAATTAAGTCCAAACTGCTCCTTCTGGTGTTGCAGTTTTAGGTTTAGAACCAAAGAATGTTTGTTTTGGAAAAAGTTACAACCTTCTGAGAACCCAGCAGTGGAGACAAATCTTCATTTAGTAATGCAAGTTATACTGAAATGTTTTGATCAGTTGTTTAATGCTTGTGTTTAGCACATATATTCTTACTCACAGTCTGTTTATATGTTCTGTTTTCTGTTTTGAAAATAAAACTTACGAAATGAAATTTATCAGGAGGTACAATAGAACAGGAAAGTATCTTTGGGGGTGATGTAAAATTTTAGAGAATATTAATAATGCGGTAAGTCACTTATATGGCATGGCTGGGGAATGGTAAAATATTTTGGCTGGTAGAAACAGCTTACATGTGTGGGTTACCAGTTTCCAAATAATTAAGATTCAGTAAAATACATTTAACCTATATTGAACATTAATGAGAAGGCATTTAGGATCTTGCTTAACCAAAATGCAGTTAGTAAGGAGTTCTGGTTTTATAAGCCATATAAACTCGGTTTTAGTTTAGATGCCTCAGCTATTTTAGAACTTGGGAAATGCACTGAGATATTAATACATTTTATTTTATAGTGCATTTTATTAAATTAGATATTCATAGTAATAATTTCAGAGCTTTTGGAAACAACCAAAATGAAAAAAATATTTTTAAAGTTATAGATAATATAGAACTAACTTAGTTATAATTCATGGTAGTGATAATACCAATTTCGACTGGTTAGTATAGCAGTGTAGGACATAAAGAGATGAAGTGGAACATTGAAATAATTATGATGCTAAAATATTTGGTCACTACCTTGCGGGGGCATCATTTTAATTGTATAAAAATGAATTTTTGGTGTTAGAAATAATACATATCTGTTATTTAAAACATCTAGGAAATAAATGTTTGAGTCTTGGCTCTGTTTATTATTAGTTCTGTGACCTTGGGCAAGTTATTTTAACCTCTCAGTGATTGGTTTGCTCATCTCTAAGCCCACTCAGCGCTTACCTCATAGGGTTGTTGTGGGGATTCGATAAGTTAATGTAGGTGAAATGCCTAGAACCTTGTCTAACATGTAATAGGCACTCATAGGTAGCTATTGTTGTTTTTATGAGAATGTACATTTCCCTACAGTGTTACATATGTTGGATATTATCCTTTTTGTGTGTTTGTTTTTTAATTTGATAGCTTAACAGTGGAAATACTATCAGCATTATCTTGATGTACATTTCTTTAATTACTAATAAGATGACTCCTTTTCAAATTATTTATTGAGTAATTGTATTTGTGTGTGTGTGTGTGTGTGTGTGTGTGTGTGTGTTTGAGAGAGAGAATTGAATAAATTCCTTGTTTGTATCTTTTGCTCAGTTTTCTAATATGGTATTTATCTTTTTCTTGTTGATAATGCAGTTACAGTATCTTAACCCTTTGATATTTGTACAAGAAGTATTTTTCCCAGTTTACATTTAATTTTTTTAAGTTTTATGGATATTAAAAGATCCTAATTTTTTAATTAAACTTTTTATTTTGACATAATTGTAGATTCTCATGCAGTTGTAAGTAGAGATTCCATATACCCTTTGCCCATTTTCTCCTAGTGGTAACATATCACAGCCAGGATGTTGATATGGATAGTCAAGGTATAGACTAGTCCTATCACTACAGGGATCCTTCATTTTGCCCTTTCAGAGCAACTGTTCCTATAATTTTGTCATTTCAAAAATGTTTAATAAATGGAATCATACAATATGAGATATTTTAGGAATGGCTGTTTTTAACTCAGCATAATTTTCCATAGATTCATCCAGATTGTTGTGTGTATCAGTTGTTTGTTTTATTGATGCATAGTATTCCATGGTATGGATGTACTGCAGTTTATGTAACTGTTTGCCCATGGATGGATATTTGTGTTGTTTCTACTTTTTGGCTATTATGAATAAAGCTGCTCTGAACATTTATGTACAGGTTTTTTGTGAACATAAGTCTTCATTTCTCTTGGATAAGTGCCCAGGAGTACAATTGCTGGATCGTATGGTAGTTGTATATTCAGTCTTATAAGAAACTGCCAAACTGTCTTCCAGAATGGCTGTACCATTTTACATACCCATCAGCAAGTATGTGTGATCCAGTTTCTCTGCTCTTCACTATCATTTGGTATTATCACTATTTTTCATTTTAGGTATTCTTGCAAATAGTGATATCATATTGTGGTTTTTATTTATATTTCCCTAAGGGCTAATGATGTCGAACATCTTTTCCTGTGCTTATTTGTCATCTGAATATCCAATCTGTTCATGTCATTTAGAGTCTGAGAAAAAAAGCATTAAAAAATAGTAATGTATTATATGGGTCCTTTTCACATAGGGACTTGGGAAATGTCAGTGAATAATAGGGTTTTACAAAAGACAGAAGTGCTGATCAACTGGGATTTTTTTTTCTCTTATTGTTAGATTTACACCTAAGTATTTCTCTTTTTTATTTTTTTATTATTTTTTTAATATTTTTTTAAAGATTTATTTATTTGAGAGAGAGGATGAGAGGAGAGAGAGAGCACATGAGAGGGGGGAGGGTCAGAGGGAGAAGCAGACTCCCCGCTGAGCAGGGAGCCCGATGCGGGACTCGATCCCGGGACTCCAGGATCATGACCTGAGCCGAAGGCAGTCGCTTAACCAACTGAGCCACCCAGGCGCCCGTATTTCTGTTTTTTAAAGTGATTGTAAATGGTACTGTATTTTTAATTTCATATTCACTTGCTTATTGCTAGCATGTAGAAATACAATTGATTTTGTATGTTTATCTTGTATTCTGTGACCTTGCTGAACTCATTTATTCTAGGAGGGTTTTTGTTTTTTTTTTTTTTGTAGATTTCTTAGGATTTTCTACACAGTCATGTCATCTGAAAATAGAACAGTTTCATTTCTTCCTTTCCAATCTAGATTTTTTCCCTTGCTTTAATGCAGTAGCTAGCAGTTCTAGTACTATATTGGATAAGAGTGATGAGAGCAGGCATCCTTCCTTTTTCCCAATCTTAGGGAGAAACATTTAGTTTCTCATTAAGTATGATGTTATCTGTAGTTTTTTATAGATGTCCTTTATCAAGTTGAAGATGTTCCCATTTATTTCTAGTTTTTTTGAGACTTTTACCATAACTGGGTGTTGAATTTTGTAAAAGCTTTTTCTTCATTAGTTGATATGGTCATGTGGATCACATTGATTGAATTTTCAAATATACCAACCTTGCACCCCTAGAATAAATCCCATTTGGTCATATTCTGTATGCCTTTTATACATTGCTGAATTCTATTTGCTTATATTTTGTTTGATTTTTTTTTATTTTTTCATTCATATTCATAAGAGATATTGGCCTGCAGTTTTTCTTTTATATATTGTCTGTCTGGTTTTGATCAGGGTATGATACTGGTTTCATAAATTAAGTTGGGAAGTGTTTCTCCTGTTTTATTTTCTGAAAGAAATTCTTCTTTAAACATTTGGTAGAATTCTCCAGTGAAACTATCTGGACCGGGAGATTTGCTTTTTAGGAGTTTTAAAATTATGAATAAATTCCTTAAGTTATAGGGTTACTCAAATTACCTATTTCGTATTGGTGACTTGTGGTAGTTTGTATGTTTTGAGTTGGACCATTTCTTTGAAATTATCAAATTTGTGGGCATAGTATTATTCTTTTGATGTCTACATGGTGTGTCATGATATCCTGTTTCATTACTGATATTGGTAATTGTATCTTCTCTGTTTTCTTTTTCAATCTTAGTAGAGGTTTGTTAATTTTATTGATGTTTCAAGAATCAACTCTTTGTATTACTGATTTTTTTCTATTTTTGTTTTCCATTTCATTGATTTTTACTCTTTATTATTTTCTTTCTTCTGCTTGCTTTGGGTTTATTTTGCTCTTTTACTAGGTTTTCAGGTGGGAGCTTGGATGATTGATTAGAAACTTTTCTTCTATTTTTAATTTTTAAAATTGAGATATAATTGACCTTATATTAGTTTCAGGTGTACAACATAATGATTTGATATCTGTATATATTATGAAATGATCACCACAATGTCTAGTTAACATCCATCACCACACATAGTTACAATTTTTTTTCTTGTGATGAGAACTTTCAAGATTTATTTACTCTCTTAGCAACTTTCAAATATACAGTACAGTATTAAATAGTCACCATGCTGTACATGTTCTTTTCTAATGTGTACATTTACTGCTATAAATTTCCCTGCCAGCGCTGCTTTAACTACATCCCACAAATTATGGTATAATGCATTTTCATTTTCGTTCAATTCAATGTATTTTTTTAAATTTTTGTTGAGACTTCCTCTTTGACCCATGGGTTATTTCAGTGTGTGTTTAGTTTCCCAATGTTTGGAGATTTTCCTGTTGTTTTCTGTTTTTGATTTCTGATTCCATTCCATTGTAGTTCGAGAATATACTAAATCATTTTTAGCCTTTTAAATTAGTTGAAATTTGTTTTATGGACCCGAATAAGGTCTATCTTGGTATATCTTCCAGGGGCACTTGAAAAGAATGTGTACTCTGCTTTGTTGGGTGAAGTGTTCTATAAAGGCTAATTGTATTCTGATGGTTAATGGTTTTGATGAGTTCTATATCCTTGTTGATTTTCTGTCTAGTTGTTCTGTCAATTGGTAAGAGAGGGGTGTTGGAGTCTCTAACTGGAATAGTGGATTTGTCTATTTCTCCTTTCACTTTTGTCAATTTTTGATTCACCTATTTTGAAGCTCTGTTCAGTCCTTATATATGACTGCTAAGACTTATTGGGGGATTGGCCCTTTATGTAATATCATTATGTAATATGTCCCTATTTGGTAATTTTTTTTGCTCTGAAGTCTACTTTGTCTGATAATAATATATCCATTCCTACTTAATGTTGTATAGTATTTTTTCCTTCTTTTTATTCTCAACCTGCCTCTATCATTATTTTTGAAGTGAGTTTCTTATAGACAACATACAGTTGGATCATGGTTTTTTAATACCCTCTGTCACTCTCACTTTTAATTGGATTATTTAGACCATTAACATTTTCTGTAATTATTGCTATGTTAGGGCTTAAGTCTGCCATTTTATTTTTTGTTTATATTTTTCATTCTTCTGTTTTGTTTCCTGCCTTCCTATTGATTACCTGAACATGTTTTAGAATTCCATTTTGGTTTAACTATAGTATTTTTGAGATTACCTCTTTGTATAGCTTTTAGTGGTTGCTCTAAGTATTATATATATATATATATATATATGCATATATATGTAATATAACATATATAGGATAGTATATAGTATATATATAATAGTTTACTTGTCATTTTACCTGTTTTTGTGAGGTATAGAAACCTTTCCCAGGGTGCCTGGGTGGCTCGGTTGGTTAAGTGTCTGACTCTCTTGATCTCAGTGTTGTGAATTCAAGCCCTGCATTGGGCTCCACTCAGGGCTTGGTGGAGCCTACTTAAAAAAAAAAAAAAAGAAACCTTTCTCCCTGTATGTCCCTTAACCCACCCTTATTTATAATGTAATTGTCTTAAAATATTCTGTCTGCATACATTTAGAACCACATCAGGCTGGGTTATAATTTTTGCTTCTACCATTAAACAGAATTTTAAAAACTTAAGACAAACAGGAAAACCTATTGTATTTACCCACATTTTTTGCTCTTCTATTTGTTGTTTCTTCCTTCCTGAAGTTCCAAGATTCCTTCTTTTGTCATTCCCTTTCTGTTGAGAGAACTTCCTTTAGCTGCTCATTTAAGGTGGTCTGTTTGCAACAAATTCTGAGTTTTCCTTTTCAATATCTTAATTTCCTCTTCATTCCTGAAGGATATTTTCACTAGCTATAGGATTCTGGATTGGCATTTCTTTTCTTTCAGCACCTGAAAAATATGGTGATACTTCCTTTTTGCCTCCATGGTTTCTGATGAGAAATCTGTCAATTAAATAGTTTTTTCCCTGGGCGCCTGGGTGGCTCAGATGGTTAAGCATCTGCCTTCGGCTCATGTCCTGATCCCGGGGTCCTGGGATCGAGTCCCACGTCGGTCTCCCGGCTCAGCGGGGAGCCTGCTTCTCCCTCTGACCCTCTCCCCTCTCATGCTGTTTCTCTCTCACTCGCTCTCTAAAAAAAAAAAATGGATAAAATCTTTAAAAAAAAAATAGCTTTTTCCCTTATAAGTTAGATGCTGTTTTATCTTTAGTTTTCAGAATTTTAGTTATTACATATGTCTTGGTGTAGACTTCTATTGTTCTATCATCCATTTCACTGATTTTTGTCTGTCTGCTCTATTCTGCTCTTGAATCCTTCCACTTAGCTTTGTGTTTTGGTTATTGTCTTTTTCAGTTCTCAAATTTCCGTTTGGTTCTTTATATCTTCTATTTCTTTGCTGAGGTTTTCTTTTCATTTCTTTTTCTATTTTTTTTCTGGTAAGGCTATTTTTTCATGTGTTTCAAGCATGTTTATAATTTCTTACTGATGCATTTTTATTATGGATGCTTTCAAATCTTTGTCAGTTAATTCTAATGTTTCTGTCATCTTGGTATTGTCATTTTTCACTCAGTTTGAGACCTTCCTGGTTCTTAGTATGAGTGTTTAATTGAAACCTGGACATTTTCTTATTATAGTATGAGACTCTGAATCTGATATAAGCCTTTTTTTTCTTTTTTTTTTTTAAGATTTTATTTATTTATTTATTTATTTGAGAGAAAGAGAGAGAGATAGAGAAGCAGCATGAGAGGGGAGAGGGTCAGAGGGAGAAGCAGGCTCCCCACTGAGCAGGGAGCCCAATGCGGGACTCGATCCCAGGACTCCAGGAACATGACCTGAGCCAAAGGCAGTTGCTTAACCAACTGAGCCACCCAGGTGCACCAACCTTTTTTTTTTCTTTAGCTGATCTTATTTGACATTGCTCTAGCAGGGGAAGAAAGGGGTGCTGCTTCGTTACCCTAAGGTAGGAGTAGAACTTCATTTTCCCTCTTGGTCTCCATTGCTACCCAAGGCAAGGGTCTCCTAGTTACTGGTGGGCAAGGGTGGAAGTTCCTGCTCCCAGTGTGGTTTCCAGTGTCACTGTAAGGAGAGGGTTCATAAACTGCTGTCAGGGATGAAAAACCTGGCTCCCTACTTGAACTTCTCTGATACCACTTCGGTGGGGGTATTAGGACACCTCATTACAGTCTCACATGGGTAGAAGTTTAGGCTTCTTGCTTAGTGTTTAGTGCTTAGTAGGTAGAAAATGAGACCATAGTTTTTTGTTGTGGTCTTTGGTTGTACTAGAGTGGTTATTGTCTAAAAGTTTTCTTTCCTATTAGTCTGTCCCTGTCCTTGTCTTTTGTCTACAGAGCAGGCTTTTGTTGGGGCCTTTATGGGAAGGGTCTATATCCATTGGTATTTCTGGGTTACTAGCATATTCAACCACAAGCCCGGGAAATACAAAGCAAAAAGAAAACCTGTGGACCCACCACCGTATCATTCCTTGGGTCTCAAGATCCCTATGTGGTTTGCCTTCTTCTCACCACTTTTCAGGGTCTTCTTAGGTTTGTTTTATATATAATGTTTTAGTTGAATAAGGGTTTTATTTGAATAAGGAAAAGTGCATGTATCCCATTTTCCTGGAAGTCCTTAATTTAATTTTTATATTATCACATCTCTTATTCTGAGTTTCCCTCTCTCTGGACAAATAGTCCTTTTCCATCTCAAGATTCTTAATTCTTTTTGTACTTCTATTATGGTTTATATTTTTAGGAATCATTTTTTCTAAATGATTAGTGAGTAAAACCATTATATTTCATTAAATAGCCATTCTTTTTCTATTGATTTGAGATGCTGCCTTCCACATACAACAAATTATTATATATGATTAGTTCTGCTTCTGGACTTCCTATTCTGTTCTATTGATCTGCCCTTTATTGTTCTAATATCACCATCTTAGTTATTGTAGCATGCCCCACTATCTTGTAGTATAGGACCACCTTTCCCAATCCTATTAAAAAAATTCATGGTTATTTTCTAGGGCCAACAATTTATTAAAATAGTTGGCGGGGTGCCTGGGTGGCTCAGTCAGTTAACTGTCTGACTTTGGCTCAGGTCATGATCTCAGGGTCCTGGGACTGAGCCCCACGTTGGGCTCCCCACTCAGCGGGGAGTCTGCTTGTCCCTCTGCCCCTGCCCACCCACCCCGCTCATGTCTCTCAAATAAATAAATAAATAAATAAATAAAATCTTCAAAATAGTTGGCATTTTCTTATGTTCTTAAACATCAAGGAATTAAGGCTGATTTGGGTATATCCTTCTAGCACTGGTTGGAGAAAATTATATTGAAACCTTCCTCTAGTCCAGTGGTTCTCAACTGGAGATGATTTTGCCCCCTCTCCTAGAGGATATTTGGCAATGTCTGAAGACATTTGTCGTTGTTGAGACTGGGGAGGTACTACTGGCACCTAGTGGGTAGAGCCCGGGGATGCTGCTTTTGACCTTGAAAATAAAACAGCCAGTTATTTTGCTAGCAGAATGGGTTTGTTTGAATAGCAGAGCAATTGCAATTTGGGACAAGCAAGCTGTGGCAAAGCCTCAGGCAAGTCTGGAGAACAAAAGAGAAGAAAGCTCTTTTATAGAGGAAAGGAGGGAGTTGGGAGGGGCTGTTGTAAACAAAAAGTCCATTGGAGTAAATTGGGAGTTTGAAGTGTAGTGGCTTTTCATTGGCTGAGTTGTGACAGTGTCTCATTGGCCGGGCTGTTGCTGAGCCAGGAGAAAATCTTCTTCCTGCTGGGGTAGTAAAATAGTTTTGTTTTTGTTTTTGTTTTGTTTTCCTTTGGGGCCTGCAGAAGGCTGCAACAAGTGGTATGGTGTGAGAGCTCCCCCTTCTGGCCTCCCAACCCCATTTTAAATGAGGTTTCCTTTATTCAGTTTCCCACGGCAAAATAACCTGCAGTGCACATAAAAGAAAACCTTGTGTCCCCTACATTCAATACTTCTGACACCAAATATGGGGGGTTCTTCCCACACCAACCAGTTCTCTAACCCTGGACACCAGCTGGTTTCAGCTTCCTACATTCAGTTATGATGCTCATTACCTGGAGTTACCACAGACCACACATTTTAAGGGCTCAGTCCCACAAGACTATCTACTGCTTCAGTTACCAATTGTGAGTCCCAGGTTGTCACTTGTACTTCTGACCAACTGCTTAGAAGTTGGGGGTTCCCATGACCCCCTCCTTGGGCCAATAATTTGCTAGAACAGCTCAGAGAACTCTGGAAAACACTTTACTTACAATTACTGGTCTATTATAAATGATACAACTTAGGAACAACCAAATGGAAGAGATGCATAGGGCAAGGTTTGGTGGAATGGCCCAGATCTTCCATGTCTTCTCCAGGCATGGTCACCCTTTTAGCACCTCCATGTGTTCACCAACCCAGAAGTTCTCCAAACCCCTTCATTTAGGGTATTGATGGAGGTTCTATTATGTAGGCATGATTGATTAAATCATCGGCCAATGGTAATTGAACTCAATCTTCAGCCCCTCCCATTTCCAGAGGTCAGAGGGTGGGGTAAAAGTTCTAACCCTGTAATCACTTGGTTGGTCCCTCTGGTAACCAGTGCTCATTTTTAAGGGCTCTTTAAATTTCACATTATTAACACAAATCAGGTGTGGTTGTTAAGGGCTTGTTATAAATGGTCAGAGGCTCCTTTCACCTTTATTGCTCCTGGAGCTATTTCAGGAACTGGGGACAAAAACCAAAAATTATAACAAAAGATGTCCCTAACACTTCTATCACTTTAGGAAATTACAAGGGTTTCAGGATTTGTCCAGGAAAGGGGACACAGACCAAATATGCATTTCTTATTATATCCCAGCATGGGCTAGTCCTCCACAACAAAGAATTACCTGGCCCCAAATGTTGAAAAACCCTGCTCTAGTTCTATGATTAGGAAAACAACACTCTTAAATCCTTTTTTATTTAAGAGTAAGATTCCTTTAACTTAAAAGCAATCATATTAAATGGCATTTGCTTCCTTGGTTACCTCTGCATATGTGATTTAAGGTCAGGCCCTGAAATTATGCCAGTACCCTAGACAAATGATCAGGATTTTTAAAATATGGGCATAAATCAAGTGCAAATTCAATTAGCACTAGTGAAGAAGTTTCGATAATATGGCCAGTTATAAATACAAAAATCAATAGTGTTCCCATGTTTAAGCAATAGTAGTTGGTAAATATATATAATGGAAAAAGGTCCCATTAACAATTCCAACCAAAAATTCAAAGTGCCTAGCAATAAACTTTTAAAATGTGCATGACCTATATGAAGATAACTCCAAAATTCTACTGAGGAATATAATAGGAGACATGAATAAATGAAGACACCCACTAAATGTGCAGACTCAATATACAAGAATGTCATTTATCTCCACATTAACCTACACATTTAATGTAATTCTTATAAAATCACAATGGGAATTGTTAAAAAACAAAATTCAACCGAGTAAATTTGAAGATCTAATTGGCTTTTTAAGTGATTCATGAATTGGGCAGCATCCCATCTAGCAAGTAGAGAGATGGTCTGAGGAATTGTACAAAATGGAAGGTTTTTATGGGAAGGAGGGTGGGGCAAGAAGTTATTTGCAAAAGAAAAGAAAGGATTGTTTCTGGCCAGACATCTTTTGGGTGGAAGGGAACAGCAGGTTTTTTTTTTTTTTTTTTTTTTCATGCAGATTACCTCCCTGGTGCTGATCAGGAAATTTCAGATTGATTTTTGAAAGGTCACATTTCTGGAATAGATTGAAACTGTAATTAAGTTGTGGTTCCCTGTGGTGGGGGACAAATGACTCCCAAATTGGGCTTGTTTTTTTAAAATGGAATTTTTTTTGAGGAAGGAAAGGAAAAGAGGGACTTGACTATAGTTGAGTCAGAAGTTTAAATGGGGGAATAAATGCATGAGACTAGTCAACTCTTACCCCCCCCTCCCCAGAGAGAGAAAGAGTGCACTCGAGCGAGGTGGCGAGGGGCAGTGGGAGAGAGAGAAATCTTAAGCAGGCTCCACACCCAGCCCAGCCCAGAGACCAGTGTGGGGGCTCCATCTCATGACCCTGAGATCATGACCTGAGCCGAAGTCAAGAGTTGGTCGCTTAACCAACTGAGCTACCTAGGCGCCCCTCAACTCTCTTGATTTTTAAGGAAAGTAATGATGGAGTACTTGTAGGAAAATACATGAAAATGTATGTTAACTTTATTCTCTTCCTTTAAGTTTAAAATATTGTGTAATATAAGAGCACATGGATTCTAGTGCTATAATAATTGAAACTTTCTTGCGGAACAGTGACAGAAAAATTTTAAAGTACAGAAACAAAACCTGGGTCTGTGAAGATGGCATTTCAAATCTGTGGGGAGAGAGGATGGGGTAGTGAGTAAATGAATTGCAGTAGCTGGCTAACCAGCTGATTTGGGGGAAAGGGGATGAATTTTTACCTAAGAAGATCATTAAAAAGAAAACCATGGGTCCAAAATGGTATCATTTAGGTTAAGGCCCCAAGTCAGTAAACTAGGGCTTAATACCTAATCTAACTGCAGTTTCAACCTCCCCCAGAAATGTAAGTCTTAACTGGTCAGTCAGGAATTTTCTGATAAGCACCAATGAGGTAATCTGTCACATGGGCCCTCTCCATCTCCCAAAAGAAGATGAGGTCATCTGCATAATAAGATTCTCTGCCCTTCCCCCTAAGAGAAGGTGATCTTGCCTGAAACAATTCTTTCTTTTGCTTATAACTTTCTTGGCCCACCTTCCTTCCTATAAAAACCTTCCATTTTTGTATAATTCCTATGAGCTCCCTTCTACTTGCTAGATGGGATGCTTCCGGATTCATGAATTCTTTAATAAAGCCAGTTAGATCTTCAAATTTACTCCATTGAGTTTTGTATTTTAACAAGATCAACCAAAAGAAATATGGGTAAATTAAAGGTAGAAAATGAAGCCGTAAACATTTAAAAAGCACAGGTAAATATGAAAATATGTAAATAATATATCTTGGGTTGGGGAAAGGACCTTTATTTATGTATAATTTAAAAATTTGTAATATATTCAGTCAGATGGTTCAAAAATTAGACCATACATAGTATACATGGGTATACTGTCCCCCATCTACCCTGTATTACCCCTACCCGCTCCACCCCCTCCATTCAGCTGACCACTGTAATTGTATGTATCCTTCCAGAGTTTCTCCATGGATTTGCTAGCAAATAAAAAAAAAAATATTCTTAGCCCTCTACCTTTATTTTTTTTTTTACATAAATGATAGTATACACAGTGCTCTGTACCTTGCTTTTTAAACTCACAAACTTTACACACTTACTTTAAACATTTTGGAGCTCTTTTCACATCAATCAGTATATAGACAGCTCCCTCAGTATTTTTTTGTAGCATCATAGAATTCCATGGTCTAGATGTGCTATAATTTATCTAGTCCCTTGCTGGTGGGCATTTAGGTGTTTCCTCATTTGTTAGTACAAACAGTGATGTCATGGCTCTCATTTTACATGTCATTTTACAGGTGTGCAAGTACATCTTTGTGGATAAATTTTGAGAAGAAATATTACTGGTTCAAAAGATAGGTTCACTTGGAATTTTTCAAACATCGGCACTTGTTTTCTAGAGGGACTATACCCAATTTACACTCCTATTAGGACCCTCAGAGGCTGCTTGTTTGTTCACAGTGTCCTTAATGGAGTGTGTTACTAGTTTTTTATTTCTTCCCATCTGGTTGGTGAAATTGTTCTCAATATAGTTACAATTTGTGACTTTTTCCTAAAAATGAGGTTGAATACCTTTTATATGTTTAAGAGGAGAAGCCTTTTGAAACATATTATGGAGACATAAACCATAAAGGAAAAAAAATGATGGAAAGATTTGACTACATAAAAAATAAAACCAAAATAAAAAAACAAATGACAAACTGGAGCTGGGATGTTTTTGCAACATTTTTTTTTAGAGAGGGGGAGGGAGGAGGGCCGGCAGAGGGAGAGGGGGAGAGAGAATTATAAGCAGGCTCCACACCTAGCACGAGCCTGATAGGGCTCGATCTCACAACCCTGAGATCATGACCTGAGCTGAAATCAAGAGTGGTCACTCAACCAACGGAGCCACCCAGGCACCCCACAACATTTGACTAAATAACCTTAATATACACTTCAATAATAAGACAATACTCTAGTGAGAAAATCAGCAGATGCCATAAATAGGCAATTTCGGATGAGGAAATTAAAGTAGCCGTTAAACCCGTAGTAAAAATTTAGCCTCACCTGTTGGTAATGAATTATAAATATTAAAACACCTTTGCCGTAAAACTGATCATCTCTTTAAAAGTATACTACATGTGGTGCTTCTTCTAGATGAAACATAGGGCTATTCCACGATACACATTTTAGATAGTTGAAGGTATATAGTAGTGTTCCCAATTCCTTCCCAGCATCTCCCTATCCCCTTCACCCTCAGTGGCCCTAGATCTTTTGGATAGCAGAGTCTTACATTATATATTGCCAAGAGTTGTTCAGCAGTTGGATGTAGGCAGCAACAGATTCAAGTGCAGTTACTTATTAAGTACTTTTTTCCTTTTGAAGAGGAAATAGAATGTCATTATGTATTGGAGTCTGGAAAAAGTGGGTTCAATTCAGCAGAAACTTTGACTGAGTACTTGTTACCATGTGCCAGGTACAGTGATCTAGAATGAGGATGAAAAGATAAACTTTGTTTTCAGTTAACCAATGAATCTCATTTGTGTCTTTATGTACTTCATTTCTTTAGCTTTATTTTTTATATACTCTTTATTTGAAATTTTAAAGCAAGAGGCAGGTAATCTGTTTTCTGAAACTTTATCCCAGACTTCTATTTATTATTTTTTTACAGTTTTATTATTATGTAATTCACATACCATATAATTTACCCATTTAAAATGTACAATTAATTGGGTTTTTAGTATATTCACTGAGTTGTACAGTCATTACTGCAGTCAATTTTAGAATATTTTCATCACCCTCAAAGGAAACTCCATACCCATTAGCAGTCACTGTCCATTCCTCCCTGCCCCAGTCCCTGACAACCAAGAAACTGCTTTCTGGCTCTAGACTCCCCTATTCTGGACACGTCATATAAAAGGAGTCATAAAATATGTGCTCTTTTGTGATTAACTTCTCTCACTCCGTGTAATGTTTTTAAGGGCTCATCCATGTTTTAGCATATATCAGTGCTGCTTTTCCTTGTTATGGCCAAATAAAATTCCATTGTATGGATATACCACATTTTATTTATCCATTCATCAGTCGATGTTCATTTGGGTCGTTTCTACCTTTTGCCTGTTATAAGTAATGCTCCTATGAACATTCACGCACATGTTTTTGTGCAGATATATGTTTTAATTTTTCTTGTGTAGATACCTAGGAGTAGAATTACTGGGTCATACGGTAACTCTATGTTTAACGCATTGAGGAAGTGTCAGACAGTTTTCCAAAGTGGCTGTACCATCTTACATGCCCATTAGCATTGTATGAGCTTCCCAATTTCTCCACATCCTCACCAACACTTGATATTATCTGGCTTTTTGATTATAGCCATCTGAGTCGGTATGAAGTGGACTCTCATTGTGGTTTCGATTTTTAATTCCCTAATGACTAATGACATTGAGTTTGTTTTCATGTGTTAGATGGCCATTCGTATCAGCAACTTGGCATCTTTCTGACCATCCTTTTGTAGTCGCCTCTCCCTCTGGCCACTGCCTAGAAAGAATCTCTACTTTTAAGGATTTATGTCATTAGATTTTGCTTACCTGGATAATCCAGGATAATCTCCCTATCTCAAGGTACTGAACCTTAATCACATCTGTAAAGGCCTTTTTCTCAAGTAAGGTAATATGTTTGCAGGCTCTGGGTATGAGGAGGCAGCTATCTTTGGGGACCATTTTTCTGTCTACCATACCATCTTAACAATACTAAATCTTCTGATCCACAAACATGAGATCTTTCCATTTATTTAGGATGTCTTTAATTTTTTGTAGTGATGTTTTATATTTTCCTGGGTATAAATCTTGCACTTCTTTTGTTAGATTTGCTCCTAAGTATTTTTTGAGCAATTATTAGTGGAATGATGTTCTTAATTTCATTTGTGGGTTGTTCATTGCTGGCATATAGAATTGTAATTCATTTTTCTGTGTTGATCTTGAATCCTGCAAATTTGCTGAACTTGTTTAATGTTCTAATAGATTTTTTTTTTTTGTGGCTCCCTTAGAGTTTTCTGTATTCATGATCAAGTCACCTGTGAATAGAAATAGATTTATTTCTTTCTTTTTGACCTGGATGCCATTTATTTTGTTTTCCTGCCTAATTATTCTGGTTAGAACTTCTAATGTATTGTTGGGAAGAGCAGACATCCTTGGTTTGTTCTTGATGATAGTGGGAAAGTATGCAGTCTTTCACCATTAAATATGACGTTAGCTGTGGGTTTTTCATAAATGCCCTTTATCATGTTGTAGACGTTCCCTTCTCTTCACAGTTTGTTGAGCATTTTCATCATGAAGCTATGTTCGATTTTCTCAAATCCTTTTTCTACTTCTATTGAGATGATCCTGTTTTTTTCACATAATATCATAATCGAGGTATAAATCACATATCTTAAAATTCACCCTTTTAAAATGTGCAATTCTGGGCGCCTGGGTGGCTCAGTCATTAAGCATCTGCCTTCAGCTCAGGTCATGGTCCCAGGGTCCTGGGATCAAGGCCCACATCGGGCTCTCTGCTCTGCGGGAAGCCTGCTTCTCCCTCTCCCACTCCCCCTGCTTGTGTTCCCTCTCTCGCTGTCTCTCTCTGTCAAATAAATAATCTTTAAAATAAAATAAAATAAAATAAAATGTGCAATTCAGTGTTTTTAAAAAATATTCACAGCGTGTGCAACCATAACCACTATATAATTCCAGAATATTTTCATCACCCCAAAAAGAAGCCTGGTACCCATTAGCAGTCACTCCCTATTACCCCCTCCTCCCAGCTCCTAGCATCCACTAATCTACTTTCTGTCTATGGATTTGCCTATTCTGGACATATTCCGGACATTTCATATAAATTGAATCATACAGCATGTAGCCTTTTGTGTCTGGCTTCTTTCATTTAGGGTAATATTTTCAAGATTCATGCAGGGTGTAGCATGTATGAGTACTTGATTCTTCTGATCTCAGGAGGAAGACTCTTCAACTTCCTCTTTCCCTAGTTACCCCTGGTAAACTAGCTGGCCTACAGCCTAAATTTTTACTCTCACAAAACTACTTGCTTCCTTTTAATTGCTTAGCACCAAAATCTCCATTTTTTTTTTTTTTTTTTTTTTCTTGAGAGAGAGTCCTTCAGCTTGAATTTCCTCACACCCCTTTTCAAAAAAGGCAATACTTTTGGGTATAGCTTGGGAGCTCTCTGTTTTTATGGGCCTCCTTTACCCCTGGGCAAAACCTTTGAAACAGTGCTGTGGGTGCTGTATAGGGCTAGTTTCCTCTGACTCTCTTGCTTATTGCTTCAGGCATGGAACCTCAGCCCTATAAGTGAGCTGGGACAAGGAAGTCAGGGTAGGGGTGATGGGGCCCCCGTATTCTTAACCTGTTGGGCCTGGTGTAGAACCTCTGCCCTATGAATGAGGGCTGACTAAAGGAAGGGAGTCCCTCAACTCTTGGCTGTACTCACCAGGAATTTCAACACGTTAACACTATGTGTTGGAGGTGATTTGCTGGCTGCTTGCCTTTCCCAATGAAATACTGTGTCCCTTGGTTGGGAGCTGGGGCCAGTGTTATTGGCCACTCTGGCCTGGAGTGTGGCTTCCTTCAAGGTGAGCTGGGGGATAGAGGGAATGAAGAGAGTGGGTTGTGGTTCATATGCTAGACTCTCATTGGTATAACTGAGTTTCAGCAGATTTTCTTGAATAAATGTTCTTTATTTGTTGTATATATTTTGGATGATTTCCTGAGATTTCAGATTGTTTTCTATACCAGTTATGGTTGTTTCACTGGGGAATAGGTCCCCAGGACTTCTTATGCTGCAGTTCTAGAAGTGGATCCCCCTCTTAATGTTACCTTTTCAGTAAAGTAGAATTTCTTGGTTATGATGGTGCTAGAAGGCTGACTATGCTAAGCAGTACTGATAAACTACTTTTTTTAATCAGGCTTTTATTATGTTTTATGTGTTAGATCTCAACACATAAGATTTTCCTTGCTTTGTTTCAGTTTCTCTGTATAAATGAACCTTGCTATAATGATGTTTTATTTTTAAAAAATTGTTCTTTGGTGACATATTTTTCTGCTTGTTACTTTGACTTTTAGGTTTGGCTTCAGCATCGACTGCTGACGCCACTACTTGTTCAAGCACCATGCTGTTTACTTCAATGTCAAATGCTTCTACTTCTGCGGCTGCTACTGGGCTCTCTTGTAAGTTACTGGTTGCAAAGAAAATACCATTATTTCGCATCAGGCCACTTAACTCAATTTGCCAATATAAGCTATGGATCTCTTGCATCTCATAAATTATCATTATGCTCAAACCCATCTGTAACTGCTGCTATCAATAGTAGCTTTGCTTAAGAACCTAATTGTCGTGGCTTTAGCTGTGAATTTTATGTTAACATGATTATTCCAGCTTAAAGTGATAATTTTAAGCATTTAATTCATTAACATTGTAATGTTTTGAAACAACTTCTTGAAGCTAATGGGAATAGGAAGAGTGGGAGTTTTGCCAAGTATATCTGACGGGAAGAAGTCTTATTATCCATGTGAATAAGATAAAATGGGAATTAAGTGTTGGAGCCTTGCTATCATGTATTCTTCTAGATAGACCAGGTTTGTGGTCCTTACATTTTACCTCTCGGAAGTGATGGAAGACAAAAGGACCAGTTTGGGGTCTTAGTTGACACCATGTGTTGCCTTGTGGCTTCTCTCCTTAAAGAGGAACATCTGGATGCGTTGATCTGAGAAGTGGGATATTAATTATCTTGTAACCCCAACTTCTTTGCTATGTATCTTCCATTAGTACAATAACAGCAAATGTTGAGCAATTCTTTCTTACAGGTCCATATAAGCTGACTGCTTTTGAGATATCTTCACAATGCCATGACATTTATCGTTAGACTTTGTTATTGTAACCCTAGCTGTAATATGGTTCCCCCACAGGCCTATTATAGCAAGATTGTCACCATTCCTGGGAATAAAACTTGCCAGGAATTGCTCACGCCTAGTTCAGGGTAAAAAATAGTGGTCTCTCATCCCTATCCTCTTGTGAAGCTGGAATAGGCAAACATTAGTTAAAATTGGTGGTTACCACTTGAGTTGTATTTTCTACCAAATAGACTTCCAGTTTTGAGACACGAGTGGGATTCTGGAAGCCTTTTGATATATGTAAGCAACTACAAACAACAGATTTCGTGAATATGACCACGTCTGAGGTTGGAAGTTATAATTGTTGAAAGCATTCCATTTTCAATCAAAGACTTGCCCTCTGACCTTTGAAAGGCTTGTTTTCATTCCTGTCTTTGATGTCTTTGCCTACCAAATGAAAAGAAATCTTACTCATAGTATTTGTAAAATTAACTTTAATGAGGTAAAACTTACATATAAAATTAACTTATTTTAAGTATACAATTCAGTGATTCTAATAAGATTACTGAATTGCGTAACTACCACTAAAACTGTAATCCAGTTTTAGAACACTTCTCTCATCCAAATAAGAGCTCTCAGCCCCAGACAACTACTAATCTATTTTCTGTCTCCATAGATTTGCCTTTTCTGGACATTTCTTATAAATGGATTGACTGTAGGTTTTTGGAGTTCAGCCAAAAGTTTCTAAAGGACTCTTCAGATCAAAGAAACTCTATCTAAATTACTCACTGTTTTTAAATTAAAGTGTAAAAGGTAATATTATGTTATTCTCTGCAGTTGGTGCTCCAACAACTTCGACTGGAACATTTGGTGGCATAACTTTGGGATTTGGATTAAAATTCCCTGGAGCAGGTGGAGCAGCTCATACTGCTTCTAGTAAGATTTGAGAATTATTGGGGTGTGTGATGTGTTTGGATGCTCAGTGGAAATGTGCTGTGTAACAAGCAGTGAGAGTGTAGTATTCCATAGTTTTTAGGACTGTTTAAGTAAGTTATGATCATTTCATCAGAGTATGCAAAAGGTACACCAAAAGTGATGATTGCCAAAGTGTAGTGAGACATTTGATACCAATGAAGCTACTTCTTTGAGATGACCGTAATCAACACTGCTACCAAAGTCTTGTCAACTTTTAAATTTAAGAATTTTTATTATTGATCGTAGTGTCTACATTGACCCAATATATTGGGATTGATAGTTCTTTTTCCCTAAAACTTAAGTTTTGACCTGTATTAAAGTTGACCCTATCCTAAAGCTGATTACAGGAGTTTCCATCCTAAATTTGTTTCTGCCAGTTAAGAGCTAGTTAGGTTGTAGGTTGAAGAGAACTTGGCTAGTCATAGCCTTATATCTTATGGTGAGCTGGGTGGTTAGGGGTCAGTTGCTACTTAAACCTACCATTTAAGTCAGACTCCATTCTAGGAAAGTCTTATTTGTTTTATTTTAAAAGTTTACGTAAGGCTGAACAAATCTTTCCTCAAACCTGGTATAAATTAAAAGTCACTCTTTTTTTAAATTTAAAGTAATTATTCCTTTTT
Organism: Leptonychotes weddellii; assembly: GCF_054177405.1. Taxonomy (NCBI): domain Eukaryota; kingdom Metazoa; phylum Chordata; class Mammalia; order Carnivora; family Phocidae; genus Leptonychotes; species Leptonychotes weddellii. Next base: position 34,942,268 of record NC_138385.1, read on the forward strand.
TTTTTTTTTTAAAGATTTTATTTATTTATTTGAGAGAGAGAGACTGAGAGAGAGCACATGAGAGGGGGGAGGGTCTGAGGGAGAAGCAGACTCCCTGCCGAGCAGGGAGCCCGATGCGGGACTCGATCCAGGGACTCCAGGATCATGACCTGAGCCGAAGGCAGTCGCTCAACCGACTGAGCCACCCAGGCGCCCTAAAGTAATTATTCCTAAACAGAGATGTCCGCCATCTATTTATGTATTCTTTTGCATGAATGATGCTTAACTGAGCTTCTGCTGTGTATGAGGCAACTGGCCAACCTATGAGAATTGTGAAGAGTGTGTCTTGAGGACTTTACAGGTCACCATATTTGCAAATACCATAACCCATAATTCCCCCCGTAAAATGCTGAGCAAAGAACTGATTCTTTCAGCCGTGGATTGAGTCACTGAAGTATGAATTGGCAGGCTCTTTGGTGACTCTGCCATAACCCATCCCCTCCCCAGCTAGGTCTCAAATTCCTTCCTGCAAACTGGTACCTTTGCTACTAAGCCATCCCTCCTGGCCATTCCATCTACCATTACCTTATATACCCATCTCCTCATCAGACGTATCTCAGCTTGACACTCTTAACCCAGCGTTGGTTTTTCTCCCCTACTCACCGTTCCTTCTCCCCAAGCATATTTACTTGCTCAGACTCTTCACCTCACAAATCAGCTTTGTAGGGCAGCTTTCAAGTGTCTGTGTCTGCAGATTTATTGTCATTTGGGATTATTCTCTGCCCTAAGTATAATCAGCAAGTTTTAAGAGAAGCTTGCTTGTTATCAGTCTTATATCTTTTGTATGGAAAATGTTTGCTTGGATAGGAAAATTGGGTAGTAGGATGTTTTAAAGGAGGTTTTCACTATTTTATATAATGATCTTTAAGACCATCAGAATGAGATTTATTTAAATGCAAATGTGGCATGCAGTTATTTTGTATTATTTATAGAACTGTGCTTCCTTTTTACTACACAGATAATGTAGAGTTGACTGTATTTAGTTTAGACCAAAGTCATAACTTGCAAAATCAAACTGTGAGGGAACCTTTCGTTCTCAAATCCATTGCTTTTTTGGTATTAATTGAATTGCTATTGTTATTTGAGTATTATCTCCTATGCCAGAGCTAATTTACACCTTTTTAAAATACTGTAAAAAATAAGGAACAAAGATAAACACTGTTTAAAAAGGTTAAAATAATCATACCATTTTTTTATGATTCAAGATTCTTTTATGTTTAGGCTGACAGGTATTAATTTCCTAAAGGTATTTTTCATCATCTTTGTGGAGATGTTTTGGTAGTGATGGTAGTTGCTTTTTTTTATTATAAAAATCATACACACGTGTATATATAATATATACATATTTCACTGTCTCTAGAGTGAACGGTTTGGTGTTTATCTTTCTAGCCTTTTTTTCCAAACACATACAAACGTACATTGAATTTATTTGTTTTACAAAAATGGGATCATTATAAATATACACACATGTAATCCTAGAATCTGCTGTTTTCTTATATGTCATCTTTGCACATCTGTCCATGCTAGGAAATACATATTACTTTAAAAAAACAAAACAAAACAAACAACCTTTGGGTGACGAAAAGCTTTATAAGAAGGACTCTTTCTTTTTCTTAATTGTTTTTCTGTTTTCTGTCTTGAATGTAGTAGTTAACACAGTGTTTGAATGAATTAATCAATAAAGGAGGGGTCTCGGGCGCCTGGGTGGCTCAGTTGGTTAAGCGACTGCCTTTGGCTCAGGTCATGATCCTGGAGTCCAGGGATCGAGTCCCACATCAGGCTCCCTGCTCAGCAGGGAGTCTGCTTCTCCCTCTGACCCTCCTCCCTCTCATGCTCTCTGTCTCTCATTCTGTCTCTCGCAAATAAATAAAACCTTAAAAAAAAAAAAAGATTTAATAAAGGAGGGGTCTCCATAGTGTGATTAAGTTTCAGTATTTCTGGAGGAAGGGTTTCTTTTCAGATAAGATTTTTATTCTCCGATGAAGATTGTGATGACATAGGATTGTAAAGAATGCCACGTGGGATCCAATCTGTAATCTTCCCAGTGTTTTGAGTGATAAATGACCCCAGGGAATCCTCTGTGACTGGGTACGCTCTTTCCCTGTGGTGTTCATTCCACCCTCACAAAGGCTAACCCAAAGAATTAGGGAATTCTTGTAAGGATTCTTGTGGCCAAAAGGGAAATGGAATCTTTTGGAAATCTAACACAGGTATTATCATGGCACTGAACTTTAAAGAAATTGGAATTTAAGAGCTGTTCTAAAGGCAGCTTTAGGAACCTAAATCTATTGCATAAACATAATTCTGCTCTTCTCCCTTAGTCTTCTCTTTTCTGACTTCCCATTGGTTTCCTTACCTCTTTTTCTACCTTACTATTTTAGCTTATTCTTTTTTTTTTATTCTTATGTTAATCCCCATACATTACATCATTAGTTTTAGATGAAGTGTTCCATGATTCATTGTTTGTGCATAACACCCAGTGCAACATGCAGAATGTGCCCTCCTTAATACCCACCACCAGGCTAACCCATCCTCCCACCCCCCTCCCCTCTAGAACCCTGTTTGTTTTTCAGAGTCCATTGTCTCTCATGGTTCGTCTACCTCTCCGATTTCCCCCGCTTCATTCTTCCCCTCCCGCTACCTTCTTCTTCTTCTTTTTTTTTTTTCTTAACATATATTGCATTATTTGTTTCAGAGGTACAGATCTTTATTCTTTTTTTTTAAGATTGTATTTATTTGAGAGAGAGTGCATGCGTGAGCACAAGCACGAGGGTGGGAGGGGCAGAGGGAGAGGGAGAAGCAGACTGCCCGCCAAGCAGGGAGCCTGATGTGGCTGGATCCCAGGACCCTGAGATCACGACCTGAGCTGAAGGTAGAAGGCACGTACTTAACCGACTGAGCCACCCAGGCGCCCCTTAGCTTATTCTTAATTTTGAGTTGCTCAGACTCCTCAATTCTACTTCATATCTGTCCTCTGTTGGTTCTTTCAACCCCCCCTGCCTATTGTCTGATTCTTTCTACACATTTGGGAATATTTCCAAATTTCTGCTTACAGTCTGATTCCATATTTCTGGAAATATTTCCATATTTCTACCTATAGTCTGATTCTTTCCATAGTTCTAAATTTTTGAAAATGAGATTCTGACCTATTTTATCCCTGCTTGGCTAGAGCTCTCTGTGCCAGACCCTTGTATAGGCTGCCAGTAGTATATGAAATGGATACCGTACTTCGGATGCCCACCTTGTCCCAATCAACTGTGAACTAGGAGCAAAGGACAGAATTATTGGAATAAAGAAAGAGTATCTGAGCTTGATCCCTCAGCAGGAATGGAGTCGGCCAGTTTCCCTCAGTATAGGCTGTGCATGTTTTGGCAGGCAGCATGATTTATGTATTTATCTAGTAAGGCCATTAACCTGAAAATATTGCTAATTGGGAAAGCAAGGCTAATGTAAAAGAAACAATCATGTACATGTTATAATGTATTTTTATAACAAATTTCTTGTTACAGAAGCAGCATCTATTGATTACCAAGAACATTTGAAAACACAGAGAACCAAAAAGAAGAAAACATTTGCAGTCCCCACCAGCCACAGTTTTCTATGAATTTTTAAGTGCTCAGTGTGTAGGAAAAACCGAAAGTGCTATGAGAAGTTCAGAAAACCAAGGGATAATGATGGAGTAGAAGAGAAGTGGGTGGCAAATATGGGGGAAGAAAGAATGTGAGTTAGGCCATGAAATATAGTGTGGATGTCATGTAGAGAGGGCTAGGTTTTTAGTAGGGGTACAATGGAAAAAGACACATAAGAGAGAGGTCTGGGCTGTAGATGAAACCTTGAGAGGCTTTCTTTCACCTATTAGACTGGCGAAGATATATGCCTAGCATGGGCTATATTGTAGAGAAACAGTATGGGCTCTAACATAGAGAAACAGGGACTCTGCCCTACTGATAGAAATGTAAACTGGCAAAATCTTTTTGGTTGGACAATTTGGCAAGATATATTAAAATTTATAGCATGCTGACCCTTTGATCCAGCAATTTCATTTCTAGGAATTAATTACAAGAAATATTCATGTAAGTATGCAAAGATATAGATGTGTACAGAGTTTGTATAAGATTGTAATTATTCTCTCCTTAGAAGTTTAGTAGAATTTGGGGCGCCTGGGTGGCTCAGTTGGTTGAGCGACTGCCTTCGGCTCAAGTCATGATCCTGGAGTCCCTGGATCGAGTACCGCATCGGGCTCCCTGCTCGGCAGGGAGTCTGCTTCTCCCTCTGACCCTCCCCCCTCTCATGTGCTTGCTCTCTCTCATTCTCTCTCTCTCAAATAAATAAATAAAATCTTTAAAAAAAAAAAAAAAAAGAAGTTTAGTAGAATTTGTCAGTGAGGTCATCTAGGTCTGGAGGTTTGTTTATGGGAAGAGTTTTGAGGTTTGATTCAATTTCTTTAATGATTATAGGTCTGGTTAAGTTGTAAATTTTCTTTTTCTACACCCACATCCAGGATTTTTAATTTTTAGCAGAAAGGTTAATCCAGATGTCTGGCCTGCTGTATATCACTTCATACTACAACAGTGTTGAGTGCTAATTCACACAACTTTGAATTGAATTTCACATTTTAAAAAATGCTTTCTCTAGCTTTTATCCTGAATGATCAAGGACTAAATAAAATAAATCTCTCATTTCTTACTAACGTGCATTTTATTTTCCAGCTACATCAGCAACAACCACCACCACTGTCACCACCACCACCACTACGACCACAACCACCAGTGGATTTACCTTGAACCTAAGGTCACTGACATCATCTGGGATTAATAACATTGTTCCAGTCGGTATTAATTCCCTACCATTTACTTCGACTGTTAAGTAAGCCTGTTTCTTTGAAAATTTGTGTGAATTTCATTTCATTTATCGTGCACAAGGTATAATTTGCTTGTATAGCTTTAGGATAGTGTTTGAAAGTTAGGTAAATGACCCAGTCGAAGGAGCAGATAAAGGATTTCTGTAGCTTAGGAAGTGGAACGATTAATAGCACACCTTTGTTTTATTACCATTATAATGTGATTATTACTGTTACTAATAACAGCTAACATTTACTGTGCAATTACTATATGTTTAGCAATGTGACAGTGCTTTACAAACATCATGTCATTTAATCCTCACAATAATTCTATGAGGTAGGTGCTATTTTTGTTCCCATTTTATAGATGAGAAAACTGGAGCACGTAGAAATTTTTTACTGTGCCCCTGGTAACGGTAGAGCCAGGATTAAAATCCAGGCAGTTGAACTCCAGAGGCTGTATTCTTAGAATCTATGCCATGTTCTTCTCTAATTGTTTTTTTTTAATTAAACCTTTTATTTTGAGACCATTGTAGATTCACATGTGCTTCTAAGAAATAATACAAAAAATCTTGTGTGTCCCTTACCTAGTATCTCCCGATAATAACATCTTGCAATGCTATTGGTGCAGTGATACAATCAAGATATAGAACAGTTCTATCAGCATGAGGATCCTTCCTGTTGCCCATTTATAGCCACACTTACTACCAATCCCTCCTTTCCCTGACCCTGGGCAACAATGAATCTGTTCTCCATTTCTATAATCTTGACATTTAAAAATGTTACACAAATAAATCCTATATTATGTGATCTTTGGGCATTATTTATTTATTTTTTTTTAGTCATACTTCCTTGAGGTAAGTTTGTCATGTGCTTCAGTAGTTTGTTCTTTTTTATTTCTGAGTAGTAGCCCATGGTATTGTGGATGTACTATAGTTTAACTATTCACTTGTTGATGGACTTCTAAGTTGTCTCCAGTTTCTGGCTGTTATGAATAAAGCTGTTTTTGTATTGTTTTGTTTTGTTTTTGTTTTTTGTTTTTTTGTGTGTGAATGTAAGTCTCATTTCTCTGGGATAAATGCCCAGAGTGCAGTTACTAGGTGGTAGAATTGTTGCATGTTTATTTTTTTTAAGATAATGCCAAATTCTTTTCCAGAGTGGCTGTGCCATTTTACACACTTGACAGCAATGTATGAGGGATCCAGCTTGTCCACCTTCTCACCAGGATCTGGTGTTGTCACAATTTTTTATTTTAGCCCTTCTAATAGATGTGAAATGTTATCTCATTGTGGTTTTAATTTGCATTTTCCTGATGACTAATGATGTTGAGCATCTTTTTATGTGTTTATCTGCCACCAGCATATCCTCTTTGGTGACGTGCCTGTTTATGTCATGTCTTTTGTCTGTTTTCTACTTGAATTTCTTTTTTTAATTTCAAGTGTTGAGAGTTTTATATATTCTAGGTTCAGTCTTGTCAGATATGTGGTTCATAAATATTTTCTCTAAATCTGTAACTTGTCTTTTTGTCTTTTTAACAGGGTACTTTGCCAAACAAAAACTTTTAATTGATGAAGTCTAGTTTATCAGTTTTTCCTTTAATGGACCATGTTTTAATGTCAAGTTTAGGAGATCTTTGCCTAACTCTAGATACCAAAGATTCTCTGTTTTTTTTCTAAAAATTTTACAGTTTTACATTTTGCATTTAAAACAGGAACCACTTTGAGTTAATTTTTGTATGAAGTGTGAGTTTTAGAGCAAGGTTCATTTTTTTTTGTCTTGGGTGTCCAATTTTTCCAGCATCATTTGTTGAAAGGCAGTCTTCAACTTCCTCCATTGAAATACTTTTACACCTTTGTCAAAAATCAATTGGACATATTTGTGTCAAATTTTATTCTGCCTCAGGATATATTCAGAGCACTAAATGAGAAAAATATGCAGCCAAGAATACTCTATCCAGCTAGACTGTCATTGAAAATTGAAGGAGAGATAAAAAGCTTCCAGGACAAACAAAAACTAAAGGAATTTGCAAACACAAAACCAGCCCTA
>NC_138385.1:34949692-35010064 GCF_054177405.1 Leptonychotes weddellii
AAAAAAAAAATTTTATTCTGCCTCAATTGATACAATATTTTAGGAATTTTCCTCTTTAGTTTAATAATATAGTGAATTACATTGATTGATTTTCAGATGTTGAGCAGCCTTACATACATAGGATAAATTCGACTTGGTCATGGTGTATAATTTTTTTTATACATTTTTAGATTAGTTTGCTAGTATTTTGCCTGAGGACTTTGATATTTAAGTTCATGAGAGATATTAGTCCATAGTTTTGTTTTCTTTCATTTTTTATTCTGTCTTCATTTTTGATATGTGAATAATAGTAGCCTCATAAAATGATCTGGGAAGTATCCTCTTCTGTTTTATAGAAGGAATTGTATAAAATTGTATAAAAAATTGTTTGTTAACTGTATGGCAGAATTCTCCAGTGAAACCTCTGGGCCTGGGTATTTCTTTTTTGGGAGCTTTTAAGTTACAAATCAATTTCTTTAATGGTTCTAGGACTATTCATTATCTGTTTCATCTTTGATAAGTTTTAGTAGTGTGTGGTATTCAAGGAATTGGTTTGGTTTTCTAAGTTGTTGAATTTATGACTATAAAGTTGTTTGTAGTATTTGCTCTTTGTGCTTTTAGTAGCTGTTTCATTTCTTATATTGGTGTTCCATACCTTTCTTTTATCAATTTTATTCATCCTTTCCCAAAGAAGTAGCTTTTGTTTCACTGATTATTCTCTATTGTTTTCATTTTCAATTGCATTGATATCTACTATTTATTATTTCTTTCCTTCTGATTGTGTTGGGTTCATATTGCTCTTTTTCTGGTTTCTTGAGGTATGAACTTAGATTATTGATTTTTGAGACCTTTCCCTTTTCCTAATGTAAGCGTTTAATGCTATAAATATCCTCACCATTGCATTAGCTGTGTACCACATGTCCTTTAAAAAAAAAAAAAAAAGATTTCATTTGTTTAGTTGAGAGAGAGAGGGCGAGGGAGAGAGAGAGAGAGAGCACATGAGTGGGGGGGAGGAGCAGAGGAAGAGGGACAAGCAGACTCCCCGCTGAGCGGGGAACCTGACGTGGGGTTTGATCCCAGGACCCTGAGATCATGACCTGAGCCGAAGTCAGACACTTCAACTACTGAGCCACCCAAGTGCCCCTGTGTGTACCACATGTTCTATTATGTTTTATTTTCCTTTTCATTCAATTCTGTCTACTTTTCAAATTGCCTTTACGAATTCCTCTTTAACCCATAGATTATTTAGAAATATGTTGTTTAATTTCCAAGTGCTTGCAGATTTTCATGTTTTCTTTCAATATCGATTTCTAATTTGATTCTATTATAGTTGAAGAACATGCTCTGTATGACTTGAGTCATTTTGTATTTGTTCAGGTTCGTTTTATAATGAAGTTAGAGTCTTTCTTGGTGGCTGTTCCATGGGCACCTGAAAGTTGTGTTTTCTGCTGTTGGGTGGAGTGTTTTATATATGATGATGAGTTCCTACTTCATTGTATTTTCAGATCTGTATCCTTGCAGCTTTTCTCTCTATTGCTTCTTTTAGTTGTGGAGAGTGGCAGTTTGAAGTCTCCAACTAGAATTGTGAAATCCTCTGTTTCTACCTTGCTCTATCTGTTTTGCTTTTTGTATTTTGAGGTTCTGCTATTTGGTTGCCTACATGTTTAGGATTGTTGGCCTTCCCTGGTGCTTTGATTCCTTTATCATTATGCAATGTCCCTCTTTGGTAATTTTCTTTGCTCTAAGAAAGTGACCTTATTTGGTATTAATATAGCCATCTCTTAAAAAATTAATCTTGCATGTATATCTTTTTCCATCGCTTTACTTTCAATCTATTTGTGTCTGTATTTGAAATGAGTTTCTTGTAGATAGCATATGGATGGATCATAATTTTTATCCTCTCTGCCAATTTCTGCCTTTTAGTTGGTATATTTAGCACATTTACATTTAAGCTAATTACTGATATGTTAGGGCTCAAGTCTGCTCTTTTATTACTTCTGTTTTTGTTTTTCTTTTGTTTTTTAATTTCCCTGTGGGATACTCAAACATTTTTTAGGGTTCCATTTTGTTCTATTTTTATAGTGTTTCTGAGTATATTGCTTTGTATAATTTTCTTACTAGTTGCTCTAGGTATTACAGTATACATATATAACTTCTAATAGTCTAGTCATGTTGACATTTTACCACTTTGGTAATTCCATTTAGCTCCCTTAACTCTTCTTACCTTTTAAGTTTAATTGTCTCAGGTATTTCTCTGTGTACATTGAACACCACATTATGTGGTGTTACACCTTTTGCTTCAGCCATCAAATATGACTTAAAAAATTCATGAGAAGTAGGATAGTCTATTATATTTATCCTTTTTGTTCATTTTGACTTTCCTTTAAGAAGTTCCAAGCCTTCATGGGGCGCCTCGGTGGCTCAGTCGTTAAGCGTCTGCCTTCGGCTCAGGTCATGATCCCAGGGTCCTGGGATCGAGCCCCGCATCGGGCTCTCTGCTCAGCAGGAAGCCTGCTTCTCCCTCTCCCACTCCCCAGCTTGTGTTCCCTCTCTCGCTGTGTCTCTCTCTGTCAGATAAATAAAAAATAAAAAATCTTTAAAAAAAAAAAATTTAAAGAAGTTCCAAGCCTTCTTCTGTTTTCTTTTTTTTTTTTTTCCTGATTAGCCAATTTTTGAGGGTAGGTTTGCCATCAACAAAAAAATCTTGCAAGGGAATATCTTTATTTTCCTTTCATTTCTAAAGGACATTTTCACCAGATAGAGAAGTTGTGGTCAACAGTTTTTGTTTTTTTTTTTTTTCTTTCAGTACTTGAAAAATGTTGTGACACTTCCTTTTAGCCTCCATGGTTTAAGATGAGAAATATGCTGTCATTCGAATTGGTATTACCTTTTAAGTAATGTGTTGTTTCTCTCTGGCTACCTTCAAGATTTTTTTTCTTCCTTTATCTTTAGTTTTCAGAAATTTAAGTATTATGTGTCTTAGTGCAGATTTCTTTGAGTTATTCTGTTTGGGGTTTGCTCAGCATCTTGAATTTGTAGATTTATGTCATTTGCCAAATTTGGGAAGTTTTCACCTTTATTTTTCAGAATACTTTTTCAATCCCATTTTCTCTTTTCCTCTCTAATCTATCATCCTCCGATGGTACGAATGTTACCTCTTTTATTATTGTTCTCTAGGTTCTTTAGATTTTTTTTTCATTTTTTTGTGTCTTTTTCTCTTTGCTGTTCTGTAAATTCTATTGATCTGCTCTCAAGTTTGTTGATTCTATCCTTTGTCATCTTCACTCTAGTATCAAACTCTCTAAGTGAGCTTTTTATTTCAGTTATTTTAGTTTCCAGTTCTATAATTTCCATTTGATTGTTTTTCGTAACCTCAGTTTCTTTGCTGAGATTTTCTAGTTTTCATTTGTTTCTAGAAAATTCATAATTGCTTATTGGAGTATTTTTTGATGGTTGCTTTAAAATTCTTTTCAGAGAATTCCAATGTCTGATACCTCTCACTGTCAGTGCCTTTGGATTGTCTTTTCTCTTTTGAGTTGTGATTTTCCTGGTTCTTGATAGGACAGATAATTTTCAGTTGTATTCTGGACATTTATGTCTATTATGTTAGGGGAGTCTTTTTTTCAAATCAAGTAATCCTTTTGTTGGGGTGTAGTACAAGGGTTGGGCATGTTTGTATCTTCAGCTTCCTACTAGACCCTGCCCATACCACCCCAGTACAAGTAAAGCCTCGATGCAGATGAATGGTATGGAAGTTCAGCTACCCCCTCAGCCCTGCTGATTCATTCCCCATGAAAGTGGGGCAATGGGTCACACCACTTCATTGCCTCAAGTGGGGATGTAAGCTCAGCCCTCAGCTGGGTCCCTGGGACCCCAGAACAAGAGGAAGTGGGGTACTAACTCATACTGCTTAGTTGCTGCAGGGTAGAGGCAGAATTTCAACTTCCTTTGGGGCACCACTGGCACAAAAGGAGTGAGGAAGCAGGATATCAACTATTATGCCTTTTATCACTTCATTCAGCCTTTTGGTGCTGGTTTGGTATGGAAGCTTAGCTCCCTCCTGGGTCTCGCTGACACAGGCTTTGGGGAGAAAGGGGGTCAGAGTGCTGACTAGCCCTGCTTTGCCCTGCCTCATTCAGTCTTGATTTCTCCAGTAGGTGTGGAGGTTAAGCTCCCCACTGAGCCTTGCTGACACTCGGGTTGTGGGAAGTGGAGTCCTTACTAGCTCCAGTTTGCATTACTTTGTTCAGTCTCAGTGATGCCAGGTGTGTATAGAGGTTAAGCTCCCCATTGGGTCCCACTGACACTGAAGACAAGCGATGAAGCCTAACGGTAACTAATCCTTTCTCGCTCTGCTTTATTAAGTCTTATTGCCGCTGGGTGGGTATTTAGATTCAGCTTGTCACTGGCCTTCGCTGACAGAACCCTGGTAGAGAAAAGAGAACACTACCTGCCTCTACTGAGCAGAGAATTGATGATTACCTCTCTGCTCAGTCCTGCTGACACTGCCCCAGCAAAGGAATCAGAGCATTGCCTGGTTCTGCCAGTCACGGGCTGGCAAATCAGCTGCCTGCTTAGCCTATTTGATACTACCTAGCAGGGGAATCAGAGTTCTCCTCGGTTCTGCCCAGTGGAGGATGGAAGATCAGCTGCCTACTCTGTTTTGTGGATGCTACTTAGATTGGGAATGGATCATTTTGACTAAAAGCTCTGGGGAGAGGGAGTCCTATCTCTGGCCACATGCACCCAAGATGGAGCTTGCATCGTGCTGAGCTGAGGGTGAAGGAAGGGAGCAGCTGTGGCACAGACTTTAGCTGTTCTTACTGAAATTTGGTAGATTTCTTAATAGATTTTTTTTTTTTTGCTATATTCCTTTAGGGTAATTTCCAAAGATTTTGAAATGGTTGTTTTTAAAATAATCTTGACCACCTATGCTGGTTTTGTTGGGGAGCAGGTCTGAAAAACTCATGTGTTATTTTCTTCTCTAAGTCCTCCTATGTTATTCATTTAAAAAATACAGTTATACTTTTAAAAATGTGATCATATGATCTTACTGTATCCTTTTTTTAGTGCAATTGTAACTCCCGTAATGACATACGGTCAGCTGGAGGGTCTGATAAACAAATGGAACCTTGATTTAGAGGATCAAGAGAGGTACTTTCTTCACCAGGCCACTCAGGTCAATGCTTGGGACCGTACATTGATTGAGAATGGTGAGAAGGTAAGAAGATAGTCTCATTAATCTACCTGTATTGTACAAGTATTTTCAAAGTCTCATTAATCTACCTGCATTGTACAAGAGCATTGTACACAGACCTGTGTTTTGTGGTTAATTTTCTATCCCAATATTGGTGATCAACTGAAAAATATTTTCCTTTGTAACGAGTTGAATTAGGAAATTGTTCATATTTGAAGTGTTATGAGAAAATTAATATTGCCTTAAAATTACAACATAAATTCAAATATTTACATTATTGTATTCTTGTTTTCCTTTATAGATTACTACTTTACATGGAGAAGTGGAAAAAGTGAAACTGGATCAGCAGAGGTAGAACCTTAGACTCCCTAGGTTGAAAGATTAAAGATCTATTTCTTTGTCCATTCTTTTTTCCTTGTTGTAATTTTTGACATTGATTTTGACACTCCAAATTCCTTTCATCGGCCCTTCCATTGACTTGTTTTTTTTAGGCTGGAACAAGAATTGGATTTTATCCTGTCACAGCAGAAAGAACTGGAAGATCTCTTGACCCCTTTAGAGGAGTTTGTGAAGGACCAGAGTGGGTCTGCTTATCTGCAGCATGCAGATCAGGAGCATGGAAAGACGTAAGTAACTGAATAAGGATCAAGGAATGGGACAAAACTTCGCTACTTTAAAAAAAAAAAGGGAAAAAATAGAATTGAAGGGCAGGGAATAAAAATTGGTAGAAAAGGACAAATTCTTGTAGTTGCCATTTATCAATTTATTTGGCTGTTTTCCGTTTAACTTTTCAAGATGCTTGAAAATGAAGTAATCATTCTGGCAGTTTTGTTTTATAGCATTTTGTACACTTATTAATCTCAAGCTTATACTTGACCACTGTAAAGTTTTTATATTTGTCAAGTTTGTTCTTAAATTAGAAATACAAGTTTTATGTGTGTGGTGTCATAGTATCGTGGGATATTTATGGTCTCCTGTTTATATTGACTCTTTTAAACCTAATGTTCATGCAATTGCTTCAGTGATAAATCATTGGCTATTTTAAAGGCAATTTGTTAATCTGGGGACAGACTGCACAGCTTTCAAAAATGGAATGATTTTGTCAGTGTCTTGGGCTGAATATATTTTTGTGTGTGTGTGTGAGATTCAGTCTTTTTGTTGATAACATTATCAAGTGTCCCCACAGTAACTTTATCTCTCCGGAACTGAAATTTGGTAATCAGGCCAAATAATAAAGTGTTATTAGGAAAACTTGTCTGAATGTGCTACATAAACCAGACTGAGACCAAATCAGACTCCCTTTGGTACTGAATTATTAGTGAGTTAAGACTGAGCTTATTTTCTAAAGGCTTGCTAATTAACTTTTTTGTAGGTGCATTAAATATGGTAAGTAAGGCTAATCTGTATGGATCCTAGTTCTATTTCTGCTTTTGTATTTCAGCCTTTGTGAATCTTTTTTTTTTTCTTTGCATTGCTTTCTATGCACTCTCTCATTTTTTGAAACCTAGAGACTTACACTTTTGGCCATGAGTACCTAACGGTAATTTGAAGGAATAATGAAACATAGTTCTTTCCAGTTGTTTTTATGTAGTCAGATTTATATTGTGATGGAATCTTCAGTAGGACCTTCACCAATCAAGGTAACCAATTACCTTTAAATACTCTGGGACAGAAAGGCGATAGATAGTCATCAATAAATCTCATTGAATCCTTTTATCTTCATAGACATTAAGGTTGAAAAACTCTGATCACTTTAATTCATAAACATATTATTGACTAGGTTAAGTGTGTATGTATGTATGTGTGTAAATAGTTCAGGTGGAAATCTTGAGAATTTAGCCAACTAATATTTGCTATGAACTTAGCAGATTTATCTGCCTTTGATTATTGTTAATCTCATTTCTCAAAACATCTTTTGTTGGATGATGGAGTATATTTATATAAGGTTTTACTTTGAAAATTTACGTATTTAAAATCATTGAAGACATCTCAGCACTTATTGAATACTCCTAAATACCGAATAACTGTATCATATATCTAAATGTCTTATGAGTTCATTGTAAGAGCTAAAAAGAGTTTCGTTGCTTCAGAGCTCCCCAGGACATTATCCAGAGGGTAAATAGGTGACTATAAAAATGCCGAGATGCTTAAAAGCCTTCACCTATGGAGTCTTTTTAGAATATGGTAATAATAAGGTCATGAATGCCGCCTACATAAAAATGTGCCATTTTGTCATAACCGAGACCTACTTAGAAGGCAGGGGGACTTGGTGAAAATCCAGCTGGCAGGATCATCTTTGTATGTCAGTAACGAGACATAGCGGCGAAAGCATTTCTTGTTAATCTCTTTATTTTACCTGCTTTTTCAGTTATAAATTAGCAGAAAATATAGATGCTCAGCTGAAACGAATGGCCCAAGATCTCAAGGACATTATTGAGCACCTGAATACATTTGGAAGTCCTGCTGACACTACTGACCCGGTGTGTGAACTGCTTTATCTCTTTAGACAACCAAGATTTTAGTGTGAAATTAACATTCTGTGAGTTCCTTTAGCTAGTGGCGTTCTCCTGTTCTTGTGCTCCTTACCTGCCTCTACAGATATGAACTTTGGGGTATGGTTAAGTGGGGCAGGAAAGATTTAGGAGCAGAAAAGTTTGAGTTTTTTGTGATTATTCTCAGGAGGGTAAAAAAAAAAAAAGACGACTTTCCTCCTTAAATGTTCAGGGTTTTCTCCCTGTTCTTCACATAGCTAAATATGTCCCTGTACTTACTTTTCTGTTCCCTTACTCATTGGCTAATTCATTCTTCCTTTTACATGTTTTTCTATGGATTCATGTAATTGTGAGTATATATGTTTGGGTTTATTAGGTATATCCAGGCAATCCTTAACTTATGACTGGGTTATGTCTTAAAAGTTTGATAAGTCAACTATTTGAGTCTTAAAATATATTTTTCCATAGAAACTTTGTTAGATGTGATTATTAGGTTTCCCCCTGCCTCGTACAATCTACCTACCTCATAATGTCAGTGTACTTTAGCATGGGAAAATAAACCTGAGGCTCCAATTAGAGGTTGAGATGTTTTGAATTAATTTGGCCATAAGAAAGGATTGGTACTTTTCCCCTTTATCTATGCTCTAATTAAAGAGCTTATTTTCCTCTACCTTTCCTAATTGTCTTAGCAACTAAATGGGAGTTCTCCTTTTTCCCCTTTCTCACTCCCTGGCAGTAATGGTAAGAGGAATCTCCCATTGTAGGAACTCCCATTGTACTCTCTGTCTGTTGAGTATAATTCAGAGTGGGGCCAGGATCTGGGTAGGTGAGGACAAAGAATATATATCGTGATTATTCTTTAGTAAGCTCTTTGTCCAATCATACAGACAGTTCTTTATCTATGTACACATTACTAGCTTTTTTTAATTATAAAGAGACAGCATGGTATAGTTGAGAAAGCATTAGAATTTTATTTAAGTCACTTAATCTCTCTGGATCTTAGTTCCTTCTTTTGCAAAATGTCAAGGGTGGACTTAAATGATCTTGAAGTCCCCTCTAGCTATAAAAAGTATGCCATTCTCTACTTTGGGTGAATCTAAAATTGAACAAAGACAAATACAAATTAGTCTGGGATTATCCATGCTACCATCTCCTTGTGTTCACATAGATGATCAAGAGTTGACAGAATATAAGTTTTCTTTTTATGAAATATTAGCTCACCATTGTGATTATAAAGTCCACAATTATAAAAGAATTTTTATGCATAAATAAATACATGCAGATTTAGACATGAGGCAGAGCTGAAATCTAGTCTCTCTGTGTTGAAATAAAATAAGAAAACCTGAACAGAGTAAGTAAAAAGGGACTGTAATCCTATCCTTATCCTTTTTTTCTACTTGGATTGTTTTATTTTGGTAGTGGGGAGTAAATGGTGTAAGTCTTTTGTTTTTGTTTTTCCTCACAAGGGTGATTGAGATGTTTAAGATGAGTGAATTAAAGATAATTGCTGCTCAATAGCAGGACAAAAGAAGCAAGAGATCAGCAACAATTCATCTCTTTTCTCAGATAGCATAAATCACTGGGCAAGAAGCAGAGAAAACATTTGCTGAACAATAATATTCTTGAAGATAATTTATTGTAACCAGATCAACAAAGCTTCCTTACTGTGGGCCATACACCAGGGTAGAAAAATAGCCACAGTGTTTAACAGTATTCACAGTGTTGGGATTTACCTGTTTATTTTTACTGTTTGTATGCAGGGGCAGTGGTGGGGGATGGGGTAGAGAGTAGGGGAGTGTGGGGGAGATGGGAGAGACCACCTAACACCTAAAATTTTTATTAAGCAGATCCATATTGTGGTATATGGTCTTCAGTTACATTTTCTTACAAAAACTCATTGTTCCTACTACAAGTTGTATTTCTATTTGTTATGTTAAAATACACGAAATTTCTGTTTTCATTACATACTGTTCTTTTAAGTGTGGTAACATTTTCATTTCCTCCTACTTCCATTATTATCCTGGACTTTACTAGAATAGTCTTCAAAAGCATTCTAAGAAATTTTAAATGTCTAGTGTGTCTCATTACAAAGTTAATACATATACTTACTCAATGTATTAAGCTTGGAAAATACGGAAATCTGTGAAGAAAATTAAATCACCTCTATTACCAGTACCCTGCTAATATATTGGTATATTTTTTCCAAGTCTTTTTGCTATGCTGGTAAAAATTCTCCTTTTGTTTTAAATAGCATTGGAAGCATACGTATATGGAGTTTTGTATTCTGTCTTCATTTCATATTCTTTCACAGTGTTTTCTCAAAATTTTAAGCATTCTTTGAAAACTGGAAATCTTTGAAAATATTTATGACTTTGTAATATTTCATTAGAGGTGATTTTACCATAATATGTTGAATTACTGTTTTAAATTGGTGGAGAGACTGTTTCCAATTTTTTGCCATTATACAGTTACTCTGTAATGACCAGTTATGTTTAGATCTGATTATTTCCTCTGGATAGGTTCCTAGAAGTAGAATATATTGAGTTAAAAGGTATGAATATTTTAAGACTGTTGATATATATTGTAAAAATTTACATTTTGAAGGGTTGGGTCAATTTTTATTACTATAGGCTGTATAAGAATGTACCTATTTTCTCCACACAGTTGACAACTGAGTATTACCATTTATTAAAAATTGCTGACTTGGAAATCTTGCTATTTGCAACAATATGGTTGGACCTTGAGGGCATTATGCTAAGTGAAATTAAGTGAGACGGAGAAAGACAAATACCATATGATCACACTTATGTGTGGAATTTAAAAACACCAACACCAAAAATACACGCTCATAGATACAGAAAACAGATTGGTGGTTGCCAGAGGCAGGGTTGGGTGGTGGGTGAAATGGGTGAAGGTGGTCAAAAGGTACAAGTTTTCAGGTATAAAATAAGTTATGGGGATGATAATGTACAGCATGGTGACTATTGTTAATAATACTGTATTGCATATTTGAAAATTGCTAAGCAATTAGATCTTTAAATGTTATTATCACAAGAGAAAAAAGTTTTTAACTACATATGGTGATAGATGTTAACAAGACATATTGTGGTGATCATTTTGCAATATATACAAATAGCAAACCATTACGTTATATGCCTGAAACTAATAGAATGTTATCTGTCAGTTATACCTCAACAAAAAATTGCTGATTTGGTTGAAAAAAGTAATATTTTAAATTTTATATGAATTTTGTGTCTTGTGAAATGTCTCTTAGTGTTTTTTTAACTTATTTTTGTACTGTAGTAGTCAGTGTCTTATTGAATTACAGGAGTCAAATTCTTGACAGTTACAAAATAGTTAGATTGAAATAATAGAAAGATGTAATGAACATTACAAATATGAAATAGCAAAAAAAAGCCATTAATACTTTATATATCCTCAGTCCATTTCTTACCAAAAGAAATGAAAAGTCATTTCCTAATTTCAATTTTTTATGTTTGTTTTGTTTACCATATCAGAATTATCATAATTAAAAATTTTGTATGTGTTTTTAGCTTCAGCAGATCTGCAAGATCCTGAATGCTCATATGGACTCTCTACAGTGGATTAATCGGAATTCAGGTGGGAGTTTATTTGTATGTGAAGCTATCTGTTATTGCAAGTAGAAAATGTGACACAAGTCAGGTTTTGTGCACCACGACCACACTCAAATGAGAGCTTGGTTATAGGGGTATTACTTAACTTACAGTATGTATACATTAATTCTGAAGAACTATAATTGCTTGTTTTTATAAAATGGAACACAGTAAGAATAAACTAGAAACTAATGAAAATAGGGGCTGTATAGGAATGAGGTTGGGGAGATAGGGACAGAAGCAGGACTTCTCTATGTATACCTCTTAATATAGTTTTGATTTTTGGCCCACATAAAAGTTTAAATACTCAAAAACTAGAATTAAGCCAAAAATACTGGGAAGAAAGACAAATGCTAAAATTGGATACATACAAACTGAAACCAAGCAAACCTGTGTAACTATAACATAATCATCCAGCTCAGATAACTTTTGAACATGGTGTTCTTGATAGTACATTCTTACTAGTATATAATTTAAGGACAGAAAGAACTGCAAAGAAATCTTAAACTTTCTTAATAGGTTATTGTTAGTTTCAGAATTATACTATATTACGTTTATATATATTCTAATATAATGATATTATTGCCATCCTATATATTGTAGGAAAAAGCAGAGGCATAAGGATAGTGATGATAATGGAAGACAAGATAAAATAGAAGATACTATTCTGTTCCTTCTTTTATGTTTGTATTGTAAATTTGATGCAAATATTAGTATGACTTCCTGTTCCCTTGTTCTGTTTATAGAAAGGGCCAAGAAGCAATGACTAACCCCAGTAGCAATGAACAGCACATCAAGAACCTAAATCTTGGTTTCTAAAAACCATTCCCATTAAAAGTAACCAAGGCTTCTTGGGGAAATATCTAATCTCAGGTTTCAGGCAGGGAATGTGCAGGTTGAGTTTGGAACTTTTTTATTTTTATTTTTTTAGAGAGAGAAAGAGAGAGAGAGAGTACAAGCATGGGAGAGGGGGCAGAAGGAGAGGGAGGGAGAGAGAATTTTAAGTAGGCTCCATGCTCAGCACAGAGCCTGACCTGGGGCTTGATCTCAGGACCCTGAGCAGAAATCAAGAGTCAGATGCTTAACCGACTGAGCCACCCAGGCACCCCGGGAACTTTTCATAGAAGAAAATAGATTGTTCAAAACTAATGGTGTTATATCAGGACACAAAATTGTGCTTGAATGGGCTTCTATTGGCCAAATTAGAATGGTTTGAACATCAAAAAGAATATCAGTAATGGATTATTATAATACACTGAGGGGGGGAAATCCATGAATCTGCAGTGATAGGAGAGGGAGAAGGAGAGGGAGAGAGTGGGGAGGGGGAGGAAGAGAGAGAGAAATGGGAAGTGCAGGGAAAAGCCTTTATAGAAGTGTGACAGCTAATAATTGTGGAGAGAATGATAGAATTAGAGAATCACAATTAAAAAAATTTCAACAGAGCATTATTAAGCTTACCCTGATCTTGAATACCTTGCCTCATTTATAAAATGTTTCAGCTGTCAGTCATTTCTTGGCAGAAAAAATATGCTAGAAGGAATGGACTAAATACAGATTGCATGTTACTGGGTTAATTTAAAAAAGCAGTTTTATTGAAGTATAATTTACATACCATAAATCTCACCCATTTTAGTATGTGTGCTGCCTAAGCGAGCACAATTTCACCCATTTTAATTGTACAGTTTAGTGAGAAAGCCACCATTTTGCCTCCCCAGCATCATGATGATTCAGGCAAGGGTCATCAGTGAATGCTAATACCACTGAGTTTAAGATTGTTGGGGAACAGGATATTTACATGGTCTCAAAAGTATCACTCCACACATTACTTAAAAATTTTAAAGAAGAAAATGTGCCTTTACAACAGAACTATCTGACAAGTACCACATTAACCAAGTGATAAAATTTAATATCACTAATAGTGGGATAACTCCATGTGCTTCTTGATCTGACATGATAAGAAATATACAATATCATAGATGTAATATTCTTATCAAAACTGGTTCATCTGAATCTAATCATAAGGAAACAGTCAGACATTCTACAGGTAGAGACATTTTGGAAGATAATGTAGTATTCTTATAAAAAATGTTTAACTGAATAAAATCACAAAATAATCAGACACTCTATGTGTAACACATTGTGAAACATAATTGGCTTGGGACTTTTTAAAAAGTCAGTCATGGGAAACAAAAAAAATTCAAAACCAAGTTAAGGGGATTGTCTCAGATTAAAAGAAACATAACAATTAAGTCGTCTACTATGTTAATTTTGGATACTGGATCAAAACCAAGAAGACTTTCTTCTCTTCTCTCCTTCTTTCATTCTTTTGTTCTTTCTCTCTTTCATTCTCTCATTAGCTTTCTTTCCCCCTTTCTTTCCTTGCCTTCCTTCCTTTCTTACTGCCTGCCTTCCTTTCTTTTTATTTTTTATTGAGGTATAATTGAACTATGACATTGTATTAGTTTCAGGTGTACAAATAATGATTCAACATTTATATACACTGTGAAATGATCATCACAATAAGTCTAGTTAGCAACCATCATCATACAGAATTACAAAAAAATTTTTCTTGAATTTTTTTTGTTTCCCATGACTGACTTTTTTTAAAAAGTCCCAAGCCAATTATGTTTCACAATGTGTTACACATATAGTGTCTGATTATTTTGTGATTTTATTCAGTTAAACATTTTTTATAAGAATACTACATTATCTTCCAAAATGTCTCTAGCTGTAGAATGTCTGATTGTTTTCTTATGATTAGTGATATTAAATTTTAGTATTTACTTCCTTGGCAACTTTCAAGTATACACGAAATATTATTGACTATAGTCACCATGCTGTACATTACATCCCCATGACTTATTTATTTTATAATTGAAGTTTGTACCTCTTGACCCCCTTCACCCATTTCGCCTTCTCCTCTCTAGCAAACACTGTGCTGTTCTCTGTATTTATGAGTTTTGTTTTGTTTTGTTTGTTCATTTGTTTTTTAGATTCCACATATAAGTGAAATCATATGGTATTTGTCTTTGTCTGACTTATTTCACATAGCATAATACCCTTTAGTTCCATCCTTGTTGTCACAAATGGCAAGATTTCATTTTTTTATGGGTGAGTAGTATCCCATTGTGTGTGTGTGTGTGTATACCAAATCTTTTTCTAAAAAATTTTTAATTCCAGTATAATTAATGATGTTGTATTAGTTTCAGGTGTATAATATAGTGATTCAACAATATCTGTACATTACTCAGTGCTCATCATGATAAGTGTACTCTTAATCCCCTTCACCTATTTCACCCATCCCCCCATCCACCTCCTCTCTGTGTTCCAAATCTTCTTTATCCATTCATCCAGCAATGGACACTAAAGACTAGGGCCATATCTTGGCTATTGTAAATAATGATGCAATTAACAAAGGGCATGTATATCTTTTCAAATTAGTGTTCTCATTTTCTTCAGATGAACACATGGTACTGGAATTGCTGGGGCATTGGTAGTTCTATTTTTAATTTTTTGAGGAACCTCCATACTGTTTTTCATAGTGCCTACACCAAAGTGCCTGAGGGTCCTTGTTTTTCCACATTCTCACCAACACTTGTTATTTCTTATCTTTTTGATAATAGGCATTCTGACAGGTAGAGGTGATATCTCATTGTGAATTTGATTTTCATTTCCCTGATGATGACTGATGCTGAGCATCTTTTCATATGTCTGTTTGCCATCTGTGTGTCTTCTTTGAAAAAAATATCTATTCATGTCTTCTGCCCATTTTTAATTGGATTGTTTTTCTGGTATTGAGTTGTATAAGTTCTTTATATATTTTGGATATTAACCCCTTATTGGATATATCATTTGCAAATATCTTCTCCCATTCAGTGGGTTGCATTTTCATTCTGTTAATGGTTTCCTTTGCTGTGCAGATTTTTTTTTTATATAGTCCTATTTGTTGTTGTTGTTTTTTAATTTTGTCACCTTCGCTTTTGGAGTCAGATCCAAAAAATCATTGCCAAGACCGATGTCAAGGAGCTTATCACCTATGTTTTCTCAAGAAGATGTTATTTAGAACAATTGGGGAAACTGAATAAGAACTGTATATTAAATGATACTAATGAATTTTTTTATTTTTTTACATGTGTTACTGTGGTTGTGTAGGAAAACATTTTATTCTTAGAAGCTTTATGCTACATTATTTAGAGAAGTGTCATGACTAGTTTTCTTTCAAGTGGTTCAACCAAAATCTTGTGAAGAGAAAGAGATTGAGCAATTTGAGGCAAAATAATAACAGGGCGTTAATCTACATAAAGGATATACAAGTTTGTGATTTTTACTATTCTCTCAACTTTCTATGGATTTAAAATAAAAATATAGGGAAAATAATTTTTATAGACTTTTGCCTAAAATAAGGAGTATTAGTGAGACCTTAGTAATTGAGATAAATGGGGGCTAGTTAGGCAATTAGTTGTTACTCTTTTTAAAGATGTAGTATGAAAATAATACAACTTTTCTCATTTCTCATTTCCAGATTCCTTATTCTCTTCATTAATAGAGGTCATCAGCCATGAACTTCTTTACCTTTTTTTCCCTTCTAGACATACCTGTACCATCCTCCACCTTTACTTCCTTCTCTCAGAAGAAGTGTCCTCTCCCTTTCTAAACTCTTTTGAACCATCAGAGGGATGTTAAGTTCTATATTGCTTTAGCATTAATTACCTGATAGGGAGAAGTTTCTGAGTCTGATAGGTATGGACGGGTTCAAGTCAAGGCATTACCACTTAATAGTTGTGTGACCTTAACTGTTACTTAATCTCCCTGAGTCTATATGCTCATTTGAAAAATGAGGAAGAATATTTACCTTTCAGGGTCCTTTTATAAGGACTAAAAGAAACAATGTTGAACTTTCCTGAAGCAGTGCCTGGCCCAGGTTGGTGGTTAGTAAATAACAATGGCAGAACTCTTTATCAGAGATTACTGTGTATAGGAGAGAGAGAGAGGAGAAAGACAACAAAGCCATTTGATTCAAAAAGTAGCTATTAAATTGGTCTAGGGAAGGCATTTCCAGGAAGATTATCACTGAAAATTACTTACCTTGGAGAAGTTGTAAGAATGGCTGAGATGGAATGCCAGTGACTGGAAAGCACAGAGGAATGAGCTTATGCAGTTTGACTCAGTTGTCTTCCTGTGTGTTGCATATTTTCCTACAGAGAGCAATGTATCTTGGGTGGAGTTAGGGGGATGTCAAAATGTAAATATGCTGTAAAGAAAGATTACAGTAATTTTTTTCTCTTGGCTGGGATCTTCTTTGTCATAAGTGAAATATCAAGGCTCTCAGCCAATGTTTTCCTGCTAGTGCTGCAGAGGACTTACTTCATATAAATGAAGAAACCGTGGCCCAGACAGGTTAAATGACTTCCCTAAGAACACACAGCTAATTACTGGCAAAGCTAGGACCAGAATTCAAATTTCCTGACTACCAGAACAGTATTATTTCTCCTGGTATGCTCTCAAAACAATTCTAATGTAGGCATCACTGGATGTTAAAAAAAAAAAAATCTTAATCATGTACCAACAGTAGAGGACAAGGGTTTTCAAAGTATGATAATCATAGTACTTTGTGTCGGACATCTTTTCTAACTGGGTAAATTTCTTAGTCAACACAGGGTAAAAAGAGTAAGACTATGGATAGTAATGATTACTGGGAGTTACTTTTTTGCTTAAAATTCAGTTGAACTGGAGACGCAATGAGGTCTCCTGTAGGTTCTCAACTGAGACAGTGGAGGTTATGATGAAGAGAGGGGGAAAAGCCCAGTAATTCCTACTGCTGTGGGCTTCTTTTTGCTGTTCCCATCCAAGGAACCTTTCCTTTTCATATCAGGAAATAACATGATCAAGTAATACAGAGTGTCAGGCTTTAATTATGCTAAGAGAGTTTAGTTTTTTTTTTTTTTGGTGGTGGTGGTGGTTTATTTTGCTTTTTAATAGTTAATGAGATCACATCTGCTGAAATGGTCTGTGGCCTGAGAAGTTTAAGGTTAAACTCACATGCAAATAATAGTTTTAGAAAAACTAATTCATGTGTTATCTTAGCAATGGAAATAATATATTTTTTCCTGAAGAAAAATCTCTAACTGTATAGGTTTTTTTTTTTTTTTAATTTTATTTATTTGAGAGAGAGAAAAAGAGAGAGAGCACAAGCAGGGGAAGGGGCAGAGGGAGAGGGAGAAGCAGGCTAACCACTGAGCAGGGAGCCCAAGGCAGGGCTCCATCTTAGGACCCTGGGTCCTGGGGATCATGACCTGAACCAAAGGCAAATGCTTAACCGCCTGAGCCACCCAGGCACCCCTAACTGTATAGGTTTTTAAAAATGATTTTAATGTCAAAATCTGTATTTTAAAAGGCTTATGGGGAATGTTTTTGTGGTTTAATATCCTTAACATTGGTACGAATTTTTTTCCTATTGTAAGACATAGCAACTGTAATGCTAATAGGATCATGTATTTAACTTAAAAATCAGTGTATCTTTAAAAGTGACTTAGAAACCACACAGTATACTTTAAATATGTTAAAAGATTGCACTGTCCAATCAACTGTTCAGTATTCATGAATGAGTTATAGAGAAGCCGGCCCCTTTTCTTCTCCAAACTCCGTAGAACTGACTGTGATGGGACTGAGCTGGAAAGTGGTCAGAGATTAAATACGAGAGCATTGAATCAGGGAATGTCTGAACATGTGCTGATATTGACCAGTTCTCAAATTTGATACTCATCCATTGTTTAACATTATCTCTGCCTCTTTTCCTCCTGATCAGTATAGATAATTGAGAGTTAATAGTAACGATAGCCAAATACCACTTTCCTCTTTTGTCTTTCTCTGTAAAAATTTACAGCCTTATTTCAAGGTTTGCTTGATGGCAATGCTGCAGTCACACATCTGTCTTCTGAGTTGGCAGTCACTGAAACTGCAGCAGCTCCAGCTCTTCTGGGACCACTTAGGACAGAGTTGACAATCAATCTGAGCTAATTTGCTATTCATTTTAAATATATGGAGCTACTTCTCTTACAGAGCAGGGGAGGTAGGGGTGAAGGACAGGCATTTTTTGTTTCTCCATATACCAAACCATTGTTGGGTCCATAACATTAATATTTATCACATGCCACAATAAAGGGATGGGCGGCATAAAATCTTAAACTTACCATTCTTTATAAGTTCTAGAAGTTCCTTGAGTATTTTCATGACATTTTGCTTTTTTGGTGAAGTGTCCGAAAGCATCATGACTAAAATATATTTCATCCATGATCTTTGCTGTCTCTTATGGGTTACAGCCCCATAATTATTTAATAGCTGCTTACAACATTTTGACTGCTATTTAGGGAAGAAAGAGAAGACTCCTTGGAGTAACTAAAAATGCCAGAAGGAATTTTGTGATGTTTCCAAAATACATTCCCATTAGCACCGGTCTCTGATCACCTTATTTTTTCTTTTTGATGTAAAACATTCTTAGTTGTCTAGTGTGGTGTGACTAACTCTTGCATAAAATGCCTTCAGGATCATTTCAGAGAAGCAGCTTTTTTGTGATATGTCACAACTATAATTCATTTTTACCCAATGTTAATATTTATTGTTTGAGGGGATTATTTTAAATTAGAGTTTTCAGGGTTGGGTATTTTTAAACCTTTTTTTTTTAAGGCAAAATTGAGGTAGATTTGACATATAACATTATATTATTTTCAGGGGCACAATGCCATGATTCAATATTTGTATATATTGTGAAATGATTGCCACAATAAGTCGGGTTAACATCTGTCACCTTACATAGTTAAAAACAATTTTTTTTCTCATCACAAGAATCTTGTGATGACAACTTTTAAAATCTGCTTTCTTGGCAACTTTCAAATATGCAGTACGGTATTATTAACTATAGTCACCGTGCCATATTTTTTTAAGAAGCTTGGTCCAGGTAAATGCTTTAAAAATATTTTTATTAGTTTACTTTCATCCCTCTTATATCTGAAGAGCATCAAATGCTGAGATGCCAAAAGATGCCTTTGAATTCCAAATAAAATGTCTTCCTTTTCATCCTCGAAAATAAAATCTGATTTACTGATTAAGGTGGTTTCTTTTACCTCCTCTTTTTCTTAAATTCTTTGAGAAATCTTGGTGACATTGGTTGATCAGCAAGGTCATCTATTGTGTTCTGGAGTGTAGTGTTCCACTTCTGATACTTGAGAAGAAAATGCTCTTGATCTGCCAGAGATGTGGCAGCTCACTCTAAGGGTCTCTCAAGCTCAACAGAGACAGGTACTCGCTTCTTCCCACTGCAGTTAACTGAAAGGTATTTTATGTCTTTCCATTGTTTAATGAGCTACCTCCTCGTCTCCGCTCCCCTTTACAGACAAGATAGATTTATCGTCACATTATTGTTCCTTGATTCTAAATAATCTCTTGTAGGTAAGATTAGGGTACGAAGGTTAAACATGATGAAGTCTTCAGCTCCTGTTAGGAAATAGTGCGTGATGGTTAACATTCTCGGAGCTCCACTTCTAACACTCCTTTTCTATATGTAAATCCAGATTTGAAATACACTCAGTGCATCTGCAAAATTAGATTTCTCACTAATCCTGCTTATGTACATTTTGTGCCCAAGTGAATTTCCTCAGCTGGAGAGCCTCCCCAGATGAATTATATGTAACATGATTTAAATCACTCCCAAATAGCAGGATTTATATTGTTTGTGAGATATACAGATTTTTCTCCAAAGCAATTTTCTTCCTACTAGTGACTAAAAACTATAAATATGCTGGAGTCTTGCTATAATGCTGTTTTGGGGCCCATGCTGTATGGCTACCTCATAGATAAAATGGCCTGATAGTATTTCACCAATGAAATCTCCCTAGATGGGGTTCAGATAGGCCTGCCTTATTTTGAGCACTTCAGTGTTTGAAAGGACAACAAATAGCATTATTCTGTGGTGCCAATTATTAGCTCAACATAGTACTTTTTCTTTAAACTCTTCACAGCATTTGACAAACAGGCACACTGTAATAGAAAAAGCACTCGGAGATGGGACTCTGAAGATATGAATCCTGGTATCATTTTTCATTAGTTTTGGCCTTTGGGAAGTTACTGAACCTTACCTTCTTGAGTTTTTAATTCTGTCTATCCTGATGGATATTGTGGGACTCAAATAAAATAATATGTATAGCCATTTTGAAAACTGAAGTACTGTGTAATGGGAATGTGTTCTCTCAGATACAAGTCAAAACCACGTAGCTGTGACTGTTAAATACAAAACACCTACTATGGGCCAAGGCACTGTTGATTGGTATAGGAGGTATAAACATCAATGGCACACTGCCTTGAACAGGTTCAAAGTGTGGGGGTGGGGGCAGCAAAGAAAGAGAAACCTAATCTTCAGTTGATTTCCTGGAAGAGGTAGAATTGAAATGAGACTTGAATAGTAAGTGATATTTCAATGGGATGACTGTCTGAGGACCACTTAAGATATAATGTAATAATTCTACTACCTTGTTTCCACCATGTTGTCTCCAAGAATTCAGGATAGCTTCACGATCTTTTCTTTTTGTGCCTTTCCTTGAAATGTATATATTTTTTAAAGATTTTATTTATTTATCTGAGACAGAGAGAATGAGAGACAGAGAGCATGAGAGGGAGGAGGGTCAGAGGGAAAGCAGACTCCCAGCCAAGCAGGGAGCCTGATGCGGGACTCGATCCCGGGACTCCAGGATCATGACCTGAGCCGAAGGCAGTCGCTTAACCAACTGAGCCACCCAGGCGCCCTTGAAATGTATATTTTATTAATTTTGTATGAGGGGTAGTGCTGTACACAAGCAATATCTTCACATCACCAACTTAATGTGTCATTAGCAAGACCAGGATGAGCATTCCCATGGCAGAGATGAGAGCTTTGTCCATTCTCTAGAAACACTCTTCTTCCCATCAGACCATAGTTAGTACTGAGAATTCACGTATATTTATTCTGAATGTTACTTTAATTTTAATAAGCTAGGAATCTTCTTAAAAGTAGTTAAGACAAATAGGAGGACAATGTCCTCTCTCTCTCTTTCTTTTTTCCTTGCCCCCTTCCTATCTCTTTCTTCCCCTTTCTGAATGAAAAATAAACCTGAATTATATTCAGCTCCTGAGATTTCAAGGTTGCTTTTAAACAGCATCCTAACCGAATACAAAACCTTAAAATATGGCTTTAGCTTAACAGGCATGTAACAATGAGGAAACCTAGATCGTAAAGCTAGAAGATGGCCAACCATATTAAGTAGTGAGAACAGATTTGTTAAAACTATCATGTCATATAAACTGGGGGCCATATTATGTGCCTATTCTATTGAGCAGGCACTTCTGTGAAAAGAGGTTGGGAATCCAAACCTTATTTGTGTGTGTTAGTCGTCATCATTGAAATTTGTACATTTTACTATTTGAGTTAATTGTACATTCACATGTACTAGTAAGAAATCATATAGAGGTGCTGAAGAAATAATACAGAGGTCCTATTTATTCATTATCTAGTTTTCCCCAGTGCTAATGTCTTGTAAAGCTGTAGTACAGTAACACAACCAGGATATTGACATTAGCATAATCTGTCTTGTTCAGATTTTCCCGGTTTTATTTGTATTGTGTTTGTGTGTTTCGTTATACCCAATTTTATCACATGTGTAGGTTTGTATATCCATTACCATAGTCAAAATACAGAACAGTTCCATTACCGTAAGAATTCCTCATATTCCCCCTTTATTGCCACACCCACCTTCCTCCCACATCTCTAACCCAGTTCCTAATTCCTAGAAACCACCAATCTGTTCACCCATTTCTAATATCTTATCATTTCAAGATACTATATAAATGGAATCATACATCATATAACCATTTGATGTTGGCTTTATTTATTTATTTTTCGCTCAGTGTAATTCCCCTGAAATCCATCTAAATTACGTGTATCAATGGTTCGATCCTTTTAGTTGCTGACTAATACTCCATAGCATGTATGCACCACATGTATTTTACACATTTACTGGGTTGTGGGACATCTGGGATGTTTCCAGTTTTTGGCTACTCACAAGTAAAGCTTCTGTGAGCATTTATGTACAGATTTCTTATATGAACAGAAGTTTTCATTTCTCTGGGATATGTCTGAGAGTGTAATTCCTGGTAATATGGTAGTTGCATGTTTAGTTTTATGAGGAGCTGCTGCACTTTTTTCCAGAGTGGGTATACCATTTTACATGTCCACCCGTGATGTATGATACATCTAATTTGGGTCCTCAACAGCATTTGATATTTTCACGATTTTTTTTTCCTTTTAGCCATACTGATAGATATGTAGTGATATCATTGCAGTTTTAATTTTCATTTCCCTGACAGCTAATGATGTTGAACATCTTTTTATATGCTTATTTGCCATCAGCGTATCATCTTTGGTGAAATGTCTGTTCTTGTCTTTTGTCCATTTGCTAATTGCTAATTGGCTTGCTTTTTTTTTTAAGATTTTATTTATTTGAGAGAGAGAGAACGAGCAGGGGGAAGGACAGAGGGAGAAGTGGACTCCCCACTGAGCAGGGAGCCGACGTGGGGCTCAGTCCCAGGACCCTGAGATCACAACCTGAGCTGAAGGCAGAGGCTTAACCAACTGAGCCACCCAGGCGCCCCTTGTTTTTTTGTTTTAATGTTTTGAGACTTTATTATATATTCTAGGGTATATTCTAGTCCTCTATCAGCTCTGTGGTTTGCAGATATTTTCTCCTAGTCTGTCATTTGTCTATTCCTCACAGGATAAAAGTTTTTAATTTTGAGTTTCTCCATTTTTTTATGGATTATGCTTTTGGTGTCAAATCTGAGAACTTTTTGCCTAGTACTATATCCCAAAGATTTTCTCCTATTTTTTTCTACAAGTTTTATTGTTTCACCTTTTACATTTAAGGCTGTGATCCATTTTTGAGTTAATTTTTCTTTAAGATGTGAGGTTTAGATCAAGGTTCTTTTTTCCTTTTTTTTTTGCCTATGGATATCCAATTGTTTCAACACCAGTTGTTGAAAAGACTATCCTTCCCCAATGAATTGTTTTTGCACCTTTGTCAGCTCCTAGTTTGACATATGGATCTTTTTCTGGGCTCTCTATCCCATAGATCTATATGTGTTTCCCTCCACTAATATCACTCTGTCTTCATTATTGTAGCTGTATAGTAAGCCTTAATATCTGATAGAGGGATTCCTCTCACATTTTTTTTTTCCATCAAGATTGTTTTGGCCATTTTAATTCCTTTGCCCTCTCATAAAAATTTGTTGGGATTTGATAGAAATTACATTAAACCTATAGATCAGTTTGGGGGAGAATTGACATTTTTACTATGTTGAATCTTCCCATCCATGAATGTGGCATGACTCACCATTTATTTAGGTTTTCTTTCATTTCTTTCATCAGCATTTTGTAATTTCCAGCACCCACATTATATATGTTTTGGTTTTATTAGATTTATACTTAACAATTTTATTTGTAGTGATGATAAATGGTATTATGTTTTAAATTTTGGTTTCCATATGTTCATTGCTAGCACATAAAAATGCAATTTTGTTTCTATTTATTTTTATTTAAATTCAATAGCGAACATATAGTACATCATTAGTTTTTGATGTAGTGTTCAGTGATTCATTAGTTGCATATAACACCCAGTGCTCATCACATCATGTGCCCTCCTTAATACCCATCACCCAGTTACGCCATTCCCCCACCTACCTCCCTTTCCACAACCCTCAGTTTGTTTCCTGGAGTCAAGAGTCTCTCATGGTTTTTCTCCTTCTCTGATTTCTTCCCATTCAGTTTTCCCTCCCTTCCTCTATGATCCTCTGCGCTATTCCTTATGTTCCATATATGAGTGAAAGCATATGATAATTGTCTTTCTCTGATTGACTTATTTCACTTAGCATAATACCCTCCAGTTCCATCCATGTCGATGTAAATGGTAGGTATTTATCCTTTATGATGGCTGAGTAATAGTCCATTGTATATATGAACCACATCTTCTTTATCCATTCATCTGTTGAAGAACATCTTGGCTCTTTCTACAGTTTGGCTATTGTGGACATTGCTGCTATGAACATTGGGGTGCAGGTGCCCCTTCTTTTCACTACATCTGTATCTTTGGCATAAATACCCAGTAGTGCAATTGCTGGGTCGTAGGGTAGCTCTATTTTTAATTTTTTGAGGCACCTCCACACTGTTTTCCAAAGTGGCTGTCCAACTTGCATGCCCACCAACAGTGTAAGAGGATTCCCCTTTCTCCACATCCTCGCCGACGTTTGTTGTTCCCTGTCTTGTTAATTTTAGCCTTTCTTGTATGTATGCTTTCTTGTATGTATGCTTGCTGAACTTCTTAGATCTAGGAATTTTTGTTTTGTTTCGTTTTGTTTTGTTTTTTCATTCCTTGGGATTTTCTACATAGGTAGTTATATCATCTGCAGATAGAGAAAGTTATTTCTTCCTTTCCAATCTGTATGCCATTTATTTCTTTTCCTCGCATTGCACTGGCTAGAACTTCCTGTACTATGTTGAGTAAGAGTTATGAGAGCAGACATCTTTGTCATGTTCCTAAGTTTCCATGGAAAGCCTTCACTCTTTCACTTTAAGTATGATGTTAGCTGTAGACTTTTCGTAGATGCTCTTTACCAAGTTTAGGTAATTCCATGCTCTTCCTGACTTGCTGAGAATTTTTATCATGAATGGGTAATGGATTTTGTCAAATGCTTTTTCTGCATCAATTGCTATAATTGTGTGTTTTTTCTTCTTTAACTGTTGATATGGTGGATTGCATTGATATATTTTTTTAATTTAAATTTTGTTCTCATATAGTGCAATATTGCTTTCTGGAGTAGAATTCAGTGATTTATCACTTACATACAACACCAGTGCTCATCACAACAAGTGCCCTCTTTAATACCCATCATCCATCTAGCCCATCCCCCACCCACCTCCCTCCATCAATCCTCAGTTTGTTCTCTGTCGTTAAGAGTCACTTATGGCTTGTTTCCCTCTCTCTTTTTTCCCCCCTCCCATATGTTCATCTGTTTTGTTTCTTATTTTTTTTTTAAAGATTTTATTTATTTATTTGAGAGAGAGAGAATGAGAGACAGAGAGCATGAGAAGGAGGAAGGTCAGAGGGAGAAGCAGGGATCATGACCTGAGCCGAAGGCAGTTGCTTAACCAACTGAGCCACCCAGGCGCCCTGTTTTGTTTCTTAAATTCCACAAGTGAGTGAAATAATATGGTATTTGTCTTTCTCTGACTGACTTATTTCACTTAGCATAATACACTCTAGCTCCATCCACATCATTGCAAATGGCAAGATTTCATTCTTTTTAATGGCTGAGTGAGACTCTGTTGTATATATATATACCACATCTTCTTTATCCATTTAATGGTTGATGGACATTTGGACTCTCTCCATAGTTTGGCTATTGTTGATAATGCTGCTATAAACATTGGGGTGCATGTACCCCTTTGAATCTGTATTTTTGTATCCTTTGGGTAAATACCTAGTGAGAAATGGGCAGAAGACAGGAATAGACACTTTTCCAAAGAAGACATCCAAATGGCTGAGACACATGAAAAGATGTTCAACATCACTCATCATCAGGGAAATACAAATCAAAACCACAATGAAATGCCACCTCACACCTATCAGAATGGCTAAAATGAACAACACAACAGGTGTTGGCGAGGTTGTGAAGAAAGGGGAACCCTCTTGTACTGTTGGTGGGAATGCAAACTATTGCAGCCACTCTGGAAAACAGTATGGGGGTTACTCACAAAGTTAAAAATAAGAACTACCCTAAGATCCAGCAACTACACTACTAGGTATTTACCAAAAGGATACGTTGATAACATTTTTTAATGTTGAGTCAGCCTTAAATTTGTGGAGTAACTTCTACTTGGTCGTGGTTTATAGTTTCTTTTGTACACTGTTGGATTCGGTTTGCTAGAATTTTCTGGAGGATTTTTAAGCGAGAGATTTTTAAATGTTCATGAGAGATTTTGGTCTGTAATTTCTCTTTTTGTGTACTATCATTTCTTGGTTTGTTATTAGGGTAATACTGGCCTCTTTTTTTAGAAGAGTCTGAAGAATTGATTCTTCTTTAAGTATTTGGTAGAATTCTCCAGTGAAACCAGATGGCCCTGGATATTTCTTTTTGGGAGGTTTTTAATTACAAACTCAATTTCTATAATGCTTCTAGGACTATTCAGATTATCTTGGTTGAATTTTCATAATTTATGGTTTTCTAGGAGTTGGTACAATTCTAAGTTGTTGAATTTATAAGCATAAAGTTGTTCTTAGAATTTCCTTTTGGTACTTTTAATGACCACAGGATCTGTGATGATCTGCCGTTTCATTCTTTATATTGGTGATTTGTGTTTTTTCTATTTTAATTTTTTTCTGTCTTGGTAGAGGTTAATCAATTTTATTGATTTTTTTTTCCTCCAAAGAGTCAGCTTTTTGTTTCATTGATTTTTCTCTATAGTGTTCCTGTTTTCAATTTCATTGATAACCAGTCTTTATTATTTCCTTCCTTCTGCTTGCTTCAGGTTCATTTTGCTTGTCTTGTATTTTCTTAAGGTAGGAACTTAGATTATTGATTTGAGATCTCTCCTTGTCTCTAATAGTGTTCTCTTTTAAGGGCTTTTTGAAAATCAGCAGTTTTTAAACCTCAGTTGTCATCTCTAACCATCAGTTTTACTAATGGTTCTTTTACTTTCCATTATAAAGCTCCATGTTAACAAACATCTGCACATAGATACCCCAAAGGCACCTCAAATTAAACTTGTGTAAAACTAAACTCATTATCTTCACTCTCTCCTGGGCCTCCCAGATCAGTAACTCCTTCAACTTTTCTTTTTCTCAGCTAACAGTTGCTATTATTTACTGAGGGACTTAAGGTAAACAATTTCTATTTCTTCAGTAAGTGATGATGATTATACTTCTTAGTAGCTCCTGAATCTTTTCTTTTCAGTAGATTCCTCTCACTGTCTTATTTTAGGTCTTCTTCATCTACCACCTTGAAATTAGAGTATAAGTTTTTTAATAAGGTTTATGAAAAATAGCAGCTTCCCTGTCGACACCCCATTTCCCACCCCCTAGAAGCAATCACTTTCAATTATTTCACCTGTTTTTTAAAAATATTTCTATATCTCTAAATACCATGTATACTGTTACTTTTTAGTTTTTCCATTTTAGGCCTTCTGTACTGGCTTCCCCAAATGGGAGGTAAGAATTTAACTCTTTAATACCACCTCATTTTATGTATATGTGTGTGTGTGTGCGCATGTGTGTGTGCAATACTATATACCACCATACTGCCCCCCAGTATATATGCATATTACATATAGAGAAGTAGACAAATATATGCATTTAAGCACACTTTTCTGTCATCTTACCAATACAGCCATATCATAAATTACACATAGAACAATATTTGTTTGAGTTATAAATGTTATTCACAGCCCAGCCATATAGCATACTATGTTGTCTTCTTTCTCTTTTTTAAGATTTATTTATTTATTTATTTTAGAGAGAGAGAGAGAGAGAGAGAGAGAGAGAGAGAGCAGGGGGAGGGGCAGAGAGAAAATCTCCAGCAGACTCCGCACTGAGCATGGAGCCCGATGTGGGACTCAATCCCAGGACCCTGAGATCATGACCCAAGCTGAAATCAGGAGTCAGACGATTAACCGACTGAGCCACCCAGGAGCTCCTGTCTCAATTTTTTTTTACAAGTTTTTGTTTTCCTTTGAAGTTTATTTCATCATTTGCTAAATTTTCTATATACTTACCAGTAGGTAGTTCATTCTCTAATTCTGTGCTTTTTCTTTAAATCCATCAATTTCACCTTCTTGGTTTCCTTTCTCCCAGAGCCCTCTAATCTCTAATCTATTATCTGGTATTGTTGCTCTCTTGGTTTACTACTCAGCTAGGTTCTTCCCTCTATAGCAATCTTGTATTCCATCTATTTCTTTGTTTCATGGCTCTTATACTTCTTATTTTGTGGTTTATTCTCTTGTTTTGGTATAACATGTAATCCATCAGCTTCCTGAAAGAGTGCATGGGAAGTAAATTTTTTGAGTATTGCATGTCTGAAAAGGTCTTTTTTTATTCAAGAATAATTAACATACTGTGTTATATTAGTTCCAGGTGTACAATATAAGTATTCCACAATTATATATATTTCTAAGTGCTCATCAAGATAAGTATACTCTTGGGGTGCCTGGGTGGCTCAGTTGGTTAAGCGACTGCCTTAAGATCAGGTCATGATCCTGGGGTCCTGGGATAGAGCCCTGCATTGGGTTCCCTGCTCAGTGGGGAGCCTGCTTCTCCCTCTCCCTCTGCTCTTCCCCCGCTCATGCTCTCTCTCTCAAATAAATAAATAACATCTTAAAAAAGATAAGTATACTCTTAATCCCCTTTATCTATTTCACCCATCCCTCCCCCTACCTTCCTTCTGGCAACCACCTGTTTGTTCTCTGTAGTTGAGTCTTGTTTTTTGTCTCTTCTTTTTATTTGTTTTGTTTCCTAAATTCCACATATGAATGAAATCATATGATACTTGTCTTCTCTGACTGATTTCACTTAGTATAATGCCCTCTAGGACCATCCATGTTGTTGGAGATGGCAAGATTTCATTTTTATGGCTGAGTAATATTCCATAGTATATATACACCACATTTTCTTTATTTATTCATCTATTGATGGACACTAGGGTTGCTTCCACATCTTGGCTATTGTAAATAATGCTACAATAAACATAAGGGTGCATATGTCTTTTCAAATTACTGTTTTTGTTTTCTTTGGGGAGAGGTCTTTATTCTACCCTCACAATTGATAGTATTGGCTATCAAAATCTAGCTTGGAAATAATTTTCTCTTAAACATTTGAAAATGTTGTTCATTGTCTTCTAGATTGAGGTCCATTCTGACTCCTGAACATTTATGTGACCCCTTCATTTTCATGTTTTTTTTTTTTCCTATGGAAGTTTTCAGGATCTTCCCCACAATACTGAAATATCAGATGACGTGCCTTCGTGTAGGTTTAATTCATCCATTAAGGTGGTATTCAGTGAGCTTTTCCAGTCAAGAAACTAATTTCTATCAGTTTGGGGGAATTTTCTGGAATTAGGTTTCTGCTGTATTTTTGTTAAATTTTCTCAGATAAGTACTCAGCTTTTTATTCCAGTCTTTCTATTGATCTTTGCTTCCTGTCATAATTTTTAGTTTGCAAGAGCTTGTTGTATTGTTTTATGATTTGTGTATGTGTGTTTTAAATAGCATCCAGTTCTTATTTCATGGATACAGTATCTTCTCTCTGATGATATTAATGATTTTTAAAAATGTTTTATTCTTCCTGGGGCGCCTGGGTGGCTCAGTTGGTAAAGCGTCTGCCTTAGGCTTGGGTCATATTCTCAGGGTCCTGGGATCAAGCCTCACGTCGGGCTCCCTGCTCAGTGGGGAGTCAGCTTCTCCCTCTCTCTCTGCCCCTCTCCCTGCTCATGCTCTCTCCCTGTCTCAAATAAATAAATAAATAAAATCTTAAAAAAATGTTTTAGTTTTCCTGGTTTGTTTCTTCCAGCTTTCTTTATCTTTCAATTTTGTTTTGGTCTTACTATTTATTTATTTATTTATTTGAGAGAGAGAGCAAGGAGAGGGTGAGAAATGGAGACAATCCCAAGCAGACTACGTGCTGAGCATAAAGCCCAACATGGGGCTCAGTGCCACAACCCTGAGATCATGACCTAAGCCGAAACCAAGAGTCAGACGCTTAACCTGCTGGGCCACCAAGGTGCCCCTGGTCTTTCTTCTATTAGAGATATTCCTCAACTATCTGGTGATTCTTGGTTGTCCATTTATATTCAGGAATAGACACTAAATTGTAGGTAGGTCTTGCTAACTTACTATAGGATAAATTGGCAAGGCCTTTTTATTGGAGGATCTCCAACCATTACCTTTAGGATATTTAGGATTTTTCTCTTCAGTTGGTCATATTCTCCAAAGAAGAATCTTCCAACTCTTGGCTAGAGATTAATAAACCTAGTGGCAATCCAGTAAGTTCTTGGGGCTGTTAGAGAAGGGATTGGGGCTCAGTTTTCAGCTTGTAGACTTTTATTTCATCCCTTACAAACTTTCACTTAATCCCTATTTTTGTACAGATTCCTTGTTCTCAATTCTCCCTGGTATCCCTGAGCCACAGCCCATCTGGTTTACCCTCTCTAAAGAAAAGTCCTCTGCTGGCCTTGGGTAGGGAGAATCACCCAGATGTAGAATGTGGAGGAATAGAGGGATCTGCCTCTTAATCATTCATATTTCTGCTTACAGCCCCACTTTCAGCACCACTTTGAATTACCTAATTGTGCTAATTCTAAATCCTTTTAGCTTTCTACCACCACCATCATCATTCCTTGCTAAAATTTATGGTTGAAAATATTTCCCTTGTTTAATTTGCATTCCTCTGGTTACCAGTGAGGATAAGTATTTTAAAAATATTTATAAACTATTTGTATTTCATTTTCTGAGTTGCTTATTTGT
Organism: Leptonychotes weddellii; assembly: GCF_054177405.1. NCBI lineage: Eukaryota > Metazoa > Chordata > Mammalia > Carnivora > Phocidae > Leptonychotes > Leptonychotes weddellii. Next base: position 34,980,584 of record NC_138385.1, read on the forward strand.
GTCTTTTGACCATTTCTTCAGGATATTTTTTTTCTCCAACTGCCCCAATTGTTTTTCTAAAAGGAAAATAAGAGGTATACTATAGCAGTGTTTATGAAAGTACATTGTTTCCTTTGATCATGAATTTAATATTATCTATTAATATTTATATATATAACTTAAAATAAAAATAGTTATAGTAGAAAGCTGTGTCAGGGTTTAATGACCAACTTGCTTATTTTCATAACTTTATATGAAAGTCTTTAATCTTTACCTAAAATATTTGCAAGTAGGCTTAGGTGAAGAAAACTTCTGTCCCATACACAGAATAGGACTGGCTGGAAGCAGTTTTACCAGAATCTTCTGGAGGGAAGTGGTTTTTAAGAAATATTTTATGTATTTTAAAGTTTTTATTTATTTATTTGACAGAGAGAGACACAGCAAGAGAGGGAACACAGCAGGGGGAGTGGGGGAGGGAGAAACAAGCTCTCCCCGGAGCAGGGAGCCCGATGTGGGGCTCGATCCCAGGACCCTGGGATCATGACCTGAGCCGAAGGCAGACGCCCAACGACTGAGCCACCCAGGTGCCCCTAAGAAATATTTTAAACACACAAAACTATCATCTTAACCAATGGCTGTTTAAAGCTCAGAGTTGTGCAAACATCAGATAATCCATTTGAAAACATTTCCATTACCCTAAAAAATTCCCTCTTGCCTGTTGGTAGTTGATCCCTGTTCCTGCCACTAGTCTACTTTTTCTGTCTTCAGAGATTTGTATTTTCTGGAGAGTTTATATAAACGGAATCATACTATATGTGGCCTTTGTTGTCTGGCTAAATGATTTCAAGTTTCATCTATGTTGTAACATGTAGCAGTACTTCATTCCATTTTATTGCTGTGTATCATTCCAGTGTGTGGATATCCACATTTTGCTTATCTATTCATCAGTCGATTGACATTTGGGTTTTATTTTCCAAATATAATTTTGCTCTTATAGGTCCATAATGCACCTTGAGTTGATTTTTGTGCAGAGTTAAGAGGTAGGGATTCAACTTCATTTTCATGTAGGTATCCAGTTGTCCCTGCACCATTTGTTGCAAAAGACTATGTTTTCCCCCACTGAATTGCCTTATCACCTTCATCAAAAATGATTGACCATAAATATAAGGTTTTATTTCCGGACTTTCTGTTCCATTGATCTCTGTGGCTATCCTATGCCGGTATTACACCATCTTGATTAATGTAGCTTTGTAGTAAGTTTTAAAATTGTGTAGTGTAATTCTTGCAATTTAGTCTTCTTTTTCAAGATTGCTTTGCTATTCTGGGTCCTTTCCATGTATATTTTAAAGCTTTTCTATTTCTACAAAAATAGCCTGCTGGAATTTTCATAGGGATTACAGTGAATTTGTAGATCAACCTGTGAGGGATTGCCATCTTACTACTGTGGAGTCTTTCAGTCCATGAACATGGGATATCTCTTCATTTCTTTAGATCTTCTTAATTTCTCTTAGTGATGTTTTGTATTTTTTGGTGTACAGGTCTTATACTTCATTTGATAGGGGTTTATTTCTAAGTGTTTTAATTCTTTTTGATGCTGTTGTGAATGGAATTGCTTTCTTAATTTCATTTTCATATTGTCCAGTACAGTTCATTTTAATCTCAAAATGTGTATGGTGTATTTCCCCCAAATTCTGACTATTACTGGCATTTATCTTCTAGTATGGTGTATTATTTCATAGGCCTACAGGAACCAATCACCGATGCATGTCATGGGAACTGAACTCTGGGCAGTTAAGTGTGTAGGTGCAGTTTTTGCCCTCAAATAATGAAACTCCTAAAAAATTTAAAGTATGTGAATATAGAAATAGTCCTGAGAATTCAATTTGAAGACATGACAAAATATTTATAGTAGAGCTCTCTTAATAATGCTGGCTTGTGTTGCTCGACATTTCATTGATTTTTAAAATTTTTATAAATGTACTCCTTTGCACTTAATACATTATCAATCAGCAAATTAAGTAGATTTTGCTTATGTTGACACTTCCGGCCTCAAGTTAATGGTTTGTTATAGTGCTCGTTGTGCTTCTATCACATTGAAAAATGTTATTTAGTGGTAAAAAAAAAATTGCACCCTGCAGTTATTAGAAGAAAAAGGAGATGTATTTTGCCAGGCTCAATGTACACTGTTTTTCTAGCCTTTCAGTAGACAACCATCATTTAAAATACTTGTTCTTAAGGTGTGATCTTGCAAAATGCCTGTATGTCATAAGATAGGATGATGTCTTCTTATACTTTAAAACTGAATAACATTGGGGCTTTTCCAATTGGCTGAAGAAAACTAAAGTATATTGTTTCAAATTTTTAGTTTTTCTCTTGTAAAGTTTTTATTTTAAATCTTTGGCACCAGCTATTGCTTATTGACTAGTAAGCATTAATGAACACTAACACAAATGACCAACTGCACCTTAATAGAAAAATCTAGATTATCATGCTTGCTTTGACAGCTTATTTTTACTACAGAATGTTGCTGTTTTATATGGTAAAATTAATGGTATTTTGTGTTGCTCTGCCCCTGAGCAAATTGAGGACCACCAAGTTAAGTAAATCATTAGAAAGGGACAGAAATGTGAATATACTATGTGTACTAATTTGCTTATGGACGGCAAAGACCTCTACCAAAATCTATACCCTCAATTTAATGACCACCTTGTATAGCACTTTGAAGCTGTAATGAGTAAAAAGCAGTTCTCACTTCTCTTCAACAAAATATAAATGTCAAGTAGACGGTTATTTACCAGAAAATTAGAGCAAATCAAGAAGAGTCTTGTTCACTGTTTTTATAGTTTCTAAACAGAGAGATGATTTTTTCCCTGTATATTCTAATACTTAAAGCTATTAAATAAAATTGATGTTTTATAAATCATGTTGAAGTGAGAATGTAAGCTATTAGGTTCCTGGGACATTTTGAGCTCGGATTAATGATGCATGACTTTTCCTCCTGTAGGCATGCTGCAAAGGAAAGTAGAAGAGGTAACACAGGTTTTTGAGGATCATCGTCGCGCAGAGCAAGAACACAATATCAGAATTGCTTTTGATTGAATGACCGTATCTTCAGCATGTTGTTTTGGGATTATACATTATCTACAAATTGTGGTGGTGTGAAATAGAGTAGTATTCACAATTAACTACTTAATCTTTGGTTGCAATGAAGTTTGCATGTGGTTGTTTTTTTTTTTTTTTTCCCATTTAAATATTGTGCTGTTGAGAATTAAACTGTAATTTGGCTTGTAGTATTAGCAAATCATAACTATGTTAGCCCTCTTGGCTCTAGGCAGCAACCTATTAGATATTGACTCCGTGTGTGTAATTCGTATCTTAAACTCTCCTAGATTCCATATTCTACCAGCAACACACATTGTCCTTCTTCCTTTAAACGGATCATCGAGAAATGTTTGCCAAGAAATAGATGCCAGCCAGCCTTTACTGGGTCCCTGTTAACTTTCAACATATAGTGCTAGATACTGTAGTCTTTTTCCTCAAAGGAACTTACTGTCTAGTTTGAGATATAATTAATGCCTGTCTGTGTGAAAACAGTATAGATAATACAAAGAAGTGTGTTATAAATTACAGAAAGTGTGCTGTAGAAATTCAGAGAAGAAGAAACATTAGAGTGGATTTAGGTCTTAGGTTATTTTTAAAAGGGTAAGGTTCAGGCAATTCATTTATTTTTGATGTACAGATAACCTGGTATTTTATTTGGTTTTAGCATATGACTTATAGTTGCTGGCTTTTTGTGTATTTGTTTGTTTTTCAAGAAAAAGCCTTGTTCTTAGCTTGGGAACAGTCTGATCTCTTGTGTTGTATGTTTTACCTAAGTCATAAATAAAGGTGATATTCTAAAAAATAAATGTATAACATGAAAGCAAACTTATTTAAAAGTTCGTGAGTGACTAGAGCTTAGTTGCCTGTAACTACTGAGCTAAATTTCTGTAATACTGACTGCACATGACCATCCTGAGGGGTACATATTACAGGAAGAAAATATCCTTGAAATGAGTATTAGTGATTTTTACCACCTTATATGTAAACTAAATATCAGTTTACATGGCCTTTTCATTCCTACCCAAACTTCTCAAAGCAGCAGTTTATCAGGTAAGTTTTTGTTACCACTCAAAACTTTAGAATATGAAAATAATCCAGAGATCATTTAATTTTGTGGATGATTTCTGTAGGTAAAGAGCTTTGGACTATAATTTTGGTTAATCTCCAATTTTTGAGCCTAGTGTTATTTCTGTTATACCCTAGATAAAGACATTTTCCTTATTGTTTTTGGAGATTTAACTCTTATAAAGTAGTTGCTGTATGAATTAAGTTCTACATTCAGTAAAAGGTACATGGTATGTTAGAGGAAACACCGGATTTAGTCTTGTCCCTACTTAATTAACTGGACAAATAATTTCATTTTGGGCATCATCTTTCATCTATCCCATGAAAGCATTTAACCATATGAATAAGGTCTCTCCAAGTAAAAGAAACACGTTTTCATTTCTCTGAAGTTTTGTGATTCCTTTATGTCCTTTCACAAATGATACATTACTCTAAAGTTCCTCAGTAAAATAAGAGAGGCTCAAGTACTCCTACTGAATTTGCACGGGGAGTTCTAGGGTTTTTTTTTTTTTTTTTTTTCCAGGACATAGAAGAACAATGGGTGGAGAGTGGCTTCCATATCAATACAGTTAACAATGTAAGATTTACTGGTAGATCTCAGTGTACTGTCTGGAATCTGGAGCCTTGGACTAATTCATCTCTAAGGTTCCTTCTGACTTGGGTTCTAACGTGTCTAGAAGACATGACACTGTTGAACAAATATTAATTAAAAGATCACAAATAATCCATGTTAAGGCAACATTTTTGTTAGGTGCTGGAGTCTTGAGCCTCTCCTAACCATTATTAAAGACCAGCTAGGATATCAGCTGAAGGAAGAGTTCTTAAATTCGTTGTGTTCTTAAATTTGACACTTTTAGACTTTTCTTCGCCCTTTGAAAAAGATGCTATATTTATTTTCTCTATAATAGCATTTATGCTATCTCATTTGGGGAATTTGAAAGACATGCACAATTGATTACTCTTAATATTGGATGAGTGATGCTATCCCTCTTCTAGAGAAGATTTTTGGTTTTAGCATCTTCTTCCGTATCTGGAAATTATAATTGCTTCATAATGTATTCATCAGAAGTGTGCTGCGAACAAAGCACCTAAAAAGGACAAACACTGAAAATATGTCTATGTTAAGGAAGAACTTCTGGCTTAATTAAATGAACCTTATTAAATTGTCAGAAAGACAAATGAGGCATATTTTTCAGTTTGTCACAAATTCTTCTGGGGTGAAATTGTGAAATTACCTCATGGTAGGATCTCTGTACTCATGAATAACATCTAGAACTCTCAAAGCTTTTTATAAACTGTCTCAAAGCTTTTATACACTGTCTCCCTTTTAAAGCAGGGAAAGGCATGCTGTGGGAAATGGAATAGCTATTATTCCACAGTTAATAAGTTTGGCAGAGCTAGAAATAGCCTGTTTTTCCTTCTAGTGCAGTTTTCTGAATGTTTGTCCCTTGGCACCAACCACTGGGACTGGTTACAGTTATACACAGATACAGAGAGTACTTCCTCATGACCTTGCTTTCAAGTTGCAATTCCACCCTACATGTCTTTTTAGCCATTTATTCTCCACTCATCCCACCTACTGGATTCCTAATAAAGTGTGTATCACTTCTGTGCCAATAGGATGGCTGTCTTACTAGAAGGTGTGTACATGTCTGGTGTGATGATCAGTGTAGTATTTGTTCCACCCTTTGCCACTTCCCCAGGGGGCAAAACACACCAGCAACTTCGGCCAATTTTCCCATCTACTTAGTGATTGATACGTCAGTTGGACAGTTTGGTTGAGCAGCAGAATTCAGCCTCACCACCACATACCTGGTACAGGCTTTGGTGGGATCCATGCTTTGTGTATGCTTACATTCTGTCTATGCTCTTGTGCCAAAGCCACAAAATAGTACATGTTATATCAGCATTCGTTCACCCGTGCACTTCAAGAACACAGTCATTTGCATATAACAGGTTTTGGATAACTCAAATGCTTTCCATGACCTTTTCAATCTGTAAGAAGTTCTTAGGATAGGAAGCACGATGTCTTCCAGTAACTGCTCTTTGGTCTTACCCTCTAACTTGAGCATGGAAGTACAGAAAGTTTGGATAAGTTCTACCGGATAACAGAATATTTGCTCATAGATGACTGCCTATCAAGTGACTTTAAAACCATACTTTTACATAACACTTGACAGTCACCCTGTTCAGAGGTACTATCCCAATTTTACAGGTGAGGAAACTGGCCTAGGCCAGTTAAAAAGAAACTTAGTGAAACTTACATAGTCTTGTAACTTGCCAAAGCAAACGCTCAAGTCCAGACTGCCTGCTATGTTGTCTCTAACTGTGGGAACTGAGAAATCCAAACAGTGTGTTCCCCAAACACATGATTTTTTTCTTTTTTAATTCTTTGTGGTACAAGAAGCATTCCCTTTAATAAAAAAAATATTATCGACTCGGTAATACATATGATCATGTGATTCAAAAATCAAAGGGTACAAAAAGTGAGTTTTTCCCCATCCTTTTTGCTAACCATCCAGCTCCCCTACCTGGAAGCATTCACTTACCACCGGTCTATAGGTTTTCCCAGAGGTATTTGATGCATACACAAGCAAATACATACATATAATCCCCCCATTTTTTTTTACACAAATGGAAGCATACTATAGATACTGTTCTGCACCTGGCTATTGCACTAAATATAGTTTATATTGTTCAGTAGCAGTCCATAGAGAACTTAGTCATCTTTGGGACTGCTGCATAGTTTTCCATCGAATGGATTTATTACATTTGTGGGTATTTAAATTGTTTGCAACATTTTGTTATAAACAATGTTGCAGTAAATAATTTTATATATAAAATATATACCTATGTATCTGTATATGTGTGTGAAATACACATAAAATACATATGTACATATACATATTATACATACTCACACACATACTTGAGGATATATAGTATTGAGGATACTATTCATAGAGGTTGAATTTCTGTTCTAAAGGGAATGGAGATTTATGGTTTCAATTGTATCCTCACATTACCTTCCATAGAGGTTGTACCAATTTATGTTCCTACCAACAGTGTAATGAGAGTGCTTAATCTCCCACAATCTCAACAAAAGTAATGTACCCTCAAACTTCTGGATCTTTACTAATCTTGTAGGTGAAAATGTTATTTTAGTGTACTTTTTAAAAATAAAAATAAACTATTTTTTAGAACAGTTTTAGATATACATAAAAGTTGTATTGTACAGAGTTCTGTATACCTCCACTCAGTTAACCTTAAGTGTTAACATCTTATATAACTCTGGTATATTTGTCACATCTAATGAATCTTTTTTTTTTTTTTAAAGATTTTATTTATTTATTTGACAGAGAGAGAGATAGCGAGAGCAGGAACACAAGCAGGGGGAGTGGGAGAGGGAGAAGCAGGCCTCCCGCCGAGCAGGGAGCCTGATGTGGGACTCGATCCCAGGACCCTGGGATCATGACCTGAGCCGAAGGCAGACGCTTAACGACTGAGCCACCCAGGCGCCCCATCTAATGAATCTTATTAACTAAAGTGCATAATTTATTCATATTTTTTTAGTTTTTACCTAGAGCCCTTTTTCTGTGCCAGAGTCCCATGCAGGATACCACATTACATTTAGTCATTATGTCTTCTTTGGTTCCTTCGGCTGACAGATTCTCAGACTTTCCACGTTTTTGATGACCTGTACAGTTTTGAGGAGTACAGGTCATGTATTTTATAGTCAGTGTACTTTGAAATTTCCATCGCACTTATAAGTGAGATTGGACTTCTTTTCATATACTTAGGGACATTTGTATTTCCATTTCTGGGAACTCAGAGCCCATGGTCTTAACCACTATGCTATACCTCTCTCTTGATTCAACATAATTATCAACAAAACATTCATACGGACTTCTGATTCTCAGGGTAGGAAGTACAATGTCTCGTAAGCTTCTGTTACAGATAGAGGAGAACCATTAATGCAGGTGATGTGGTCAAACTTGTGTCTGATCACGGGCTACACTGCAGAAGATGGACCTGGGGCCCAACCGGAAACAGCAGGTAGGCCGGATAGTAAGTCCTTGAAAGCCGAAGCAGGGTAAATAGGCATACATTGGAGGAAAAGTAGAGGAGCCAGGATTTGGATGAGACAGTCAGGAAGTCTCAGGTGACTCCTAGCTTTATGAGCTGGATATTTTGGGTGCTGCCGTTAACCCGTAGGAGAAACATTTGAACAATTTACAACATACCCCTTACTCAGTAGGTATTTTCTCTTTCCGTTTCTTTAGCTCTGAGCGACTACAATTCCCAGAGCCCCGCACTCCACCACAATCCCCTTAGAGTCGGCCGCACAGAGTTCTGGGACTTGAAGTCCGCGGCCTATTCATCCAAGTTAGAGATAGGGGCCTGTGGAAACATGAAGAGGTAAGGGCTTGTCTGAGAGCAGGCGGCGAAGGGAGCTCTCTTCTACCTTTTAACTTTGAAAATGGCTTTCATGACTTTGTGTTTGGGGTATGTCACGTTCTCGGGATGCGGTTTCGTGTGAGCGGGAAGACAAAGGAGGAGGGAGGAGGGGAGACGGGCTAGACAGGCCTGCGGGGCGAAGTTCAGGAAGGGCCGCCGCCGCCGGCTCCCGTAGGAATGCCTTACCCGCACGGGCATCTAGGCCACGGCGCCGGCCCCGGGAGCTGCACGGATGCCGTGGCTTCTTACTGCTTCAGACGGACCCACCCAGGTAAAAGGGTCTTGGCCGACTGATGCCCAGCGCCGGGAGAGACCCAGGCCAGCTCCTCCCCGTCCCGCCCTACCTCCACCTCATCCTCGGAAAGGGGCACAGGGTGGGCGCCTTTTTTGTTTTTGTTTTTCTTTGCAGTGTTTGTTTACTGAGGAAGACTTTCTCGGGCCCTGAGAGCATGTAGCGCTTTCAGATCTTAACCTAAGCTACTGATACTTTGTTTCTAAAAATTTAGACGGAAAGTACAAAACGGGCTCAATGTATCATAGGAAGAGAAAAGCACTGCTGTAAGCAGTTCCCCCTACCGGTGCTGCAGGAAATGGCAGTTTTAACTTGGCTGGTCATTGTTGAAAGCCTGAGCTTCACAGTTGTTGACAGTACACAATGGCTTTTTAAAGGATCTTCATTAAATTAGTTTTGGATTCACTGCAAAGTAGAATAGTCACTCTGGAATAGGGCGGTGCATTGAAAGTTCTGATATTATGCTCTCCTGTACTGTCAGTTTCTGCATCTTTTAAAAAACCGTTTCCCTGCCTCAAAATGACTTTTAAAACATGCTTATTGTGATATTTCATACATGCAAAATAATGTATATATACAGTTTAAAGAATAATAATAGACTCGGACCCACTACAGGCTTTAGAAATAGAACATTAGCAGTGTCTTAGAAGTCCCCTGTGTGCCCCTCCCTGATTGCTTCTCCTCCCTCCTTTCTCCCTGAGGGGACCACCGTCCAGAATTTGGCATTAATCATTCCCTTGCTTTTTTTAAAAAAAAATAGGTCCACCACAGATGAATTTATCCCTAAACAAAATGTTGCTAGTGTTATCCATGTTTGAATTCTATATGAATGGACACATATTGTATGAATTTTTCTGCAACTTGCTTTTATTTCATTCAGCATTTCTTTTTGAGATTCATGTGTACTAATGTAGTTAGCTATGGTTTTTCCTTTCAAAGCCACTTTAAACGTAGCAAGAACTTTCAGAATTTTAAATAATAAATACAAATTGAGATACTTAAAAGGAAGTTTTTTAAAACCCTGGGCCTAAGGATATTTTAAAGTTTTCTAAAAATAGGTCTCAGTCTTTCTAGAGCATGGGAATCTTGCTTAGAATTATGAGAGATACATCATAACCCGAATAGTAGGGGATTTTTTTTATAAAGAAGGTATTTCTTATTTGGTTTTCTCATGGAATTAACTCATTTTGTTTTTGTCTTTTGTCACCTGTTGTTGCATGCTCTACTGGTCCTGCTATTTCTTTACACTCTAATAAGAGTTTTTCAGTTATTTAGGGTTGGGTAGCTTATAGCATTACCTAGATTTCTACAGAGTAGTGCCTTAGCTATAAAATGTCAAGATCCTCTTCCCATTTGTTTCTATACTCTCTTCTTTGGAAATCTCCTCTTTTCACAGCTCCAGATTCTGCCAACACAGATGACTCGAGATTTCCATGTTCAGCCTCAGATTCTCATCTATACAATTCTTCCATCTCTTGCTTTCCTATTAGCCAATATCATTTACACTGTCACCTCAGACTCAATATGTCTTTGAAGTATTCTGATATTTTGTACTGGTGTTTCAGTTGTAATAGGTAGTTGACTCAGCATGGCTAAGACAATACTGACTTTCCTGTTCCCAAACCATTTATTCCACCTGGATCTTCCTCTTTCCTTCATTGGTACCATTATTCTCATAGTTACACAGCTTGAAATTTCAGGGTTATCTTTGACCTCTTCCTTACCCCTACCTTCAAAAGGCCTTGCTCATCTAACTCTTCCTTTCTGTTTCCACTATTACCACTCCAGTTTGGACTTCCATCACGTTATGCTCGATAAATTTAGAGTTTCCTAACTCATTCTTCTGGTTTCTTTCCTATGAATCTACAAGACATATTATAACCACATTCATTTTCCTAAACCATCATTTGTACTGTGTCACTTAACTGCCTAATAAATTGCTTTCTAATACCTATACATGAAGGTCCAGGCCCCTTAGTTGGAATATTTAAGGCCATTCATAATCTGTGTCTAATTACCCCCTCCAAGATAATCTCCTAGTGCTCTCATATGTGAATGCCAACTAAAGTGAACTTATTATGCCCCAGAACATATTTCTCTTTCTACTCAGTCTCCCTGTTCTATCCTTCATCATACCCAGTCCTTCAAATGCCAGCTTAAGAATTACCTTTCCAAAGTCTTCATTTACCACCCTAGCTCCCAATTCTCTCTTTTCTCTTCCTCCCTCTCTCCCCCTCCCTCCCTCTCTCTCTTCCCTCCTTCCCCGCACAGGCACACAACACAACAACACATACACACATACCCTAAATAAATTGCAAGCTTCTTAAGGATAGGGACTGTGTCTTGAGTATCTTTGACTCCATCAGTACCTAGCACAGTGCATTGCGTGTAAGTAGGTATTTAGTAACTGGTTGTGGGATGAATGATAAAGGGCAACAAACAGAAAAGTGTCTTCAAACAAATGGGGTCACTACTGGTAGATAATATAGCTAAAGAATATGTTTTGAGATTGACTGTCTCTTCTACTTTCTGTATACATTCTTATATCTACTCCAGGGTAAATAGCTGTGTGAAGAGTGGTGAGCATGTCCTGGAGGAGTTGGAAACAGAAGGGGAGAGGCAGCTGAAAAGCCTCCTTCAGCATCAACTTGATACCTCTGTCTCCATTGAGGAGTAGGTATTGATTTTGCAAACAGGTAGAGTATCATAGACCCTCACCTCCAGGTGGCCGACCCCTCTTAAAGCCCGGATGAAACACTCCTCTCCCACCCCTCTTTCCTTGGCCAACGTCTACTTATTAGGCAGCATTTTGCTTCTGTGTCTCTTACTCTGGGAGGCTTCCCATATCCCACTAAGTCTGGGCCAGTGCCTTTCCTATGTCTTCCCTTAACGTACATAGCACTTACAACCCAACAGGATCATTGCCTGTTTACTTGCTTCTCTTCTACAAAAGCAGAAACCATTTTTATCTTTTTTTACTGTTAAATCCTCGGTACCTGGCCCAGTGTCTGAAGCATAGTAGGTACTCAGTAAATAAATATTTGATTCAGTCATTTATTGGTCCTGGGTGAGGGGAATAGCAATGGAATTCCATGTCATTGCAGTGATGCTACAGCCTAGAAATAGGACATGAGAGAGAAATTGCCAGTGCGTTTCATTGTGCCTCTTTTGATGGCGAGCCCTATTTCTGTAAATTGTGGTTAACTTGAAGATATTCTTACTTGCTTCCTGCTTGTCTTGCAGATGTGTGTCTAAGAAAGAGAGTTTTGCTCCTGGTACTATGTACAAGCCCTTTGGGAAGGAAGCAGCTGGGACTATGACTTTGTCCCAGTTCCAGACACTGCATGAGAAGGACCAGGAAACTGCTTCTCTTAGGGAACTAGGGCTCAATGAAACAGAAATCTTGATCTGGAAGAGCCATGTTTCAGGTGAAAAGGTGAGTGGGGCCATTTTTTTTTTTTTTCCTGAAGAATAAAGGGCGAGGTCGCTTCCTTTGACACCGAGAACCTTTTCATTTTTAGTTCTTACAAAACTGAGCTCTGTATCTGAATTTTCTTTGGTTTCTGCAATAGGGACCTTGGTAAAGAGACACTCTTTCTTGACTTTTTAGCTAACACGTCTATGAATAGTCACCTCTGGTCCTTCACCAGCTTCTTTCTTATCTGAGGCATTAGATTATCACTTTCAGGCTATGTCGTCTATGATACATGCCATCTCATTTCTCTGGTTTCAGAGGACAAGACTGAGGGCAACCCCGGAAGCAATACAGAACCGTCTTCAAGATATTGAAGAAAGGATCTCGGAGCGTCAGCGCATCCTTTGCCTGCCACAGAGATTTGCCAAGAGCAAACAGCTGACCCGGCGAGAAATGGAAATAGAAAAGTCTTTATTTCAGGGAGCTGATCGGCACTCCTTCCTCAAGGCTCTTTATTACCAAGGTATGTGATCGCCAGTGACTTTGATGTGCTCTTTCACTGAGAGAAAGATTTAACAGCAGGACATTAAATATGAAGAGTTAGGGAAGGGAGTTGGGGAAAGACAAACGATCACTCTCCTTGAGGAATGTATATAGGTCTGTGATAGAGACGAATATGTACATAGTCAGTTGTGATACCGCATGGAAATCACTGTTCCAGAGATGTGAATAAAATGCTAAGGGAGCACAGAACATAGAACATCGAAGCCTAGTTTGCAGGGGGAGTCAGGAGTTGACATTTGTACTAAGTCTTGACAGAGCAACAGTCATTTGTCAGGTAAATACGGGGCAGAGGGCATTACAGATAGTAGGTGAACAGGAACAGGTTTGTGAAAGGACCTGGTGCATCTAGGGAACAATAAGAAGTTCATTGTGGCAGGAAGTATAGGACACAGCAGGGGATGAGAGGGGGTGACACTGGAAAGGGAGGTGAGGCTAGATTGTGAAGGGTCTTTGGCCCGAACTGTAAATGAGCACAAAATACATAGATAAATGGTATGCATCTTAACCAGAAAGCACTGGTTTAACAGATAAGTTTTGCTAGGCGCTGTGGGAGGTGTGCAGAAGTTTAGGAAATCGTTCCTGACTTTGTAGCAATTACAGTCTGGTTGGAAAGAGAACCATGTAACATTTAGTGACGACACTAGATGTAGTTGTTAAGTGCTGTAGGACTTCAGAGGAGGGAAAGGCCACTGTGCATTGGCATGACTGAAGAAGGCCTCTCAGAGGAGGTAAGATTTCAATGTTCTTTTAATACTACCTATTCTATAGTAAGGAGAAGGAAAGGCAGTTCATTTGCAGCAGATGGTATGAGCACTATGGCGTGCTTGGGGCTGTTGTGAAAGACCAGGTTAGAAAGGTAGCTAAAAATTTTGAACTTTATTTGGTGGGTAGTAGAGACCTATACAGAGTTAGTTTTTCAGTTAGTTTGGATATGGTGAAAGGATTCTGAGTCAGGAGTAACCTGAAAAGCAGTATTTGAAAATGATGAATCTGGTGGCCAAGAAAGAGGATGAGAGAGAGAAAGAACTGGAAGCAGGGAGAATGATTTAGGAGGCATTACAGTCGTATAGGCACGGAGGTCTAGACTAGAATGATGGCAGTGGTATCGGAAAGAGAGGTAGGTGTGGTTATAAGAGACATCACAAAGGAAGAACTGGTTAGACTTATTGACTGAGAATGAAGGAGGAGGGTCAAAGGAGAGGTCAGAGACAACCCAGATGTTTTCAAGTCTGTGTGACTTTCTAACAACTGGCAAAATTAAGAAAGTCTTTATGGGGAGTTTCTGACAAAAGATGATAAGTTCAATTTGAAACATGTTGAATTGGTAAGAATGGCAGGATCATTAAACGCACATATTGAGGAGGCAGTAGGAAATGCAGCAGGGAAGCTCAGGGGAGAGGTCAGAGCTGGCTACATACACAGAAGTGGGAATCATGGACACTCAGGTGGCAGGTAAAGCCGTGAGCATGAATGAATGCTTTGTTAGAGACAGAGAGACCATAGACATGGAACAGCAGTGGTGAAGGAAGGAATAAAAGAACCAGTGAACAGCCTCTTGTGGAGAGACCTAGCATACTGATGAAGAGCATGGGCTCTGGAGGCAGACTGCTGGAAAAATCCTGGCTCCCCCACTTAACTAGCTTGTTAAAAGATGTTGGGCAAGTTACCACCCTACACTTCAATTTCTTCATCTTGTAAAATGAGAATATTAATAATACCTACATTATAGGGTTGTTAGGAGGATTAAGTGAGGTAATACATGTAAATCACTTAGAGCAGTACCTGGTATTTGGGGTGGGTGGGTGGTGTATGAATCTGTTCTGTTTCCTATCTTTGAAACTCCTTGCTTTAAACCTTCACAGCATACCACAAAAAGACAAGTGCAGACAAGTACATGACCTCAATGAAGAGGAAGATAAAATTAGGCACAAAAGGCAAGTCGAGAGTTTTCTTACAGTGTTAGATTTAGGAATGTAACAAAGGGTCCCAGACTTCTGAGTCGAGTGCTTATTTAATTCCATATTCAGTATATGACAATGTTTGTAGGAAATGATCCAGAGGGAGCAATTTATCCTGATAAAGAATATTAAAGGGAGGAGTTAGTAGAAGTTGTAAAACTTTTACATTTAGTGTTGTTGATTTTTTTCTCTCTCTACCTTTACGTTATTGTACCAGATATAAAATGACCTTAATGACTTTTAGATCCTATTTCACAACTAATTCTGAATATTTTTATTAATCACTAAAGTATAACTATTGATGATGACGATGATATAATAGCAATTTTTTCTTTTATTTTAAAAATGAACTTACAATAAAATTGCCTGTTTTTCTTTCTTTTTTTTCTTGGTGTACAATTCTATGAATTGTAAATCATGTAAATCATGTAGATTCATGTAACCACCACAATCAGGATAGAGAACAGCTCCATCACTCTAAAAATCCCTCATCCCATCCATTGATAGTCACCCCCAACTCCACCCATAATCTCTGGCAATCCCTGATTCGTTCTCCATCACTGTAGTTGTGTCTTTTAAAGAATGTCATAAAGATGGAATCATACAATACGTCATCTTTTAAGTGTGGCTTCTTTCATTTAGTGTAATGCCTTGAGAGTCATCCAAGTTGTGTGTATCAATAGTTCATTCATTTTGCTGAGTAGCATTCCATTGTGCGGCTATTCCAAAGTTTGTTTATCCATCCACCCATTGAAGTGCATTTGGGCTGTTTCCAGGTTATGGTGACTGTGAATAATACTGATAATGAACATTTTTGTACAGGTTTTTGTGTGAACATAAATTTTTATTTCTCTAAGGTAAATATCTAGGAGTGGGATTACTGGGTCATATGGTAAGTGTCTGTTTAACTTTATAAGAAGCTGCCAAACCATTTTCCAGAGTGGCTGAACCATTTTGCATTCCCACCAGCAATGTATGAGAGTTCCAGTTGCTCTACATCTTTGTTGGCATTTGGTATTGTTGGTATTTATTTTAGTTCTTCTAGTAGCTGTGAAGTGGTATCTCATTGTAGTTTTAATTTGCTTTTCCTTAATAGCTAATGATGTTGAACATCTTTTCATGTGCTTATTTGCCATCCTTCTATCCTGTTTGCTGAAGTGTCTGTTCAAATCTTGTGCTGTTTTTTAATTGGATTGTTTATTTTCTTTATGACTTTTGAGAGTTCTTTATATATTCTAAATGCAATTCTCTGGTGGATATATGATTTGCAAATATTTTATCCCAGTCTGTAGCTTATCTCTTCATTCTCTTAACAGTGTCTTTTGCAGAACAAACTTTTTTTTTTTATCATGGTAAAATATACCTAACATAAAATTGACCATTTTAACCAAGTTTTCAGTGTACAATTCTGTGGCATTAAGTATATTCACATTGTTCTGCAACCATCATCGCTATCCATCTCCAGAACTTTTTCATCTTCCCAAATTGAAACTCTGTTCCCAGTAAACACCATTTCCCCTTATACTCCTCCCCTTTGCCCCTGGCAACCACCATTCCTTCTGTCTCTGTGAATTTGACTACTCTAGGTGCCTCATATAAGTGGAATCATACAGTATTTGGCCTTCTGTGTCTGGCTTATTTCATTTAATGTCTTCTAGGTCATCCATGTGTCAGAATTTCCTTCCTTCTTAAAGCTGAAGAATATTCCATTATATGTACGTACCACATTTTGTTTAGCCCTCCGTCTGTCAGTAGACACTTGTGTTGCTTCTACCTTTTGGCTGTTGTAAATAATGCTGCTATGAAACTGGATGTACACGTGTCTGCTCAAGTCTCTGCTTTCAGTTCTTTTGAGTATATACCCAGAAGTGGAATTGCTGGATCGTGTGGTAATTCTGTGTTTAATCTTTTGAGGAACCCCCATACATACAGAGGCTATATCATTTTACATGCCCACCAGCAATGAAGAAGGATTCCAATTTCCCCACACCCTTGTCGACACTTAATTTCTTTTCTTCTTTTTTGTGACAGCCATCCTAATGGGTGTGAAGTGGTATTTCATTGTGGTTTTGATTTGCATTTCCTTAATGACTAGTGATGTTGTGCATCTTTTTCATGTGCTTTTTGGCCATTTGTGTATCTTCTTTGGAGAAATGTCCATGTAAGTCCTTTGCCCATTATTTAAACTGGTTGTTTATTTATTGTTAAGTTGTAGGATTTTTTTTGTATATTCTAAATATTGATTCCCTCATCAGATAAATAATTTGCAAGTATTTCCCTTCATTTCATGAGTTGCCTTCTCACTCTGTTGATAGTGTCCTTTGATGCACAAAAGTTTATATTTTTGAAGAAGTCTAATTTGTCAGTTTTTTCTTTTGTTACTTGTGCTTTTGGTGTTGTGGCCAATAAATCATTGCCAAATCTAATGTCATAAAGGCTTTCTCCTGTGTTATCTTCTGAGCGTTTTGTAGTTTTAGCTCTTATGTTTAGGTCTTTGATCCATCTTGAGTTAATTTTTTGTGTATGTCATACGGTAAGGATCCAACTTTATTTTTTGCATGTTGATAATCCAGTTTTCCCAATACTACTTGTTGAAAAGACTGTCCTTTACCCATTGAATGTTCTTAGCATCCTCTCCAGAAATCATTTGACCGTAAATATATGAGTCTGTTCCTAGGCTCTCCATTCTATTCTATTGGTGTACATGTCTGTCTTTATGCCAGTGCCATGCACACTGTTTTAATGACCATAGATTTGTAGTAAGTTCTGAAGTCAGAAAGTGTGAGACCTCCAACTTTGTTCTTCTTTTTCAAGATTTTCACTATTTAGGAACCCTTGAGACACCATTTGATTTTTAGGATGGATTTTTCTATTTCTGGAAAAAAATGTCATTGGGATTTTGATAGGGATTATACTGAATCTGTATATCACTTTGGGTAATATTGACATCTTAACGATATATTAAGTCTTCAGTTCATGAACATGGGATGTCTTTGCATTTATTTGTATCTTTAATTCTTCCAGCACCATTTTGTAGTTTTTAGTACACAAGTTTTTTGTCTCAGAGCAAATGTTTTAAAATTTTGATACAATCCAGTTATCCAATTATCAGGGTTTTTTTCTTTCATGGATTATGCTTTTTTTCCCATATCAAAGAACTCTTTGTCTGACAGCAGATTATGAATAAGACTTTTTCTTTAAACAGTTTTATGATTGTATATTTTACATTTAGATCTATGATCTATTTTGACTTGATGCTTATATAAAGTGTGGGGTTTAGGTTAAGGTTCACTTTTTTGCCTATGAATTTCCAATTGTTTCAGCACCATATGTTGAAGAGAGTATTTTTTCTCCATTTACTTGCCTTTGCATTTTTTGTCAGAAATAAATTGGCCATATGTTTGTGTTAATAATTAACTTCATAATAAATGGTGAAAGAGTGAAATATTTCCCCCAGTATCAGGAATAAGACAAAGATGTGCACTCTTGACAGTTCCATTCACAGTTGAATGAAATTAGAAATCAATAATGGACATTTAGAAAAAGTACAAATATGCAGAAATTGAACAGCACTCTACTGAATAACCAATGGATCAAAAAGAAGTCACAAGGGACATTAGAAAATACTTTGAGATGAATGAAAACAAAACTTAACATACCAAAACATATAATGCAGTAAAAGCAGTGCTTAGGGGGATATTTATAGTTATAAATGCCCATATTAATAAAGAAGAAAGGTCTTAAATTAATAACCAAAAACTTTTCACCTTAAGAACTACAGAAATTTTTTTTAAAAACTAGAAAAATTTGTCCAAACCCTTCGACTGTGTAATGTCAAGAGTGAACCATACTGTAAACTATAAACTTTGGGTAATCATAATGGGTCAATGTAGATTCATTAATTGTAACAACTGTACCACTCTGATGGGGGATATTGATAATGGGGTAAGCCATACATGTGTGGGGATGGGGTTATGTGGGAAATCTGTGTACCTTCCCCTCAGTTCTGCTATGAACCTATAACTGCTCTAAAAACATTAAGTCCTAATAAAAAAAAGAAACTACAAAAAGAAGAGCAACCTAAACCCACATCAAACTGAAGGAAGGAAATAATAAAGATTAGATAAAAAAAATTAAATAGAAAATTAAAAAAATATAGAAAATCGGCAAAACCAAAAGTTGGTCCTTTGGAAAGATCAACAAAATTCAGAATTCCTTAACTAGACTTACCAAGGAAATAAGAAAAAGGACAAATTTCTCATACCCTGCTCTACTTTGATTCTTTTTTGCATGGAACATCTTTTTCCATCCTTTTACTTTCAACTTTTTTAAAAATCTAAAGTGTATCTCTCTTTTTTTAAAGATTTTATTTATTTATTTGAGAGTGAGAGAGACAGAGATAGCGACAGAGATCACGAGCGAGCTGGGAGGAGAGGGAGAAGCAGGCTCCCCGCTGAGCAGGGAGCCCAACACGGGACCCCATCCCAGGACCCAGGGATCATGACCTAAGCTGAAGGCAGATGCTTAACCGACTGAGCCACCTAGGCATCCCTCTCCTTCCTCCTTTGTACTATTGTCACACAAATTACATCTTTATAGATTTTAAGCTCATTAGCATAGTTTTATAATTATTACATTATGTAGTTATTTCCTAAGTCAGGACAAGAAAAAGAGTTACAAAGACAAATACATTTATACGTCTTTTTTTATATTTACCTATATGGTCAACTTTACTAGTGTTCTTTCTTTGAGTTAGTGAAGAGTGTCCATTTATTTCAGCCTGAAGTTTTTCTCATAGGGTAGGTCTTAATAGTGATGACTTCTTTTAGTCTATGCTTATCTTGGAATGTCTTAGTTTTCCCTTTAGTTTTATTTATTTTTTTTTAAGGTTTTTTTTTGTTATTTATTTATTTATTTGACAGAGAGAGAGCACAAGTAGGCAGAAGGAGAAGCAGGCTCCCCCCTGAAAAGAGAGCCCGTTTCGGGGCTTGATCCCAGGACCCTGGGATCACGACCTGAGCCGAAGGCAGATGCTTTACCTACTGAGCCACCCAGGTGCCCCTCTCCTTTAGTTTTAAAGTGTAGTTTTTTGCCAGACAGTGAAGTTTTTGGTTGGCAATCTTTTAGCCCACCAAATATATCATCTTACTGCCTTCTGGCGCCTGTAATTTCTGTTGAGCAGTCAACTGTTGATCTTACTTAGGACTCCTTGTCCATGATGAGTCTCTTCTCTCTTGCTACAGTCAGCATTCAATCTTCATCTTTTGCTTTTGACAATTTGGCTACATGTCTGGATGTCTCTTGGACAAACTCCAAGTAGGTCCCTTGAGTTTGTCCTACTTGGATTCTATCAAGGTTCTGTAATGTGTAGATTAATGTTTTTCATCAATTTGAAGAAGTTTTCAGGCATTGGTTCTTCAAATATTATTTGTGCTCCTTCTTCTTCTGAGATTTCCATTATGCATATATTGGTATGCTTGATGTTTGCCCACAGGTCTCTGAGGCTGTTATTTTTTTCTTTATTCTTTCTTCTTTTTGCTCCTCAGATTGAGTAATCTGTAAATGAGTATTCGACATATCTTCAAGTTTGCTGATTCTTCTGTCAGTCCAGATCTTCTGTTGAGCCCCTCTAGTAATAGTTTTCATTTCAGTTATTGTACTTTTCAACTCCAGAATTTTTATTTTGTTCTTTATTATACTTTATGTCTCTTTATTTTTATTTCCTATTTGGTAAGGCATTCTGAAACATTCTTTTAGTTCTTTATACATGGTTTTCTTTAACTGTTTGAAGAACTTACAATAACTGATTAAAAGTTTTGTCTGAGAAGCCCAGTGTTCTTTCTTAGGAAAGTTTCTATTGACTGTTTCTTTTTTCCTGTGTATGGGCCCTATTCTTCTTTTCTTTCCTTTTTTTTCAATGTCTTTGTCTTAATCAGCTCAGGCTGCTATAACAAAGAACCATCAACTGGGTAGTTTATAAACAACAGATTTATTTCCCACAGTTCTAGAGGCTGGAAGTCTGAGATCAGGGTTCCAGTATGATCAGGTTTTGGTGAGAGCCCTCTTTTGGGTTGCACACTACTAACTTCTTATCACATGTCAGAGAGCAGGGAGAGGAAGCAAGCTCTCTCATGACTTCTGTAAGGGTTCTGATCCCATTCCTGAGGGCTTCACCCTCATGACCTCATCTAATCCCAGTTACCTTCCAAAGGTCCTCACTTCCTATTACCATCACATCACCAGTAGGGTTTCAACATACGAATTGGGGCGGGGGGCACAGATATTTAGTCCGTAACAGTCTTATAATTTTTTTTGTTGCAAATGAGACATTTAAAATAATGTAATGTGGGGGTGCCTGGGTGACTTAGTCAGTTAAGCACTGCCTTCAGCTCAGGTGATGATCTCAGGGTCCTGGGATCGAGCCTCACATCGGGCTCCCTGCTCAGTGGGGAGCCTGCTTCTCCCTCTCCCTTTGTCCCTCCCCCCACTGCTCATGTTCTCTCTCTCTCAAATAAATAAAATAAAATCTTTAAAAAAATAATGTAATGTGACAGCTCTGAAAATCATTCTCTCCCACACACCCAGGGTTTATTTTATTGTTCTTGTATTTGTATAGTGACTGTCCTAGACTAGACTGTAAATTTGAATTCTTTGTCATGTGCAGCTGCTGAAGTCTGTTCAGTTAGCAGAGTGGTCCACTAATGCTTGGAGAAAGTTTTCCTTAAATACCTTGAACCAGAAGTTCTACCAGCCTTTGTTGAAGGTGTGTGTGTGTGTGTGTGTGTGTGTGTGTGTGTGTGTTGGGTCACTCCTTGTGTGTGTGTGTGTGTGTGTGTGTGTGTGTGTGTGTTGGGTCACTCCTTCAGTGCCCAGGCAGGCAGTTTGCAACTGTGCCTTGGACTTCACTTCCTGCTTGTTCAGAGCCTCAAGGTCAGCCAGAGGTGAGAGATTAGTGACTTCTCAGGCTCTAACTTTCCTGGGCATACGCATAGTCCAGCACATGTTTGTTACCTTCTAGAGTCCCAGGAGTATGTCTGAACTTTTCAAACCCTTTACGGACATTTCATTCCCTATTTTTCTTTCTTTTTTTATAAGAATGCTTAACATGCGATCTACCCACTTAACAAATTTTTGAGTGTACAAAACAGTATTATTAACTATAGGCACAATGTTGTACAATAGGTCTCTAGAACTTAGTCATTTTGCATAGCTGAAACTTTATAACCTTTGAATAATAACTCCCCATTTTCCCCTTCCCCCAGCCCCTGGCAACCACCATTATATTCTCTGCTTCTTTGTGTTTGATTAGTTTATATACCTTACATGAGTTGTTTCATGCAGTATTTGTCCTTTTGTGACTGGCTTATTTCACTTAGCATAATGTCTTCAAGGTTAATCTGTGTTGGCAGGATGTTCTTCCTTTTTTAAGGCTGAATAATACCCCACTGTATGTATATACCACATTTTCTTCATTCATTCATGGACATTGAGGTTGTTTCCACATCCTGGCTGTCATGAACAGTGCTGCGATGAGTATGTAAGTGCAGATATCTCTTGCAGGCTCTGATTTCAGTTCTTTGAATAAATACTCAGAAGTGGAGTTGTTTTATCACATGGTATTTCTATTTTTAATCTTTAAACCCTTTTGTAGAAGCTCCATACTGTTCTCTGTGGTAGTTACACCATTTTACATTCCCACCGAAAGTGTACAAAGGTTCCAGTTTGTCCAGATCCTCACCGACACTTGTTATATTTTGGTTTCTTTGATGTTAGCCATCCTAACAGGTGTGAGGTGATATCTCATTGTGGTTTTGATTGGCATTTCCCTGATGATGAATGACGTTGAGCACCTTTTCATACACTGTTGGCCATCTGTATGTCTTCTTTGGAGAAATGTCTATACAAATACTTTGCACATTTTTTAGTCAGGTTTTATTTTTAGTTTTTAAATTATTTTTTTAAAATTTGAATTCCAGGGGTGCCTGGGTGGCCCAGTTGATTAAGTGTCTAACCCTAGCTTTCGGCTCAGGTTGTAATCTCCTGGGTTGTGAGATTGAGCCCTGCACTGGGCTTTGTGCTCAGTGGGGAGTCTGCTTGAAGAGTCTCTCCCTCTGCGCCTCCCCCCATTCACGCTTTCTCTCTGTCTCTCTCTCTCTCAAATAAATAAATAAATCTTAAAATTTTTGAATTCCAGTATGGTTAACATACAGTGTTATATTAGTTTCATAGGTTTTGTTTTTATGGCATTGAGTTGTAGGAGTTCTCTATGCATTTTGGATATTAACCCCTTATTGGATGTATGGTCTACAAATATTTTTTCCCATGCCGTAGTCGCCTTTTCACTCTGTTAATTGTGTCTTTTGCTATGCAGAAGGTTTTTAGTTTGATATAGTTCCACTTTCTATTTTTGCTTTTGTTGCCTGCGCTTCTGGAGTTATATTTAAGAAATCATCGCCAATACCAATGTCAAGTGGATTTTCCTCTGTGTTTTCTTTTAGGAGTTTTAGAGTTTCAGGTCTTCTTTTTAAGCCTTTAATCCATTTTTAATTGACTCGTGACTGGTATAAAATAAGGGTCCCATTTCATTCTTCTCCACATGAAGATTCAGTTTTCTAGCATCATCTGTTGAAGAGACTATCCTTTCTCCATTGTGTATTCCTGTCGTTCTTGCCAAAAACCAAGTTGACCATGTATCTGGGCTTTCTATTCTGTTCCACTGTCTGTATGTCTGTCTTTATGCTAGTACCATAGTGTTTTCATTGCTGTAGCTTTGTAGTATATTTTGAAACCCGTAAGTGTATGCTCATTCCTATGTCTTCTTTTAATTTTTTTGTCATTCTCTTGTTAGCCCCAACTGGTAATGCTGTCTCAAGCAGCTACAGTGTTAACCCTCACCAATTGGTTTTGACAAATGCCTTAAGGCTGGGCTGTTCTACAGAGTGGGATATGAACCAAGTCAAAGACAAGCCCTAGGGTTGTAGCTTTTCAATGAAGTACTAGGCTGGTCAAGCAGTGACAGTTCTCTTAGGATGGGGCTTTTGGTGAACTCCAGAACTGCTCTACTTCCTATAATATCAGCTAGGCTGCTGTTTTATTTACAACTACCACAGTTGCAAGATTGTTGGTTTTCAAGGCTACTGCAAAGTTGGAGAGAGGGAAACATGATTACGGGAAGCTGAAATACAATAAATCTTACTATAGTCTTAGTGAGACTCAGCTGTTTTTCTTGAATAACTGTTCCTCCTATTGTTGTATGCCTCTATTTAATTTCCAGACTTATCAAAATTTAATTTTTAATGAGTTTTGCTTTTTATGGAAGAGCGGATTTTCAAGGTCCTTACTCCAACATTCTAGAACTACTTTCTCTCCATTTTACTTTTATCCTATCTATATTATTATATTTGAAAGTGAGTTTCATATTTTTTTAAAAAATGAGTTTCTTATAGAATGTAGTTGGGTTTTTTTTTCCCACTTTTTTATTGTGTTATGATTGACATAGCATTAAACTCACTCATTTTAAATGTACAATTCAGTGACTTATAGTAAATTTACAGATTTGGTCAGCCATCATCACAATCTAGTTTTAGAACATGCCCATCACCTGAGAGATGGTTCTCAGTCCCTTTTTCTTCTCCCAGCCCAGATAGCAACTATTCTATTGTCCCTCTCTATGGATTTGCCTATTCTGGACATTTCATTATAAATGGGACTATATAACATGTGGCCTTCTTTAACTTACTTAACACAGTGTTTTAATTATTCCTAGAACTAGTACTCTTCCCAGAACTGAGGGATTTCCTAGTACTGAAGGATTTGTATGCAAGCTGAGCACATCTTCCGTAGTCAGCCAAGCAGATTACAACTCCATTTTAGCCCTCACTTCCTGCTTGTGCAGAGACTTAAGATTAGTCAGAGGTAAGACCTTAGGTTTTTTTCTAGTCTTTCCTGAACATGCATACAACTTCGGCCATGAGGACAGGCCTGTGCACATGTGTGGCCTTCTAGATTCCTGGAAGTATGTTAGAGCTTTTCAGTGCCCTCTAAGGACATTTCATCCCCCAAGATTTCCTTCTAGGCTTTTTGGTTAACCTATTGTTTATCCCAACTCCACCAGCTCAGGCAGGGGAAGAATTCACCAACTGCCTCTGATTATTTTTTTAAAGGTTTTATTTATTTATTTGTCGGAGAGAGAGAGCAGGAGAGAGAGAGCACAAGCAGGGGGAGGGGCAGGCAGTGGGAGACGCAGGCTCCCCGCTGAGCAGGGAGCCCAACGCGGGACTGGATCCCAGGACCCTGGGATCATGACGCGAGCCGAAGGTAGATGCTTAACTGACTGAGCCACCCAAGCATCCCCTTCCTCTGATTATTTTTGACAAAAGTTCTCGGGAAGAAGGCTCTTAGCACTGGGTGGCGAGCTTTGAGTTACATCATGGAGAGCGTTGCCTGTGGAATCTTCCAGGGAACCAATAGAAAGGCCACCTAGATGACTGTTCTCTGACAATAGTGCTTTGAAGAAACTCCAGCCTCGTTCTTCCTTCTCTGGTAGCTGCTAGGCTGCTGGTTTTCACTGTGATTTCAGGTTGTTGGTTTTCAAGGTTACCGCAGACCTGGGAGAAATGGATGAGAAAAGGGCTAGTTAAAATGCTACAAAATTTATTATTCTTATTGAGATTTAGCTATTTTTATTGAATAAATATTTCCCAGATTGCTGCAGGCCTTTGGTTAATTGTTCCAGAGTTCTGGAGAAGCTGATCCTGACAGTTTTTGCCAGTGTTCTCATTGCTTTTATGGAGGAGAGAATTTCAAGAGGTCCGTACTCTGCCATTTGCACTGATGTCACCTCTCTTAACAGTATCTTCTGAAGCTTGAAAGTTTGTGATTTTGGCGAAGTCAAATTTACTTTTTTTCATGATTTCTGCTTTTGGTCCTATAACTAAGATTTCTTTTTAACCCAAGGTTGCAAAGATTTTCTCGTATGTATTCTTTTGCAGAACTTATAGTTTTAGCTTGTACATTTAGGTCTATGAACCATTTTGAATTAATTGCTGAATTACAAGTAATGTAAAGTTAGGGTTACTTTAGTCTGTTTGCATATGGATAGGCAATTGTCCTAACACCTTTAGTTGAAAAGACTACCCTTTCCCAATTAAATTGTCTTAGTACTTTTGTGGAAAACCAGTGGACTATAAATACAAGAGTTTTTAAATGCTCTCTCCTTATTACTCTACTCTTTTTTTTTCTTTCTATTTACTTTTCAGCAATCTAATCATGCTGCGTTTGGGCATGGGTTCTTTATTATTTCAAATTCTCACCTATTCCACCTGCTACTATGTACTTTTTGCAGTCTTCAAATGTTCCATGAATTCTCACCAGGTTTTAGAATTGTATTCAGTGGGAGAGGCAGGGATGAAGTATGCTTACTTCTTACATGGAAACAGAATTCCTAATAGCTAATAATTTTTGAGGGCTTATTTGTGCTAGTCCTTGTGCTAAGTAAGCATTTTCTGTGTTTGCTCATTTAACCTTTATAATAACCCTACAAGATAGTGGCAGTATTATACCCATTTTACAGATAACGAAATTGAGCTTCTGAGGAGGTAGGCTACTTTCTCAAGGTCAACTAAGTGGCCATGCTAGGACTTAAATCTAGGTCTGTTCTTACATGAACATCAGTGGCCTTGATCATAGCATTTGTATATGGGATTTGAGAAGATTTTTTGGTTTATTAAGTGTGATTTTGCTATATCTTTTTTTAAAAGGTTTTATTTATTTATTTGACAGAGAGGGCGAGACAACACAAGCAGGGAGAGCGGCAGAGAGAGAGGGAGAAGGAGCTGAGTAAGGAACCTGATGTGGGATTTCATCCCAGGACCCTAGGATCATGACCCGAGCTGAAGGCAGATGCACAACCAACTGAGCCACCCAGGCGCCCCTGATTTTGCTATATCTTGAGATGAACATTTTTGGGGGAGTAAAACATATCCCATCTTCTAACCTTAAATCAGTGGGAAAACATACATTATCTCTAGAAATAAACTTCCTCAGAAATCTTAAGCCCCAGTATATTACCCTGACCACAACCTTTTTCTTATACTTCTGGCCCTTGCAACTCTCTTACAGCCATTATTCCATCTCTTCAACCCTGTTGAAATGTCCAGTTCCTTGACCTTTTTATTTTCTCCCAATCTTTCATCCCCTTCCTGTCTCCTTTTCCTTCCACATCTTACTTAGACTCCATCACCCATTATTTACTCATGTTCTTGCCAGTGAAGCATTCTTTTTGTTTCCTTGTCCGTGTGCCATACCTACCCGGCAAAACCTCAACCCTGAATCAATCCAACTAATTGCCTTCTTTATTTCTGCAGGATAGTTTTTGAGCATTACTAGACAACAATCATATAATTTTGTTGATAATGCCTCTACAGTTTCCTCATGTCTGGTCTTGTCTAGAGCCTTGTTCCTCGTTCAGCAGTCTATCTCCTGGTCCCTTGTCAGCTCTCCATTTCATTCCTTCCTCTTCTAGATCTTCATTATTCTTTCCATCCTACTGTTTGATTATTTTTAGCAGATAGGCTTCCTGTTTCAAAGGAAACATTGTCATTGACAAGAGCCTTCATCTGCTTTCTGCCTGACTCTGCTAATTCTGCATCCTGAGTCTTATTTTCTTCCATTTCAACTCAGTGGTAGGTATATCCTTCATGCCTGAAGTTAATCTTTACACCTTTGTGCTGGATCCTAGCCCTATTATCTCCCCAGGGACCTCAGTCAGTTATCCCCAGTATTGCTTCTTTCCTTTCAGGATTTTTTAAAAAAAGATTTTATTTATTTATTTGGCACAGAGAGAGAGAGAGAGCACAAGCAGCGGGAGTGGCAGGCAGAGGGAGAGGGAGAAGCAGGCTTCCTGCTGAGTGAGGAGCCCGAAGTGGGGCTCAATCCTAGGACCCTGGGATCATGACCTGAGCTGAAGGCAGACACCCAACTGACTGAGCCACCCAGGAGCCCCTCCTTTCAGGATTTTAACATGCTTTTTACTACTTGCCAGTTTCTGTAGTGTACACAGTCCTACCATGAATTATCTTTAAAAAATGATAAAGACAAAAAATGCCCTTCAGTTGTTTAGCTACTTGAGCAAACAGTATGTTTAGATTCTCTCCCTTCACTGTAACCATAATAAGTAGCACTTGGTTTAAAAAATGAAATATCAGAATGATAGAAGTAAGTACATATGTCAGTATTTTTTTGATATCCGTATAGGAAGTGATGTTTCCCCAGTTTTTAATGAAAATTTTCAAACACACAGAAAGGTTGAAAGAATTTTATCTCAAATACCCATTATATCACCAACTAGATTCTACCATTAATATTTTATTTTATCACATACCTATCCCTCCACTCATCTATCAATCCATCTTATTTTATTGATGTATTTAAAATAAATTGCCAATGTAAATGCATATCCCCCTAAATACTTCAGCATGCATATTGTTAGCTAGAATTAAATATTTCAATTTTTTCTTTTGATGTAAAATTTGCATGCCATAAAATGCTTGAATTTTGTGTTCATTTGCGAACTTCTGACCAGTGTATACATTTTTGTAGTGATGTGTTGGTAAATGTTTAACAGCTGGCTCTCCAGAAAGTAAAAGGGCTCTGATTTGTATCATTTGCCAGTTTCCATGGTGTACATACTTGCACCGTGGCAAATTTCAAGCTACCGAAGTGTTATCACTGAACATGGAGTCTGGAAAATTTGTGTATAATCAATGGGCCATTTCTAGCATACCATTGCATCTGTGTAACCTAATCCATAGAAGATTACCACCATTCCAGAAAGTTTTATCATACTTCTTGTCAGCAATTTCCCAGAGGCAACTGGTGTTTTGGTTTTTTTCCACTATAGATTAGTTTTTCCTGTCCTAGAACTTCAGATAACTGAAATGCTATCCTTTGTATTCTTTCTGTAAGGCTTCCTTAACTGAGCATATGTTTTTGAGATTCATTCCTGTATGTGTATGTCAATCGTTTTTCCTTCTCTCTGCAACAAAATTTCTTAGAAGAATTTTCTAACATCACTGGATTCTTTTTCTAGGACTGCCTTAACAAATGACCACAAATCTAGTGGCTTAGAACGACAGAATTTTATTCTCTCACTGTGGTGAGAAGTCTGAAATCAAGGTGTTGGCAGGGCCATACTCTTTCTGAAGGTCTCTAGAAGGCTTCCTTGTATCTTCTGGCTTCTGGCATTTGCCAGCATTCCTTGGTGTTATAGCTAGCTGCATCATTCCAGTCTCTGCCTCCATCATCACATGGCGGTCTCAGTGTGTGTCTGTGTCCCTGTGCCTTCGCTTGGCCTTCTTATTAGCACATACGTCATTTGATTTAGGGCCCACCTTAATCAGTGTAGTGTCATCCTAACTCATGACATCTGCCAAGACTCTCTTTCCAAATAAAGTCACGTCTGAGGCTCGGGATGGACATGAATTTTGAGGGTACACTATTCAACCCAGTGTAGTCTGCCCTCTGGCCTCCAAATAGTCAAATCCATCTCACATGCAAACTACATTGACCCCGTTACAATATTCACAAAAGTCTTAACCTATTCCAGCATCAAGTCTAAGTCCCAAAGCTCATCTAAATATCAACTCAAA
>NC_138385.1:35010164-35047795 GCF_054177405.1 Leptonychotes weddellii
CTCTCTCTCTCAAATAAATAAATAAAATCTTTAAAAAAAAAAACCTTGTTGGCCTCATGCCTGTCAAGAGACCCATATAATCAGTTATAAGGGTTTTCCACAGGTCCTTTCTGGATAATCCCTCCTTTCTTCTTGGCTTCTGCTGAGATGGTTGATTGCATCCATGAGTCACACACCTAATCTCTTCAGTGAAAGTCTGTCCAGCCACACCATTGGCCCTGTTTCCAGAGCACATTGTTTAGATACACTGAGAATTCCCTAGATCATCAAGTCCTGGTTTCTTTTTTCACAGATCCTTCCTCAATTTATCTCTCTTTTCTCTTCATTTTATTGTAAGCACCAAAGAGAAATCAGGCTGCATCTTCCACACTTTGCTGGGAAATCTCCTTAGCTAAATATCCACTTATAAGTTAAGCCCACCCAACAGCAAAACTCCATTCAGCCAAGTTTCTGCCACTTGATGACAAAGATTGCCTTTCTTCCAGCATCCAATAACATGTTCATCATTTCCTTCTAATGCCTCACCATAAGTATATTTTCTAATGTTCGTATCTCTAGCAGTATTCTATTCATGATGATATATATATTCTCTAAGATGATAGAAGCTTTCTCTACTGTCCTCTTTGCTTCTGAGCACTCACCAGAACTGCTATTTACACTCATATTTCTACCAACAGTCTCTTCAAGGTAACCAACCTTTTGCTGTGAAGCAATTCAAAAATTCTTCCAGCCTCTACCTACTGCCCATTTCCAAAGCCAAATACATTCCAAAACAAATACATTTTTAGGTATTTGATATAGCAGCACCCCATTTCCCAGTACAAAATCTGTATTAATTCCCTAGGGCTGCTGTAACAAAGTACCATAAACTAGGTGACTTAAAACAACAGAAATTTATTCTCTCACAGTTCTGGAGGCTAGAAGTTCAAATCTAGATATTGACAGGATTGGTTCTTCTGGAGACTCTGAGGAGGAATCTGTTCCGTGCCTCTCTCCTAGCTTCTAGTGGTTGCTGGCTATCCTTGCCTTGTACATACATCACTCCAATCTCTGCTTCTACCATTATGTGACATGTATGTCTGTGTGTCTGTGTTTCCACGTGGCCTTCTTAAAAAGACACCAGTCGTTGGATTTAGGGCCCACTCTAATCCAGTATGACCTCATCTTACCTAACTGTATCTGCAAATATGCTATTTCCAAATAAGGTTACATTCTGAGGTTCTGGATGGACATGAATTTTGGGTGGATACTATTCAAGCCAGTATACTGAGTTATCTCCTTATGTCCTACTCACTTTTTAAAAAAAATTTTTTTAAGATTTTTTAAAATTTATTTGACAGAGAGAGCACAAGCAGGGGGAGCAGTAGAGGGAGAGGGGGAAGTAGGCTCCCTGCTGAGCAGGGAGCCCAACATAGGGCTCAATCCCAGGACCCTGGGATCATGACCTGAGCCAAAGGCAGACGCTTAACTGACTGAACCACCCAGGCACCCCTAAAAAAATATTTTTAATAAAGATCATGCCAGAGAGTACTTAACACATACAGTCAGTCGAGTCAAGAAATCAAACGTTGCCGATACTCCAGAAGTCCTTGTATGCTCTTCAGAAATCACATCTCCCTGCCTACCAGATATAACCACTGTCCTGACTTGTGATAATAATTTCTTTGCTTTGGGGCTCCTGGGTGGCTCAGTCGGTTAAGCGGCTGCCTTCGGCTCAGGTCATGATCCCAGGGTCTGGGATCGAGCCCCTCATCGGGCTCCCTGCTCAGCAGAGAGCCTGCTTCTCCCTCTCCCTCTGTCTGCTGCTCTGCCTGCTTGTGCTCTATCTCTCTCTCTGTTAAATAAATAAATAAAAATCTTTAAAAATAATAATAATTTCTTTGCTTTTCTTTATATTTTTACCACCCATACATACATCATTAGACAGTGGTTAGTTCTACTTGTTTTTAGGCATTATATCAAAGAATTGTACTGTATGTATTCTATTGGGTCTTCCTTTTCTACCTACTGTTATATTTGTGACATTCAGCCATATTACAATGTATAGCCATAGTTCATTCACTTTCACTGTAGTATAGTATTCCTTTATATGGACATATTGACATTTATTTATCCATTTTACTGTAGTTGGACATATGGGTTGTTTCCACTTGGGGGAGCTGTAAGTATCAGTCCTGCTACTGTGATCATTTTTGTAAATGTATCCTGGGACACATGTGCAGGAGTTTCTCAGGATATATACCTAGGAGTGGAATTGGAGGGGTGAAGAATTCCAACCTGTTCAACTTTATAGATGTTACCTCTTTTGTGAAGGGATTGTCCCAAGTTAAAAACCCACCAACCATGTGTGAAGAAGGTTCAGGTTGCTCCATATCTTTGTCCACACTGGGTATTGTCGGACTCCAATCTAATGGGTATTTACTTGCATTTCGGTATATTATCTTTTCCCTTTCTTAATAACTAGCATTCATTTATATTACTTCTTATTTGTCTAGGGTCTAGTAAAGTCTTGTTTTCCTCAACCTTCTATTTTGAAAAATTTCGAACATGGAGAAAAATTGAAAGAATAGAACACCCACACCCTTCACGTACATTTACCAACTACTGGCATTTTGCCACATTTGCTATACCTCTGATTTCCTCTACACTAGAATGTGTGTGTGGTTTGTGTATTGCTAAACAATTTCAAAGTAAATTTCAGACATTAAGAAGTTTTACTCTTTTTTTTTAAGATTTTATTTATTTATTTTGACAGAGAGACAGAGAGAGAGGGAACACTAGCAGGGGGAGTGGGAGAGGGAGAAGCAGGCTTCCCGCTGAGCAGAGCCCGATGTGAGGCTCGATCCCAGGACCCTGGGATCATGACTTGAGCCGAAGGCAGACGCTTAACGACTGAGCCACCCAGGTGCCCCAAGAAGTTTTACTCTTAAATACTTCCTTATGTATCTTCTAAGAACATAGACATTCGCCTGTATAATCATAGTATTATGATCACTCTTAAGATATTTAGCATTGTTACACATACTATCTAATACACAGTTTCTAATTAGATTTCTCAATTTTAAATCCAGGATGAGTCAGGGATCACATATTGCATTTAGTTTGCTTTATAACAGTTTTTCTGTGTGTGTGTCTGTCTCTCTGTCTTTCTGTCTTGCAGGCATTGATATTTTTCAGGAATCTAAGTCCAATTTGTTTTGTTTGTTTCATTGTGGTTTTAACTTCCTTCCCTTGATATCTAATGAGGTTGGAAACCCTCTCACACATAATTGACCATTTGGATAACCTCCTTTGTGAAATGGCTATTCAGTTCTCTTGCCCGTTTAGCAAATGTTACCTGAATATCTTTCCATCTGTTTATATCTGTGTCCAGTTGCAGTCTTGGTTCAGAGGTCACTTTAGGCATGTATCGAAGCAGTAGCTCAGCCCCCAAACCCTGGGATATGGCAGATCTCAATGATCACTACTTACCTTCAGTAGTGCTACAGACAAGAGGGAGCTAGTAGGAAAGTGTTGTGGTTATATGTCCTGAATATTCTATCTCCAAATTTCGTCTCTCATCTTACATGCATTTCTTATAAATTTGTACAAGTTCTTTATTATTGTGGATACTTGCTTTTTGTTGGCTATATGTGCTGAAAATGCCTATTCCCATTTTGTGGCTTATCATTTCATTCCCTTTACGGTGTCTTTTGATGAATAAAAGTTCTTCATTTGTATGTAATAAAATCTATTAATTTTTCTTTCTACTTTGTGATTTTTGCGCTTTGATTAATGAATCCTTCCCTACATGAGCTCAGGAAGATACTGTTCTTTATTCTGAAGGCTTTATGTTTTTGCCTTTCCCATTTAAGTCTTTGATCCACCTGGAATTGATTTCTGTATATGGTATAAAGTAGGATTTCAGGTTTTGTTTTGTTTTGTTTTTTACCATATAAATAACCCTCTATCCCAACACTATATTTTGGAAATGTCCCTGCACTGTTGTTGTATTGCTAGCTCTGTCATCTGTCAGGTGTTCACGTATGCGTGGGTGTTTTTATGGGTTCTCTCTTTTGTTCTTTTGGTCTTTTTGGCTATCAGTATATTAGAACCAGTGTGACAGTTTAGCTTTTTAATGTCTTGATACAATAAAAAAACAATTCCTTCCACCTTGTTCTTCTTCAAAAGTGTTTTGTCTACGTTTGATACTTTGCTTTTCCATGGAAATTTTAGAATCAGCTTGTCAAGTTACACACACACACACACACACACATACACACACACACCCTTTCTCTTACATGATTTCGACTGAGATTCCATTGAGTATTTAAATGAATTGAGGACAATTGACATATTTACAGTATGAATCTTCAGCTCTTCAAAGGTGAATATGCTATATCTTCTCATTCATTTAATTATTCT
The DNA here is from genome assembly GCF_054177405.1 of Leptonychotes weddellii. Taxonomy (NCBI): domain Eukaryota; kingdom Metazoa; phylum Chordata; class Mammalia; order Carnivora; family Phocidae; genus Leptonychotes; species Leptonychotes weddellii. Next base: position 35,014,569 of record NC_138385.1, read on the forward strand.
TTAATGTCTTTTAATATATTTTTCCTATTTTCTGTTCTAACATTTTGTGAGACCGAATAGTTTTTTTCTTGATTTTTCAACAACTTCATTGAGGTATGTAATTTATATGTGGTAAAATTCACCTATTGTTAGTGTTCAGTTAGGTGATTTTTAGTAAATTTATTGACTTATGCAATCATCAATACAATCCCATCTTAGGACATTTCCATCACTCTGCAAAATTCCCATGAGCGTATTTGCAGTAGATCACTCCCACGCCTACCCCAAGCTTTCTCTCTCTATAAACTTGTATCTAGGTGTTTCATATAAATGGAATCTTAACAATATGGGATCTTTGGTATTTGGCTTGTTTCAGGTAACGTGTTTGCAAAGTTCGTTCATGTTGTAGCCTGTATCAGCAGTTCATTCCTTTTTATTACTAAATAATTTTCCATTCTATAGATATATACTGCATTTTCTTTATCTTTTTTCACTGCTGATGGCATTTGGGTTGTTTCCAATTTTTGGCTACTGTGAATAATACTACGAACATTCATGTCCAAGTTTTTGAGTAGATATGTTTTCATTTCTCTTGAGTGAGTGGAGTTTCTAGGTCATATGGTAACTCTGTATAACTGTTTGAGGAACTGCCAAACTGTTTTCCAATGTGGTTACATCATTTTACTTTCTCTTCAGTGATGTGTGAGCATTCCTACTTCTTTACATCCTTGCCAATGCTTGTTATTCCCCCTTTTTTTTTTAACAGCCATACTAGTGGGTGTGTACTAATATCTCATTGTGGCTTTAATTTTAATTTCTATAATAACAAATATTCATGAATATTTTTCATGTGTTTCTCAGCCTTTCTTATGTCTTGTTTGATGAAGTGTCTATTCAAGTCTTTTACCCATTTTTTGATGGGGTTGTTTTCTTAGTATTGAGTGGTAAGAGTTCTTTACATATTCTGAATACAAGTATTTTATAAGTTATATGATTTGCAAATATTTTCTTCCAGTCTGTAGCTTGCCTTTTTATTTTCTTAATGGTGTCTTTTGAAGGACAAAAGTTTTTAATTTTAATGAAGTTCCATTTATCGATTTTTTCCTTTTGGTATCATATCTAAGAAACTGTTGCTGAACTCAAGGTCAGAAAGATATTCTCCTGTGTTTTCTTCTAGAATATGTATAGTTTTAGCTCTTACAATTAGATCTGTTATCTGTTTTGAGTTCATTTTTGTGTGAGAGATAAAGATTCTAAGTTCATATTTTTAAATATGCATATCCAACTGTCCCAGCGCTATTTATTGTAAAGACTATTATTTCCCCCATTGAATTGTTTTGGCACCTTTCTGGAAAATCAATTGACGATAAATGTAAGGGTTTATTTCAGGACACTTGTTTTGGTTCCATTGATGTATGCACCTATCCTTATACTCTGAATGTCTTTATCTTTATATAAGTTTTGAAATCAGGTAGTGTAATTCCTCCAACTTCATTCCTGTTTTTCAAAATAGTTTTGGTTATTCTAGGCCCTTTGTATTTCCATGTAAATTTTAGAAGCAGCTTGTCAGTTTTTCTATAAAAAAGCCTGCTGATATTTGGTAAGGATTGTATTGAATCTATAATTCAACTTGGGGAAAACTGCCATTTTAATAATATTGAATATTCTAATCCATGAACATGGAATGTCTCTTCCTTTATTTAGCTCTTCTGTAATTTATTTCAGCAATGTTGTATAGTTTTAAGTTTACAAATACTATATTTTTACTAATTCTTAAATGTTTTTTCATTCTGATGCTCTTGTGAACAAAATTGTTTTATTTCATTTTCTGATTGTTACATACATGTCCATAGAAATACAGTTGATTATTGTATATCTATCTTGCATTCTTGATCTTGTAATTTTTTTATTCTAGTAGCTTTATTGTGGATACCTTGGGATTTTCTACATAGACAGTTATGTTGCCTATGAATAAGGCAGTTTTACTTCTTTCTTTCCAATTTGTATATCTTTTTCTTTTTCTTTTTTTCTTTTTTTTTTTTTTTGTCTCCTTGCACTGTCTAGATCCTTCAGTACAGTGTCAAATAGAAGTGGTGAGAGCAAGCATCCTTGCCTTGTTCCCAGTCTTAGGGGGAAAACATTCAGTTTTTAACGATAAACTATGATCTTAGCTCTAGGTTTTTTGTACATGATCTTTAGCATTATAGTACATTACTTTCCTGTGGGTGCTATAACTAATTATTATAAACTTAGTGGCTTAAAGCAACTGATTTCTTCTCTTACAGTTCTAGAGGTCAGAAGTTGTAAAATCAGTTGTCCATAGGGTTGCCTTCCTTCTAGAGTTCTCTAGGGGAGCCTTTTCCAGTGTCTAGAATCCACCTGTAATTCCTTGGCTCATGGCCCTTTCCTCACATTACAGCAACCTCTACTTCCATTACTACATCTACTACTCTGTCTCTGACCCTTCTGCCTCCATCTTGATTATATTGGACCCACCAGCATAATCCAGGATAATCTCCCTAACTCAAGATCTGTAATTTAATCACATCTGTAGAGTCTCTTTTGCCATGTAACATTTTCATAGATTCCAGGAATTAGGATGTGGACATTTTTGGGGTGTCATTCAGTCTAACAAATGCAGGCTGAAGTTGTTCCCTTCTATTCCTACTTAATTGAAGTTTTTTTTTTTTTAAATCATGAATGGGTGTTGGATTTTGTTTAATGCTTTTGCTACACTCCCCTATAGTGATCATGTGGTTTAATGTTTTAATCTATCAATATGATGTATTATATTCATTGGTTTTTTTTAGATAATAAACCAATCTTTCATTTCTGGGATAAATTCCACTTATATGTGTATCATCATTTCTATATATTGCTGAATTAGGCAGACTTGTTAATATTTTGTTAAGGATTTTTGTGTCTGTTCATGAGGGATATTTGTGTTTTCTTCGTTTGTGATGTCTTTGTTTAGCTTTGGTTTCAGTATAGTATTGACATCATAGAATAAGTTGGAAAAGATTCCCTCCTCTATTTTCTGAGAGTGTTTGTGCATGATTGATATATTATTTCTTTAAATATTTGATAGAATTTACCAATAAAGACATCTGGAATTGGACTTTTCTTTGTGGGTAGACTGTTGATTACTGACTCAACTGATTTACTTATTATAGGTTTATTCAGCTATTCTCTTTATTTTTGAGTCTGCTTGGTAATCTGTATCTTTCTATGAATTTGTCCATTCATCTAAACTTTCTAATTTGTTGGCCTAAAGTTATTTATAGTAATCCCTTATAATCATTTCCATTTCTGTAGTGTCAGTAATGATGCCCCATCTTTAATTCTTGATTTTAGTCATTTTTGTCTTCTCTCTTATTTTTGTGGTTGGTCTAGCTAAGGGTTTGCCATTTTGTTAAACTTTTCAAAGAATCGGCTTTTGGTTTCATTGATTTTTCTCTATTTTTCTGTTTTCTCTTGCACTGATTTATTCCTCAATCTTTATTATTTTCTTCTTTTTCCTTGCTTTGTGTTTAGTTTGCTCTTTTTCTAGTTTCCTTAGTTTGGAAGCTCAGATTATAGGTTTAAAAGCATTCTTCTTTTCTGATATACGTGTTTAAAACTGCAGATTTCTCTCTTAACATTGTTTTAGTTACATCTATAAATTTAGATATGCTGTGTTTTCCTCTTCATTTAGTTGACAATATATTTTAAATTTCCTTTGTGAGTTCTTTGACCTATGAGCTATTTAGAAGTGTATTGTTTAGTTTCTAAATATTTGTGTTTTCTCAGAATTCTTCTAGCAGTGGATCTCTAATGTAATTCCATTGTGGTCAGATAGTTTGTATGATTTCAGACTTTTTAAATTTTTTGAGACAGTCCCCACTTTGGGGCCCTCACTCTAATATCAGCATGATAGATTCCCTCACTTTCTTTAAGTCATATCTCTCAAATGTCACTTTCTCAATGAGACTTACCAAGACCAACATTAAAATTGCAACTACCACTACTACAACCCCCTAGCACTTCCAATCACCCATTACACTGCTATATTTCTTTTCATAGCACTCATAACCTTCTGACATACTGTATAATTCACTGAACTCTATGAAGATAGGGATCTTTGTTTTATTTACTGATATAGCCCAAGAACCTAGAATGTATACATTAGAATATTTATCCACTTGGTCATATATAGCTGAAATTTGTTGACTTTCGTTAGAATATAGTATTTCATTATATAAACTGACTACAATTTTATAATTGATTCTTAGATGGACATTTATATTTTTGCCAGTATCAGGCTACTATAAATAGTACTGATCTAAACATTATTATGATTTTATCCTGGTACACATATGCCTAAGCTTCTCTAGGGTATATATGTAGGAGTGGAACTGATTGGTCATATTACCAGCATATATTCAACATCAGTAGATAATGTTATAGTGATTTGCACTATGGGTGCACAGTCCTACCAGCAATGTATGAGGGTTCCATTTGCTCTACAATTTCACTGACATGTGATATTGGTGTTCTTTTTAATTTTTTTTTTTTAAACACATTAGTTTTTTTTTTTTTAATGTTTTATTTATTTATTCATGAGAGTCAGAGAGAGAGAGAGAGGCAGAGGCAGAGGGAGAAGCAGGCTCCCCGCCTAGCAGGGAGCCCGATGCGGGACTCGATCCCAGGACCCCGGGATCATGACCCGAGCCGAAGGCAGACGCTTAACCATCTGAGCCACCCAGGCGCCCCTTTAATTTTTTGCCAGTATGGCAGTTTTCTATTAATATCCCAACCCTTTCTTAATTAGCATTTCCCTGAATTCTAATATGGTTGAACATTTTTGCATATATTTATTAGCCATGTATATTTGCTCTTTTGTGAGGCATATTTTCAATTGTCTGCCCCTTTTCTTAATGGTTCTTTACCATTTATTTGTGCAGCAAATATCTTTGCCCATTCTATGACTTTTCTATCTCTTTATGATATTTTTAATGAACAGAAGTTTTAAATTGTAATGTAATTGAATTTGTCAATATTTTCCTTAGGTTAATGCTTTTGGGGTCTTAAGAAATCCTTCTATAAATATTCTTATACCTTGCTGGTGGAAATGCAGAATAATACAACTACAGAGTGGAATTTAACAATATTAGGAAAAATTACATACACATTTACCCTTTGTCTCAGCACTGCCACCTCTTGTAATCTGTTTCAAAGACATACTGGAAAAATACAAAATCCTGTATGCACAAGGCTGTTTGTCAAAGTCTTATTCATAAAAGCAAAAAAGACTGGATATAGCACTAATGTGCCTCAGTAGGGGAGTAGTTGAATAAATTAGTACATCCACACAGTAGAGTACTGTGAAGCTATCAAGGGGAAGGGGAAGAGCTCTACACGTTAATATGTTATCTCCAGGATGTATTGTTAAGTGTAAAAATGTAAGTTGTAGAACAGTGTTTATAGTAAGTTACCTTTTATATAGAAAAGGGGTGTAAATAATGAGTTATATAGATACACACATATATGTGTTGTGTATGCACACCTATCTGCTTATATTTTCAAAAAAGAAATAATGGAACCATAATGTCAAAACCTAATAAAAATTATACTTATGGAAAAGGAAAGGAATGGAATAAGGGGACAGAGATGGAGGTGAGACTTCTGTGAAGGTACTGTATAACACAGTTTTCACTTTAGACTCATATAAATGTTCTGCATAATATAAAAAATAATAAAAAAGGAAAATAATCAATTCCTAAAATTCATAAGTAATCTGAAGCACATGAGCCTAACTATAAATAAAGTTGGTAACATAACCATACAGAAAAAAAACAATTATGTAAAGTGACTTTAGAACAACATTTGTACATTCCTAATGGGATATATTTTAAGGACAAAAATAACTGCAAAGACATATAAAACTGTATTCAGTAGTTTTATCATTAATAGTTACATTAGTATTGTTACTGACATTTTAAAATTCTATAAATATGTTATAGGAAAAAGCTAATAAATAATTTTGTTAATATCATCGAGCCAATATTTTAAGCATATGTGAAAAGAGATATAAGTCTAAAATCAAGGAGTTTGAGTAAAAAACTTGTAATCTTAAATTTAAAGTGGAAATACCAGTATGAACTCATGATTTATTTTTCTTTTAAAAGAATTTCCTAGCTTTGTCCACTGAAAAGGCCTAGAAGCAACAACAACTCAACAGCTATGAACACACCTAGCAACACATTGTGGTTTCTAAATACTATTTCCCATTAAAAGGAGCCAGGGGTCCTTGGAGAGATAATCAGGTTTGAGTCAGGAAATATTCAAAATGAACTTGTGACATCTTGCTGTGCCAAAAAACTGGAAAGCAACACAGGAGCCAATTTGAAGGGATTTACTGGTCCCAAGTAGGATAATTTGTCCACTAAAAAGAATAAATATTACATTTAATTGAAACACATCAAACATATGAAAATGATCTCACAATTATACTAAAAATAATCATTGGTCACCACTGGAAATTTCTAAGGTACCAACTCATTACTCTCATAGTTGGTAAATACTGGGAAAAAATCAAGCATTTCTCCTGCCTTTCCTGTATGAACTATATATGGGAAACCAAATAGTTGACGGTAAGTTCATTATAGAATTCCAGATAATAAATACAAAAGAAATAATAGGATTAATAAATTCAAAATAAATAATATAATTAGAGGAGCTCCATTTTGCAACTTCTTAATAAATTAACGGATCTAGGCAATGGTCATCAATGGATGCAAAACCCATTAGGTGAATGGGAAAACTTTATAATGGAGGGATCAGACTAACACCACCTGAATCTGCTGATCAACTTTAACGTCATTAAAGTGGGACCACCAAACATTATGTGTCTTATGACATGATGTAATAGGAAGTACACATCTATCTATGTATGATTGTTGCCTAAAATATTGAACCTGAATCTAATCAAACCTCTAGATCAGCACTATCGTAATGCAACTTTCCACAATGATGTAAATGGTTTCTATGTATTCTGCCCATTATGGTATCCACTAGCCACATATGGCTGTTGAGCATTTGAAATGTGACTAGTTTAATTGGGGAACTGACATCTAAAGCATTAATTTAAGTAGATGTGTGTGGCCAGTGACTATTATATTAGATAGCATAGCTCTAATTTTAACTGCCAGTTTGTAAGAGATAGAGGGGATTGAAGAACAAGTTAAACAATAACATGAGGAATAATCAGTCAAATTTCATTTGTTCTCTGAACGAATGATGTGGTTCCTCTAATAATTCAATGGGATGGAGAAAAAAATGAGTTGGAGGGGTGGAAAAGAAGGGGCACTGTTTTAAAATCGAAGAGACTTAAAAGATACAACAGCCAAAGCCTGGTTTAGATTCTGCATTGAACAGCCAAGTGTAAAAAGATATCTCTGAGATAATCAGAGCCATTTGAATATGAACTCCGTAGTAGATGATACTAAAAGGATTATTATTAATTTTGTCAAGTGGGATAATGCCATACTAGTTACATTTTTTAATGTCTTTATCAGTTAGGTGCATGTACTTGCATGATTCTGAGAGTGAGTACCTCCTTAAATTTTGCACCTGAGGTGCCTCACTTGCTTCACCATAGTTCCAGCCTTGCTTGAGATGCACTACATTAAAATAGCTGTATACTATTGTCATTTGTCAAACTTGCCCCAGCAGAGTTTCTGTATCTGAGATCCAAGATTTAATTTTTATTTATTTGTCAAAGGTTGTGTTGGTAGGCTTTGTAGAACTTCCCTATCTCTTTGTCTTGATCTAGATGAACCCCAAAAGAAGAACAAAGGTGATCCCATGAACAACCTGGAAAGTTTTTACCAAGAGATGATAATGAAAAAACGTCTTGAAGAGTTCCAACTTATGAGAGGTGAACCCTTTGCTTCCCACTCACTGGTCTCAGCTACATCAGTGGGAGATAGTGGCACAGCTGAGAACCCGTCATTACTCCAGGACAAGGGAAAACAGGCAGCACAGGGTAAAGGTCCCAGTCTCCATGTGGCAAAAGTTATTGATAATTCACCTGAGCAGTGTTGGACTGGGCCTAAGAAGCTGACGCAGCCAATAGAATTTGTCCCAGAAGATGAGATCCAGAGAAATCGTTTGTCAGAGGAAGAGATCCGAAAAATTCCTATGTTTTCTTCATATAATCCAGGGGAGCCAAACAAGGTATAGGCCAAACCAAGAAAAAAAAACATGGGTTGTTTTCCTTTTTCTTTACCTCTACCTAAATTAATACTTTTAAATTAGCTTTGATTATACCAAAGAATCGTGACATAGGCACTGTGATTGTGTTTTTCCTTGACTTTGACTATTAATTCTCTGCGTACTATATAAGTAGCATATTTCCTATGATGTTCTTTGTGGTTTCCTAAGGTCCTAAGCTACCCTTAGAATTTTAAAGAAATCTTGATGAGACTCTAGTCCATATCTACTAGAGGTCCTGAATTGAAGGAAAAGTAACCTCCAGTTTCCTAGGCTAGTAATAAATCAAGTAATATTTGTAAGACCACCCTATCAGGTAGCCATAGTGCCTCTGCAATTAGTCAATAAATAATTGGCCACCTGGTTGTGAGTAGGGTTTACTGTTATTACATGAGTTTTTTTCTTTAGAATGCTCCACCTGGCTTTCATACGACATGACTTTAAATTGCTGATACTAAGCAGCAAAGTGAAAGTGTCTAAGTCTTGAGAAATTGACAAATATATAAGTAGAGTGGTAAACAATCCTTGTTTTATTGAGCACATCATTATTTCACATTATTGGTATATTTTACATCCAGAATGGAAAACTTTATTGTCATGTCACTCAAAGAGGCAACACAAGCCCCTGGAGCATATACTTGGTTGTGTTTAATTTAAAAAACAAAACAAAATAATGTTAGCTTCTGGCTATCCCTGAATTTTAAAAAAATGCATTGTAGATGAGGGATATTAAAGCAGTTTCCTTTGAGTGATTGCAATTCTAATATATTCTTGCTGTTAGTTCAAGGGCAGCTTAATTAGGAAAATAATAGAGCCTTATAGATACACCTGAAGACTTCCATGTATCCCTCACCAATCCCATTTCCCTATCTCCTCTCCAGAGGTAACTACTATCCTGAATTTGCTACTTATCATTCTGATGCATGCTTTTATATTTTTACTACATATTTATATATTAATAAACAACATGTAGTTTTACATATTTTAAAACTATTTAGATGATATCATACTCTATATATCCTTCTACAACTTGCTTTTTTGACTCGATATACATAATGTTTTTGAAGCTTATTTTAATAATATAAGGAACTATGTAGTATTCCATTGTAGAAATATGCTATAATTTATCCATTCTCCTGAAGATATTTTCTTTTTATTTTTGCTATTACAGACAATTCTGCAACAAGCATTGTACATATCTCCTGCTGTATATGTACAAGAGTTTCTCTAGGACAGTTATCAAAACTTTAGGTTGGAATTAGTAGGTCACAACAAGCAGTTTGTTTTAATGAAACAAAATGGAATAGAATAGAAAATATTCTAAGCAGTGATTACTGTTTCTGGAAAGAGCTTTTGGTTTGGTTTTGTGTGTGTGTGTGTGTGATTATGTATGTGGGCCAGAATGTAAAATGCATTTCTTCCTATAGATTTCAGTCAAAAATGTTGGAAAAATATTGTCCTATTGCAGTGATTCTCAAATGTTAGTATGCATCAGAATCACCTGGAAGTCTTGTTAAAAACAGATTGCTGGCCTCCACCTTCAGAATTTCTTATTCAGTAGACGTGGAGTAGGGCCTGAGAATTTGCATTTCCAATAAGTTCTCATGAGATGCTGATGCTGCTGGTCTAAGAGTGACATTTTAAGAATTACTGTTCTAGATTACATTCCTAGGAGTGGAATTACTGTGATATAGGGTATGTATATATTCAACTCCATGAGCAGGGTTTCAGAAATTTCTTTCAATCCTTGCCAAGACTCTTTAGTATTGGACTTATTATTTTTGCCAGTATAAAATGTTTAAAGGTATCTCATTGATTTAATTTGCATGTTTCTGATTTGCAGTGAAGTTATGCTTGTAATCATACATTTGTTAGCCTTTCAGTAATCTTGTGTGTTTTGCCTGTTCCATTTCTTTGCCCATTATTTGATTGTTTAGTTTGTCATATTATTTACAGAAAAAAAAAATTTAAATAGGCTCCACGCATCGGCATGGAGCCCAACATGGGCTTGAACTAAGGACCCTGAGATCAAGACCTGAGCTGATATAAAGAGTCAGATGCTTAACCGACTGAGCCACCCAGGTGCCCCAAGAAATTATTTTTAAATTCTGGATATAAACACGTGTTGCTTATTTAGCAAATATATTTGTCCAGTGCATGGCTTATCTTTTAAACATTATTTCTGACGTCTTTTGTTAAGCAGAAGTCTTTCATTTTTTTCATTTTTAAATTTTTTTATTTTATTATGTTATGTTAATCACCATACATTACATCATTAGTTTTTGATGTAGTGTTCCATGATTCATTGTTTGCATATAACACCCAGTGTTCCATGCAGTACGTGCCCCTTTCATTTTAATGTAATCAAGCCATCAGTATTTTATTTGATGGTTTGTGCTTTTTGAGTCATTTTAAGGAAATCTTTCCCTACAAACCAATAAGAAGTATACAAACAACCCAATAAAAATGACCAGAAGATGTGAACAGACAATTCACAGGGCAGAAAACATGAAGAGCCAATTAACTATGAAGCCTTATTAGTGATCAAAGAAATGCTAAATAGAACTACAGTGAAAAACTATTTAATACCCAGGAAGTTGGCATACCTTTAAAGGCCTGACACTGCCAAGTATTGGTGAACATACAGAGTAGTAAGAATTCTAATGTGCTGCTGGGTGAATATAAATGAAGACAGTCACTTTTATGAACATTGTGGCAATTCCTAGTAAAATAGAAGATGCTCATACACTAAAAGTCAACAGTCCCACTCCTAGGCATCTATCCTAGAGGAACTCTTACACATGAACATTAGGAGATTATAAAGATACTCACTGTAGCATTGTTTATAAACAACACACTTGTTCATTAGCAGGAGAATGGATAAAGCATGGTATATTCATAAAACAGAACACTGTACAGTATAGAAAATGAATAAAATAGAACTACAGGTATCAACATGCATGAAACTCACAAACAATATTGAATGAAAAAAGCTACTTGTTTTCAGCTCCAATATTTAAAGTGCCTGGAAGTTGTCACTCTTGTCTTATAACAAGAAAAACAGCTGAACAAAGGAAACAGCAATGACTTTTCTTGGACCCATCAGAGAACTGAAGTCACAGAGTAAACTGCAACCCCAAAATCTGGAGAGACAGGCGATTACAGAGAATCACAGCCCAGATCTGCTTATCAGGAACAATAAACACTGGAGCCATGAACTGGTAGGGACAAGTGGTAACCTTGACAAATTTCTGGAAGCAGAATGTAGATTGTTTGACAAACTCTAGGGGCCTCAGTCTATGAGGGCCCTCACATTTGCATTACTTTTAATTCCACTAGGTTCTCAAGGGGAAGGGCCAAGAAACAATCTCCTGTTCCTGGCATGGAGAAGGGAAAAGTAATCATTTTGAAATATATACAGAGCGTCTACCTAACAAAGGGACACCCAGCAAGTGAAACAACTTTACCAAATCCTTCTCCAGCTTGCTAGAAGGGAAATTATCCAACTCCAGATGACTCTAGCCTTCCTATCTCATCTAAGAGAGAAAGAGATAAAATAAGAAAGCTGTGAAACACTTGTGAAGGTTATAGGCTGAGGACACAGGCACACTAAAACACTTGAGACTTAATTATGAGATTACAGAATGTTTCCCTTGCCCCACACTTTCCCACCACATCAATAGGGCTTTGATACAATAACTATGGATTACAGCTGGAAGACTTGCAAGGCTCAGACTCTATTTATGGAGTTTTTAGGGAAGCCTAAAAAAACAGGGGAGAAAAAACAAGGACATTAGAAGAAATTGAAACCTCTGACACCTACAGCTAGAGTAAACACTAAACACAGTCAACTCCTGGCCAGATTAACATAAAACCTTATACTAATGCCCTGTTTACCTTAGTTCCTCTTAACTTATACATCATGTCCAGCTTTCAAAAAAAAAAAAAAAATCACAAGGCATGCTAAAAGAAAAACCACACTCTGAAGAGACAAAGGAAGCATCAGAACCAAACTCAAGCTCTATAGGTTTTGGAATTACCAGCTATATGGAATTTAAAATAATTATGATTAATATGCTAAAGAATCTATTAGAGAAAATATACAATATGCAAGAACAGATGGGTAATGTAAGCAGATAGATAGAAACTCAGAATCAGAAGGAGATTCAAGAAATCAGAAACACTAAAAAGAAATGCTTTTGATACACTCATCAGTAAACTGGGAGTGGCCAAGGAAAGAATCAGTATGCTTGAAGGCATGTCAATAAAAACTTCCCAAACTGAAATGTAAAGAGAAAAATGACTGTAAAAGAATGGAAAATAATATCCAAGAACTATGAGACAATTTCAAATGCTCTAACATACATGCCATTGGAATACCAGAAGGAGAATAAAGAAAAGGAACAGAAGAAATAGTTGAAGTAGGAATGGCTGAGAATTTTCCAAGATTAATGACAGACACCAGACCACAGATCCAGGATCTAGAAAGACAATACCAACCAGGGTAAATACCCCCAAAATACACCTACGCATATCATGTTCAAACACAGAAAACTGAGACAAAGAGAAAATCTTGAAGACACCCAGAGAAAACACTTTACCTATAGAGGAACCATAAGAATTACATTGAATTTCTCATCAGAAACCATACAAGCAAGAAGAGAAGAGTGTAAAGTATTGAAAGAAAGAAACCACTCACCTAGAAATTTGTATCCAGCAAAACAGTCCTTCAGAAGTGAACAAAAAATAAAGACTTTGTCAGACAAACAAAAACTGAGGGAATTTGTCAGCAGTAAATCTGCCTTGTGAGAAATATTTATTTTTCAAAAAAAGGTTTTCCAGAGAGAAGGAAAATGATATAGGTCAGAAAATCAGATCTCTTTAAAGAAAAGAAGACTATGGGAGAAAGAATACATGAAGGTAAAATAAAATCTTTTATTTTCTTATATTTAAGTGATTTAAAAGATAATTGTTCAAAGTAATAATAACAATATGTTAGGCAATTATAGCATATGGGTAAATGAATTTTATAAAACAGGAATGTTTTAAGGGTAGGAGGGAGGAATTATTTGGTGTATATAACTGTTATAAGTTATCTTTAGTACCTGTGAAGTGGTATAATGTTGAGAGTGGACTTAGATTAGTTGTAAATGGATATTGTAAACTCTAAGGTGACCGCCAAAAATTGTAAAATGAAGTATAGTTGATATGCTGAGAAGGGTGAAAATGGAATCATAAAATGATACCTATTCTCTACAATCTTTTCTACAAAATAGAAACAGAGGGAACACTTTCTAACTCATTTTATGAAACCAGCCTTAGCTTAATACCAAAACCAGATAAAATCATTGAATAAAGCAAAACTACAGACCAATATCTCTCATGATCATAAATGCAAAAATCCTAAATTTTAGGAAAATAAAGATATTTGATTAAAACCTTTTGATTGAAAAATTAAATATTAGGAAATCACATCCAACAGTGTATCAAAATATTATGTACCTTGATCAGGTAGGATTTATTCTAGATATCTATGGCTGATTCAACATTTGAAAATCAATTAATATAATCCATCACATCAACAAACTAAAGAAGAAAAATTATACCATTATTTCAGTTGATACAGAAAAGGCATTTGACAAAATCCAAAAACCATTCATAACAAAAAACTCTCATCAAACTAGAAATAGAAGGAAACTTCCTCAATTTGCTAAAGAATATCTACAAAACCCTACAGCTAACATTGTACTTAATGGTGAGAAACTGGGTGCTTTCCCCTTTGATCAGGAATAAGGCAGGGATGTACCCACCTTCCTACTTCTTTTCAGTATTGTACTGGAAATGCTAGCTAGTGCAGTAAAATAAAAAAGAAAAAGCACACATATTGAGAAGGAGAAAATAAAATTGTCTTTTTTCACAGATGACATGTATGTCCATGTAGAAAATCCCAAAGAATCAACAACAACAATGTGAAATAACTACTGGAACTAATAAGTGGAATATAGCAAGCTTGGAGAATACAAGGTTTATATACAAAAGCCAAATGCTTTTCTTTCTACCAAGAAATGAACAATTGAAATTTAAAACCCAATACTGTTTTATAAAAGCATCACAAAAAGTAAAATACTTAGGTATAAATCTATCAAAATATGTACAGGATCTATACACAGAAAACTATAAAACTGCTGAAAAATTAAAGAAGATCATAAATAAATGCAGAGATAGCCTATGTTCATGGATTGGAAGACCTAATATTGTTAAGATGTCAGTTCTTCCCCAAATTGATATGTAGATTCCACACAATCCCAGTAAAATCCTGGCAAGCTATTTTGTGGATATAGACCAACTGATTATAAGTTTATATGGAAAAACAAAAGACCCAGAATACACAATACTGAAGAAGAATAAAGTTGGAGTACTGATACTACCCAACTTTAAGATTTACTATAATCAAGAAGGGTGTTGTTGGTTAAAAAAAAAAAAAAAGACACATAGATCAATGGAGCAGAATAGAGACTCCAGAAATAGACTCCAGAAATGGAACAGAATAGAGACTCCAGAAATAAGCTCACACAAATATAATGAACTAATCTTTGACAAGGGAGCAAAGGCAATTCAATGAAGGAAAGATAGGCTTTTCAGGAAATTGTGCTAAATAACTAACTGGTTATCCACATGCAAGATAGGAATCTAAACACAGATCTTACGTTCTCAGATAAAGAAGATGTGGTATATATCTACAATGGAATATTATGCAGCCATCAAAAAAATGAAATCTTGCCATTTGCAATGACATGGATGGAACTAGAGGGTATTATGCTAAGTGAAATAAGTCAATCAGAGAAAGACAAGTATCATGTGATCTCACTGATACGAGGAATTTGAGAAACAAGACAGAGGGTCATAGGGGAAGGGAGGGAAAAATGAAACAAGATGAAACCAGAGAAGGAGACAAACCATAAGAGACTCTGAATCTCAGGAAACAAACTGAGGGTTGCTGGAGTGGAGGGGGTGGGAGGGTTGGGGTGGCTGAGTGATGGACATTGGGGAGGGTATGTACTATGGGTGAGCACTGTGAATTGTGTAAGACTGATGAATCACACACCTGTACCCCTGAAACAAATAATACATTATATGTTAATTAAAAAATTAACTCAAAATAGATCATAGATCTAAATGTAAAACACAATACTATAACACTTGTAGAAGAAAATAGAAAATCTAAATGACCTTGTATTTGGTGATACATTTATAGATAAAACACCAAAAGCATGATTTGTGAAAGAAAAAAATTGAAGAATCAGACTGTTAAATTTATAAACTTCTGCTATGTGAAAGACACTTTTAAGAAAATTAAAAGACAAGCCATAGACTAGAAAAAAAATTTGCAAAACATGTCTAATAAAGGACTTGTATCCAAAATATACGAAGTCCTCCTAAAACTCAACAGTAGTAAAACAAACAACCCAATTAAAAAATGGGCAAAATGTAAGAACAGACACCTCAAAAAGGAAGTTATGTACATGTCAAATAAGCATATGAAAAGGAGCTCATCATCATTTGTGATCAGGGAATTAGAAAATAAAACAACAGTTGGGCGCCTGGGTGGCTCAGTTGGTTAGGCGACTGCCTTCGGCTCAGGTCATGATCCTGGAGTCCCGGGATCGAGTCCCACATCGGGCTCCCTGCTCAGCGGGGAGTCTGCTTCTCCCTCTGACCCTTGCCCCTCTCATGCTCTCTCTCTCTATCTCATTCTCTCTCTCAAATAAATAAATTAAAAACAACAACAACAACAGTAAGATGCCATTACACACCTATTAGAATGGCTAAAATTCACAATAAAACTGGCAATACCAAATGCTATTGAGGATGCTGAGCAACAGGAACTCATTCACTGCTGTTGAGAATCCAAAATAATACAACTTCTTTGAAGTCAGTTTGGCAGTCTCACAAAGCTAAACATTGTTTTGCCATATAATCCAGAAGTTACGCTTTTAGTTATTTGCCCAATTTATTTGAAAACCGATATTTATACAAAAACCAGCATGTGTTTATAATAGTTTACTCATAATTGCCAAAAACTGGAAGCAATCAGGATGTCCTTCAATAGATGAATGGGTACATTCACCTGTGCTGCATCTATACAGAGGAATATAATTCATCAGTTAAGAGAAATGATCTGGCAAGCTACAGAAAGACTTACAGGAACTATAAGTATATTAATAAGTGAAAACCAGTATGAAAAGACTACATATTGTGTAATTCCAATTATATGACATTCCAGAAAACACAAAAACATAGATATAGTAAATAATCAATGGTTGCCAGGAGTTAAGGGGGTTGGGAAAGAGGAATACGTGAAGCACGGGATTTTTAAGGTAGCAAACTTATTCTATATGATAATGTAATGGTGGATGCAAGATCCACATTTGCCAAAACCCATAAAACTGTACAGCATAAAGAGTGACCCTTAATTACACAAATATTAAAAAATCATTTGAGAAGTGGGGGAACCCCAGGAAAGAATGCAGACTATGACAAGAGAATCTGTTACAAATATGTGAAGCAACCTCAGTGAAGGTATGGGGGGTGAAAGGTACTGACTTAAGTATCTTTGGAAATATGTGGAGTCTAGAAGACTAAAAACAGAACTGCACATAATCACTGTTCACTGTACCCTAGTTAATAAGGTTGTGTCTCATGGGGGTACTGGTTAGCAATCCTGATACTGATATATATGTATAATGAGATGGAGCAATTAAGTAAATGGATGGCAGATGGTGGGAGCCAGGTTTCTTTCTCACTGGTGGAATTTACAGATAAGCAAAGGAAAGAAGCTGGAATGATCCATTTAATGGTTTAGAGTTAGAGACATCAGTATGAAATCATGTTTAACTTAACATAGTTATAAAGAGTTACATATAAAATATTTATAGATATGTATATCTATTATACTAACACAGGT
The DNA here is from genome assembly GCF_054177405.1 of Leptonychotes weddellii. Classification (NCBI taxonomy): domain Eukaryota; kingdom Metazoa; phylum Chordata; class Mammalia; order Carnivora; family Phocidae; genus Leptonychotes; species Leptonychotes weddellii. The sequence goes on from NC_138385.1 coordinate 35,031,766, forward strand.
TAGTATAAACATATAAACATAATTTTTTTCTCTGTCAGCTGACAGGATCTAAATGAAGTGATACTCCAGTAGCAACAAGCATGTTCAGCACCCAAATCTTAGTTTGTAATACCATTCTCTAATGAAAGAACCAAGGGGGAACCTGGGTGGCTCGGTTGGTTAAGCATCCAACTCAATTTCGGCCCAGGTCATGATCTCGGGGTCATGAGATTGAGCCCTGCATCAGGCTCTGTGCTGAGCATGGAGCCTGCTTAGGATTCTCTCTCTCCCTCTCCTTCTGTCCCTGTCCCCGCCCACCCCCCCACCCTGGCTCGCACTCTCTGTATATATAAAAAAAAAAAAAAGTAACCAGGGCTCCTTAGAGAAATTACTGATTCTAGTACTGGGGCAGGAAATTACAAGATGAAACTTGAGCATTTTGTAGTGACAGAAAGTAGAAAAGTGCTGGAAATACCAACATAAAAACATTGTTGGGTATATGTCAAAGGAGCACAGGAGCCAACTGAGTTTCCAGTGACCAAAACTGGAACAATTTGTGCAACAAACTTAGGTAAATTAATATTGGATTATAACCTAAAGTATAGAATAAATAGCTATGACTCCATACTGATAATGAAATGATTGAGTAAACCTAATAACTGGGGGAGAGAAGGCAAATAACCCACACAGAAGAATTCTAAATAATTTATATAGATGCTCCATCTCAAACTAGGGGAGCATAACTTCCACTCCTTAGTTATGAGCTCTTGAGTGACTTTCAAACAGTACAGTATGGAAAGGCAGGAAAAAAGAGTAATATTGCAGTGTAGAAAGCTAACAAACACTGCCTCAGCTAGGTAATCAAGGCCAGCATCAACAGTCATTAATCATGTCAATAGCATGCATGCTTGATATGATGTGATCAAAACTGCATTTTCCTCTCTGGTCTTCCTTCTCATAATCCGTAACCCCAATCTAACCATGAGAAAAACAACAACAACAACAAAAATTCTAGTAATGGGCCATCCTACAAAATACCTGACCAGTACTCCTCAAAACTGTCAAGATTTTTAAAAAACAAGGGAAGTCTGAGAAACTGCCACAACCAAAGAGGAACCTAAAGACACATGAAAACTAAATGTACTGTGGTACTCTGGATGGAATCCTGGAACAGAAAATGGATGTTAGGGAAAAACTAAGGAAATCTAAATAAAGTATGGACTTTGGTTAATAATAAGGTATCACTATTCATTCACTGATTTTAACAAATGCCCCATAGTAATGTAAGATGTTAATAATAGGGGAAACTGGGTGTGGAGTACACGGGAACTCTTTGTACTATCTTCTCAGTTTTTCTGTAAATCTAAAACTATTCTAAAAAAAATAGTCTCCTTTTTAAACATTTAAAACAGATACCTGCAGGAGAGTGCATACAATATAATACTATTTATATAAAGTTCAAAACATACAAAATAATACTGTATATTGCAGAAGGATACCAGGAAGTTTCATCTTGTATTATCACTTGGAGTATCTGTTTTTCTGTTTCATAGAAATGTTTATCTTGTTTTTGAGCCTAGCTGTATCTTTGTGCATACCTTTATATATATGAATATATATGTGTGTTGTTGATAAATACATACATATATACCCATGTATATGGATGTGTGTGGTGTGTGTGTCTGTGTGTGTGTGTGTGTGTGTGTTTGGAGTAGAGAAGATGCATCCAAGCAAGAAGTGACCAAGCCACCTCGACCAGAAGTCGTCTTGATTTTTTAAGTGTTCATATCAAAGCGAACGATCTTAGTATGGATCTTTCCTACTTGGTGAGAAACTTGTAGTATGTTCCACATACTCCTTTCTACAGTTATTTAATTTGACGATGCTTTTATGTTAAGTATTTCAGAGCCAAAACTCTAGATCACTTGAATTTACTTAAATGAACCATATGTCAGTTAATCTGTGCCTTTGCCTTTAAGATACAAGTATAGTTAAATGCTAAATATGTGAAGTCTAGCTCCTAAATTCTTTGAGACATAGAGTCTCCTGCTTATCATAGTGTTTAATATATTTATTCATGTTTCAGTGGTTAACTTATTTAAGTGGGCTCTATTTTCTGGCTCTTTGCTTGTGCTGCTTCTGTCTGAATTCTTCTAAAGTTCCATTAAACTGTAAAGGATATAATTTATTCCAGCTAACATATAGAGATTTTTTTCCTCCATCTTTTTTTATAGTAGTAAAACACGTAACTTGAGATCTACCCTCTTAACAAAATCTTAAGTATACATTACAATATTGTTAACTGCAGGCACAGTGTTGTATAGCAGATCTCTAGAACTTTTTCATCCTGCATGACTGAACTTTATAAACATTGAACAGCAGCTTCCCATTTCCCTCTCCCCTCAGCCCCTGACAACCACCATTTTTTTTGCTTCAATGAGTTTGACTACTGCAGATACCACATATAAGTGAAATCATGTAGTATTTGTCCTTCTGTGACTGGCTTATCTCACTTAGCATAGTGCACTCAAGATTCACTCATGTTGTACCATATGACCAGATTTCCTTCCTTTTTCTGGCTGAATAATATTCCATTGTATGTGTGTATACCACATCTTCTTTATCCATTCATCCATGATGGATGTTTCCACCTCTTGGCTATTGTGAACAGTGTTGCAACAAATGTATTAAAATATTCTGATTTTAATTCTTTTGGATAAATATCTGGAAGTGGAATTGCTGGACCATAGAGTAGTTCTATTTTTAATTTTTTGCAGGACCTCTATACTGTTCTCCATAGCAGCTGTGCATTTTACATTCTCCCAACAGTGTGCAAGAATTCCAATTTGTCTACATCCTTATCAACTTATTTCCTACATGTATTCTTTGGGAAAATGTCTATTTAGGTCTTTTGCCCCATTTTTAAAAATTGAGTTGTCTTTTTGCTGTTGGGTTGTGAGTTCCTTATATATTTTGGATATTAACCTCTAGTAAGATACATGGTTTCTGAATATTTTCTGCCATTCTGTAGGTTGCCTTTTCACTTTGCTAATTGTTTCCTTTGCTGTACACAAGTGTTTCAGTTGATATAGTCCCACTTTATTTTTGCTTTTGCTGCCTGTGCTTCTGATGTAATATTCAAGAAATCATTGCCAAGGCAATGTCATGAAGCTTTTCTCCTACCTATGTTTTGTTCTGGGAGTTTTAGAGTTTCAGGTTTTATGTTTAAGACTTTAATAACATTTTGAGTTGATTTTTGTATGTGATATAAAATAAGAGTCCAACTTTATTATTTTGCATGTGGATACCAACTTTTCCCAACACCATTTGTTGAAGGAACTATCTTTTCCCCATTGTGTTTCTTGCCTCTCTATTGATCAGTTGACTGTATATGTGTGGGTTTATTTCTGGGTTCTAGTCTGTTCCATTGGTCTATATGTCTTTATGGTAGTTTACTGTTTTGATTACTATAGATTTGTAATATGTTTTGAAATTAAGAAGTGTGAGGTCTCCAGTATTGTTATTTTTCAAGATTTCTTTGGCTATTTGGGGTCTCTTGTGGTTCCATATGAATTTTAGGATTTTTTTTCTATCCCTATAAAAATACTATTGGGATTTTGATAGGAATTGAATTAAATCTGTAGATCACTTTAGGTAGTGTGTAAATTTTAACAGTATTGTCTTCCAGTCCATGAATATGGGACAATTTTTCGTTTATTTGCATCTTTAATTTCTTTGAGCAATATTTTGTGGTCTTCAGTGTACAAGTCCTTAACTTCCTTGGTTAATTTTTTTTAATTGAAGTATGATTGACATATAAAAAGCTGTACATATTTTTTGTTTGGTTGGGTTTTTTAGTATCAGTTTTTTTAAAGAATTTATTTATTTATTTGAGAGACACAGAGATAGCAACAGAGAGCATGAGTGGGGAGGAAAGGGAGAAGCAGGGTCCCTGCTGAGAAGGGAGCCCAATGCGGGGCTTGATTCCAGGACCCTGGGATCATGACCTGAGCCAAAGGCAGACACTTAACCAACTGAGCCACCCAGGTGCCTCAATTTTTTATTTACATTCTAGTTAGTTAACATATAGTGAAATGTTGGTTTCAAGAGTAGAATTTAGTGATTCATCCCTTACATATAATACTCAGTAAAGCTGTATATATTTAATGTATGCACCTTGATGAGTTTGAAAATAAGGGCACCGTTAAACCATCACCATATACAATGCCCTAAACTTAACCATCACCTCTAGAAATTTCCTCCGTCCTTTTTCTCTTTTGATAATAACATTCAACATAAGATCTAGCATCTTAATAAATTTTAAATATCTAATACAGTATTGAGAACTGTATGCACTATGCTGTACAGTAGATGTATAGGACTTACTCATCTTGCATAAGTGAAACTGTATACACTTTGATGAACATCTCCCCAGTTACCCTTCCTCCAGCCTCCTGGTAAACATGATTCTACTCTGCTTTTATGAGTTTGACTGTGTTAGATGCCTGATATAAATTCCCATTTGGTATTCTACAAATTCTCATGTGGTATTTGTTCTTCTGTGTTTGGTTTATTTCACTTAGCATAGTGTCTTCCAAGTTTTTGTTGTAGCAAATGGCAAGATTTTCTTCTTTTTTAAGGCCAAATAATATTCCATTGTATTTATACACATTTTCTTTATCCATTCATCTGTCAGTGGACATTTAGGTTGTTTCCATGTCTTTGCTATTGTAAATAATGCTGCAATGAACAAGGGAATACACGTATTTCTTCCAGATCCCAATTCCAGTTCTTCTGGATATATACCCAGAAGTGGGATTGCTGGGTTGTATTTTAGCTCTATTTTTAATTTTTTGAGGAACCTCCATACTGTGTTCCATAGTGGGTGCACCCATTTACATTCGCACTAACAGCATACAAGGTTCAGAATTTCTCTGTATCCTCACCAACACTTATTTTTGTTGTTGTTGTTGTTAATAGCCATCCTAACAGGTGTGAAGTGATATTTCATTGAGGTTTTGATTTGCATTTTCCTGATGATTAGTGATATTGAGCATCTTTTTATATACCTGTTGACCATTTGTATGTCTTTTTTGTAGAAATGACTATTCAGGTCTTTTACGCATTTTTAAAATTGGGTTATTTGAAGGTTTTTTTTTTATTACTGCACTTTAGGAGCCCCTTATATATTTTAGATATTAATCCTTTATCAGATATATGATCTGCAAATATTTTTTCCTATTCTGTGTATTGCCTTTTCACTTTGCTGATTTTTTTTTTTTTTGCTCCTAATTTTTGTATGTGTCCTACAACTTGACTGAATTTATTAGTTTTACCTGTGTTAAAACAATTAATTGTGGAGTCTTTAGGGTTTTCTACATATAGGATCTTGTCATATACAAACAGATAATTTTACTTCTTCCTTTCCCATTTGGGTACCTTTTACTTCTTTATTCTTGTCTAATTTCTCTGGCCAGGAGAACTAGGTTGAATAGAAGTGACAAGAGTGGGCATCCTGGCCTTGTTACTGATCTTCGGGGGAAAGCTTTCCAGTTTTTCACTGTTGAGCATGACATTAGCTGTGGGCCTTTCATATTTGGCCTATATTATGTTGAAATAAATTCCTTCTATTCCTAGTTTCTTAAGCATTTTTATCATGAAAGGGTGTTGGATTTTGTCAAGTGCTTTGTCTGCATCTATTAAGATGACCATGTGATTTTTATCTTTTATTCTGTTAATGTGGTATATCACATTGATTTTTGTATGTGGAACCATCCTTGCATCTCAAAGATAATTCAGTTGATCATGGTATATGATCCTTTTAATGTGCTTCTATATTCATTTTACTACTTTTCTGTTGAGAATTTTTGCATCTATATTCATCAGGGATATTGCCCTGTAGTTTTCTTATAATGTCATTTTTTTTCTTTTGGTATCAGGGTAATCTGGCCTCCTAAAATTAGTTTGGGAATGTTCCCTCCTCTTCAGTTTTTTGGAAGAGTTTGAGAAGGATTGGCAGTAATTCTTTAAATGTTTGGTAGAATTCACCCATGAACCCATCTGGTCCTGGGCTTTTCTTTGCTGGGAGGTGTTTGATTACTAATTCAATCTCATTACTAGTTCTAAATCTCCTTAGGTTTTCTATTTCTTCATGATTTAGTCTTGGTAGGTTGTATGTTTCTAAGAATTTATCCTTCTCTTCTAGGTTTTCCAATTTTTTGGCATATAGTTGTTCATAGTAGTCTCTTGTAATCCTTTTTATTTCTGTGGCATTAGTTGTAACAGCTCCTCATTTATTTCTGATTTTATTTGAGACTTCTCTCTTTTTTCTCAGTTGAGCTAAAGGTAGTCAGTTTTGTTGATCTTTTTTTTAAAAAAAAATCGCTCTTAGTTTTTTTTCCCTAATCTCTTTTGTTTATTTCTGTTTTAATCTTTATTTCTTTCCTTCTACTAACTTTGGGCTTAGTTTTATCCTTTGTCTAGTTCCTTAAGTTGTAGAGCTGTTTATTTGAGATCTTTTTCTCTTCTCTTCTCTTCTCTTTTATTTTTTGAGTAGTCTCCAATGCCCAAGGTGGGGCTTGAACTCAAGACCCTGAGATCAAGAGTTGCATGCTTGACCGACTGAGCTAGCCAGGTACCCCTGAGATCTTCTTTTTTAATGTATGCATTTATGACTATAAAATTCCCTCTTAGTACTATTCTTGATGCATCCCATAAATGTTGTTATGTTGTCGTTTCATTTTCATTTGTCTTAAGATATTTTCTAATTTCCCTTCTTATTTCTTCTTTGACCCATTGGTTGTTCAAGAGTATGATGTTTAATTTCCACATATTTGTGAATTTTCTAGTTTTCCTTCTGCTATTGGAAGTGAGATATTGAAAGGTCCTAGTATTACTGTGTTGCTATCTGTTTCTCCTTTCAGTTCTCTCAATGTTTGCTTCATATATTTAGGTGCTCTGATGTTGGGTGCATATATATTTATAGTTGTTATATCTTCTTGGTGAATTGACCCTTTTGTCATTATATAATGTCCATTTTTGTCTCTTGTGACAGTTTTTACTTAAAGTCTATTTTGTCTGATAAAAGCATGACCACCCCTGCTTTCTTTTGGTTATCATTTGCATGGAATATCTTTCTCTGTCCTTTCATTTTCAGCTTATATGTGGCCTTAAAATATAAAGTGAGTTTCTTGTAGACAGTTATAGTTGGAACTTGTTTTTTTTATTCATTCAGCCACTCTGTCTTTGGTTAGAGAGTTTAACATACTACTTACTCGTAGAGTAATTATTGATAGGGAAGGACTTACTATTGCCATTTATTATTTCTTTTCTGTCTTGTAGCTCATTTGTCCCTCTTTTCCTCTCTTGAAGTTTTCCTTTGTGTTTCATTGATTTTTTTGTAGTGATGTGCTTTTTTCCTTTCTTATTTTTTGTTTATCTTATATAGGTATTTTCTTTAGGGTTACAATGGGGCTTCCTTAAAACATCTTATAGTTATAAAAATCTATTTTAAGCTGGTAAGAACTTAAATTTAATTGCATTTGAGGGCTCTTTGTTGTTTTCTTGAATGTTCTTTTTTTTATAGCATCCCATTCTTAATAGAATATTGTCTCATTCCTCAGAGTATTAGTGATGATTTTTTGAAGTTTTCTTCACCCTGCATGGTCTGTTTTTTGTTTTTGTTTTTTTCCATTTGCTTTCATTTCTGTTTGTTCTGTTCTTTCTTTGACATTAGAGGCTTTCCTCAGATGCCTGGTAATCTGTGCCCATTCTTATGAGTAGGGGCCAAAAAGCAGACGAGTGGCCCTTGTTGACTTTTAGCTTCATTTTAAAGTCATCTGGTTGGTCCATTTGTTGGAGAAATTCCCAATGCCAAACCAGTATTTTTTTTTTATCTTTTCTCTAGGGGCTAATCATATTTAGTGTGCATTATTTCTCTTAATCTCCTTGTGTTCAGATATAGTATTTACACCCTCATCTGTGTCTGGCATTTCCCATATTCAGAAAATGAATTACCACTATTCACCGGGATTGGGATTGGCCTTTACCTGGTAGCTAATTTTAGGGGAAGATATTTAAGATCTAGTTGGTTTTTAAACAACTTTCAACCTACCCACCTTATCTTAACCTTATCCCTTTACATTCATTCTCAGAGGTACCTGAAGCTATCAGTTCCTAAACTGAGGATTCTTAGGTGTATACTGGGTTGGTTCCTGGCTTTCCCCACTGCAGGTTTAAGATTCACCTTTCTCGAGTACACTTACCTAATTATTTTCCAGCTTCCGGAATATTGCTGCTATTGCCTCCTTTCCTTGTTCTTTCTTATCTTGTGGGTTTGTGGGTTTTTTTAAGTCCCTATAGTTTTAGAGAGCTTTCGGGAGGGGGTGAAATTAGATGCATGTATTCAGTCTGCCATCTTTATCTGAAACTAATTCTAACCAAAGTGAAATAGTTGCCTTACCTTCCTCATGTGATATTTCTGTTGATCCTCGGTTTATATTAGGTGTTATACCTGAAGAACCTTAGCCCTCGGGTGACCGAAAGAGATCTTGTCTCATTGTTCGCTCGGTTCCAGGAGAAAAAAGGACCACCAATTCAGTTCCGAATGATGACTGGACGAATGAGGGGGCAGGCTTTTATCACCTTTCCCAGTAAGTAGCTTCTTCTGGATAATCAATTGTAGCATCAGTTCATTGGAGATTATTTATACCCTCTCTAATTTAAATCTAGCCCTTTGATTTCTCCATAGTACATAAGAAGCATGTGCTTGAACAAGCGCATGGGAAGAAGGAAAGAGAAGTAAGGAAACTGTGTTTTCAGTATTTCTCTATCCTCCCTTCTGTGCTTCCTCTCCTCCACTGACAATACTTGACTGACCGCCTTATCCCATTGTCCTCAGTTTTCCCCAATCTTGGCACTCCCTTCTCTCTATCAAAATGTACCTTTTCCCTTTGCTGATGACAGTATTTCAAGTTATAATTATATTACTTATTAATATATTGGTATTCTGGTCAGAATACTTGTACTTGCCTTATGCCCTATTCCTTTGGGACTAAGAGACTATAAGTTAACATGCTAATTCACTAGTAATTCATAATTAGTGAATGATGTTAAATTCTTTTAACAGTTGTTTCTATCTTAATACATGACTTCAGTATCCTAATTAAAAGAGAACAATGATATAGGAATTTCATTTTCTATAACAGACCAGACTGTCTTTTGGTGGTAGCTGGGTAGGAGCTACACCTTTCATTATCCCTGAACTATCATTACTTATAAATAGCCTAGTAGTCTATGTTTAGACAAGTACTTTTACATGTAAGCAGTACCAAAACTCCCCTCCACTTTTTTCATACATTCTTATGCCATCTTTCCTATCATGTTGAAGGTTTGTGGATCCTCCATACTAGTGGTTTTTATATAATAAAAAGATTTTATAAACGAAGTACTTTAAAGTAAACAGCTGTTTTACTAATAACAGTAGTATACAATTTGAAAATCTGTAGTATATACATATGTGAGACATAAATTGGTTTAGTCTAAAGACAGTGCTTGTCTACCTATGATTTCACAGACTCTGCGCAATAATTCCACTTCCAAATTTCCCACATCCAGGCTCTGAGGCCCATAAATGGAAAACTCCTGCTATACACTGTATACTCCCATACCTCAAGCATCCATATGCCTACAGGAATTCTCAAACTTATTTATCTCAATGAGGGCTCCCACTCTCCCATCAAAAGAAAAAAGTAACAAAGTGTCCTCAGTACCATGATAACATCTTTTATTCATGTCATCCAATTTGAAAATTATTTCATTATCACAATACCTGTAATCTGTTATCTAAGATAGAGGTTCATATATTATTAGTTATAGCTTAGCTTTCTTTGGCACACTGTCTATATTCTTGTTTCTTTAACCTTATCTTTGAATTAGGAGACATTCTAAACATCCATTTTAAGTTTTTATTGTCATTATTCTTAGCCATTAGTTTAATCTTGCTGAGTTGTACGAATTTGAGATTATGGAAAAGGTAATAAAATTAAATAACTATATAGCCTTATAGCCTATATTTAACTCCAAGGCAAAACAACATAAACTAGACTTGGAATAGCATTGAATTATTAAGCCCAATGTAAGTTGATGTTTTTTTCTTTCTCTTTTAGATAAGGAGATAGCAAGGCAAGCATTATATCTAGTAAATGGATATAAACTACGTGGGAAAATACTGGTGATAGAATTTGGAAAGAACAAAAAGCAACGGTCAGACCTCCAGGCCGCTTCTCTCATATCATCTGCTCCAGATAACACAGCAGAAATCAGTGGTAGCTAAAAGATATATAGATGGTGAGTCCCAGGAGGTCTTCCCTGCATCAGAATCTTGGATCTAGAATTTGTGTATAGATAGCAATTTGTTTGGATTTGAAGAAGAGAAACTAACTGAGGGAGAGAAAAACTAAGATAATCCCTCTCAGTTTCAGAATGAATTGGTAGAAAACATATTTTATAATCAAAGACAATATAGGACAGATATCTGCCAAGTATGAAGCATAGGGTACAAAGAGTATCATTTTCTCAGGATAAATTACAAATGATTATTTCTAAGGATTTTTTAAGATCTTTATAATTTATCTGGGGTCTTCAATATTTGTCTGTAAAGATAACATTCTTTCCAAGATTGCCTCCTATATGCAGAACTAAAACACTAATTAAATGTTGAAATACTTATTTACTAGAGCTCATTTATCCCTAATTATATCCACCTAGTAAATAAATGACCACCCCAGGCCTAAACATCAACAAATGCTGTTGAATGAGAACTATCAGCAGTGACAATATGTATTTTCATAAGTCAGTCCACATATTTAATGAATGCTTCCCCATAAAGTTATCAGTGTCTTCAAAAAGCTATATATTTTTCTAATGAAAGCATTTAGGTCAAAATACTGATGTTCTCATAGTCATTTAAGCTAGCTACCATTGAGTAATCATTGAATTCAAAGCAATAAACATTGAATGACTATCTAATATATATTATATATTAGGTATATGAATTTTAGAAGAGGAACATACTAGCAAACAATACTAAAGGAGGGTGGGAAGAAAGCATTCTCTAGAAGAGAGCTACCCATTCCCAAATCCCTCGGTTTGTTTGTAGTTGATTGAGAATAGAAAGAAAATACATGGATGAAGTAGTACAAACTTTGGAATCAGACCTGTGTTTGAACTTAACAGCCACACTTATCACTTCGTGACCTTGGCAAGTCACTTAATCTGAGCCTCAGTTTTCTCATCTATAAAATGAGGATAATAATCCTACTTACCTCATTGGGTTGTAAGTATTAAATGAGCTGATATTATTTTGACTGAAGAACAGGAAGGAAAAAAATGAAGAAGGTTGAACAGAGAGTAGGACCATTAAGCACTCCAACATACTTGTAATGAGAGGACCAGAAAAAGAGAAGAGAAAGAAAGAAGCAGAAAAAATATTCCAATAAATAATGGATGTCAATGTCCCACATCCAAGAATTTCAACAAATGCCGAGTAGGATAAAGAAGAAATCCACAGACACATCATAATAAAAATGCTAAAACTCAAAGACAGAGAAACTTGAAAGTAACAGGAGAAAAATGAAGCATCATTTACAAGAGAACCCCAATCAGATTAACAGCTGACTTCTCATCAGAAACAATGGAGGTGGCAGTGGAATAACATATTCAAAGTGCTCAAAGAAAACAACTGTCAGTATAGAATCCTATATCCAATAAAGCTGTGTTTTAAAAAATGAAGATAAAATGTAAGTCTTCCCACATAATCATAAACTGTTGTTGCTGGCAGACCTGACTTACAGGAAACATTAAAGGAAGTTCTTCAGGCAGAAAGCAGTGACCTCAGATAATAATTTAAATCTACATATATAGGAAAGTAGCACAGGTAAAAGTAATTGCATAATAAGAAGAGACAGTCTAAATGCATTTTTCTTCTCTTAATTGATTTAAAAAGTAATTTTATAAAGCAATATGTACATAGTTGCATTGTTGGGTTTATAACATATAAAAATGCAGTATATTTGCCAATAATAGGACATAGGAGGTGGGTGGAGGCAAAGCTGTATTGGACTATAGAAATGACTCCAGATGGTAACTCAAATCTACAGGAACAAGTGAAGAAAACAAGAAGTGGGAAATAAGAAAGTTAATATAAAAAAGCATCAGATATTTATTTGCTCTTCTTTCTTCTCTGAGCTTCTTTAAAACACATAAAATTATACCAAGTAATAATTATAACAGTGTATTGTTGGGTTAATAATGTGTAGAAATAATATGTGTAACAATAATAGTACAAAAAAGTGGGGGAAGAAATAGGTTTATATGGGAATAAGTTGTTTATATAATTGGAATTAAGTTTGTATTTATCTGAAGCCAATTCAGTTAAGATTTGTATGGTAAACCCTAGAGCAACCACTACGAAACTAACTGAAAATATATAGTGAAAATATTATTAAAGAAATTTAAATTTCATTAGAAATTTAATTTCATTAGAAAATATTCAGTACAAAAGGATGAATAGAGAAACAAAGACAAACTCCAGAGATATATAGGAAACAAACAGTAAAATGGCAGTCTTAAGTCCACCTATTAATTAATAATAACAATAAATATGAATGGATTAAACCAATCAAAGACAGAGAGTGTCAGACTGGGAAAAACAAGCAAGATTCACCTCTATGCTATTTGTTGGAGTCACATTTTATTTTTAAAGACACAAACAGATTGAAGGTAAAAGGATAGGAAAAAATAGCAGTCAAATGGCAACTGTAAGAAAGCTGGAGTGGCTATACTAATATCAGATAATAGACTTTAAAACAAAAAATGTCATTAGACATAAAGAGTGACATCTTATAATGATAAGAAAATCAACCCATCAGAAAGATAGAGCAAAATTATATATGCATCTAACAGCAGAGCACCAAAATACATGAATCAAAAACTGAATTAAATGAAGGGAAAAATCCACAAGTCTACAATAAGAGTTGGGGTATTCAGTATCCCATTTTCATTAATAGAACAATTAGATAATAAACTAGGAAATAGAAGACTTGAACAGTGCCATAATGAACTAGACCTTAAAGTGATCTATAAAACACTTTACCCAGCACGAACGGAATGCATATTCTTCTTAAGGGCACATGAAATAGTTCCAGAATAGATCATATCATAGACCATAAAACAAACCTCAGTAAATTTAAGTGGACTGAAATCATGCAAGGTATGTTTTCTGACTCCTTGGAATAGAGTTAGAAATCAATAACAGAAAGTTGAAGGACTCATAAACATGAATTAGACACACTTTTAAATGACCGATGGGTCAAATAAAAAATCACAAGGGAAATTAGGAAGTCCTTTGAGATGAATGAAAATGAAGACATGACATACCAAAATGTGGGATGCACCAAAAGCAATGCTTGGAGAAAAATTTATAAATACTAATGCTTATATTTAACAAGAAGAAAGATCACATATAAATAACCTCATTTTATGCCTAAGACACTGGGAAAAGAGGAGCAAACTAAACTTAGAGTAAGCAGAAGGAAGAAAATAAAAAAGATTAGATAAATAAATGACAGGGAATACAAAAAGAGTAGAGAATGTCAATGAAACTAGTAGTTGGTTCTATAAAAAAAGATCAACAAAAGTGACAAACCTTTTGTTAGATTGACCAGGGAAAAAAGAAGACTCAAATTACTAGAATCAGAAGTGAAGGAGGCAACATTACTACCAACCTTCTAGAAATAAAAAGTATTATGAAGGAGCCCTATGAACAATTATATAACAATAAATTAGATAACTTAGATGAAATGGAAAATTTCCTAGAAACTGACAAACTACTGGAACCAATGGAAAACAAAATCTGAAAATGTCTACAACAAGTAAAGAGGTTAATTAATAACTCTTAAAAATACCCACAAGAAAAAGCCTAGCCTCGAATGGCTTCTCAGATAAATTCTAGCAAACATTAAAGAAGAATTAATACAAATTCTTTACATACTCTTCCAAAAAGTAGAAGGAACACTTCTAATATATGCTACAAACATGGAAGAACCCTGAAAACATGCTAAATGAAAGAAGCCAGTAACAAAAGACTATATAATTATGTAATTCCATTTATATGAAGTGTCTAGAATTGGTAAATATATAGAGACAGTGGATTAGTGGTTGCTCAGGGCTGGGGGTGATAGCTGAATTGTATGAGGTTTCTTTAGAGGTTGATTAAAATGTTCTAAAATTGACTGTGGTGAAAATTGTACAACTCTATGAATATACTATGAATAATGAATTGTATACCTTAAATAGGTGAATTGTATTTTTATGAATTATATCTCAGAGTCACCAAAAAAAGAAATTGGATACAACCCAACTGTCCATCAATAGGAAAATGAATAATAAATCATGACACATTCATTTAGTGAAATACTATACATCCATTAAAATAATGGTGTATTATCTGTGAATACATTCTGATCTGTATGATGTACAGAATTTTGTATTTAAAAAGCAAGAAATGGTATAATGTGAATGCATTTTGTAAACAAAAGCATTTGTATATGTATGATACATGTGTATATAGGTATTTCTGAATAAATTTAGGAAAAAGCTGGGAAATATATATACCAAATTGTAAACCTTTTAGAAGTAGGATTAGATAGACTGAAAGGGGACTTTTGCTTTGTAAAATTTTTAAAGTGGTGTGATTTGGGGCGATTTTTACTTTTTTCAGTTTTTTTTAATTAAAAAAATTTTTTTAATACTCTACAAATGATTTGGCTTCCAGAATATTTGTCAGGCCTGCTCTGAGGATATCATCTAACTGTACTCAGGACAAACTCCCATTCCTTTGATATAGTGCTCACTTAGGATTAACTCTTCAATTTTAAATATAGTGTGAGGGGAGGAAGTAAGTTATCCTGGTATAACCTCTTGTACATGTTACCCAGGGACATACTTCTAAGCTGGACTTTTCAGAAGAAACTTAGTCCTGTTGAGTGGAAAATCTCACTTCTGCCCTTTGCTAGACCTGCAGATCACTAACAACAGAGGAAAATAAAAATGGAGGATGTCCCTCAACTGGTGCATAAACAAACTGTAGTATATCCATACAATAGAATCCTACTCAGCAATAAAAACTATGATGAACTGTGATACATGCAACAACTTGGATGAATCTCAAATGCATTTTGCTAAGTAAAAGAAGCCAAACTCAAAAGGCTACTTACAGTTTGATTCCATTTATATGATATTCTGGAAAAGGCAAAACTATAGGAACAGAGAACAAATCAGTGGATGTCAGAGTTTAAAAATGGCAGACTGATTACAAAATGGTAGCACAAGGAATTTGTTTTAATAATGGAAAGTTTCTGTGTCTTGATTATAGTTACTTGAGTGTATGCATTTGTCAAAACTAGAATTATATGCCAGAAAGGATGAATTTTACTATATGTGAATTTTTAAATAAATGTAATTTTTAATGGAGAGAAGTCATAAAGTATTGTTCCTATTCTGTGGTCTTTTAATTACATGGAAGACTTAAAGCCACTTAGCTACTATTCCTTATTTTCTGCACACAGGTCAGCAGAAATCATCAGTTAAAAACATCTACATATACATACACACACAAACCCACCATAAAAAAGTCAAAAGACAAACTAGAAAATAATTTGCCATGCACAAGGAGCTTATTTCCTTAATATACAATATATATAATTTTCTTAATATACAAAAGTCAATAATGCAAGAAAAATATGGGTAAAAAAGAAAATTTATAGAAACAAATATAAATGACTAATAAACTAAGATAAATATTCAGAGTAGTAATAAAAATTAGGACAATGAGCTCTCTTTTTAAAAAAAATTTAGATTTATAGGAAAGTTACAAAAATAGCAAGAGTTACCATATATCCTTCACCCAGCCTCTTTTAATATTAACACCTTATATAACCATAGTATAATTATCAAAAACAGGAAAATAATATTACTACAGTACTATTAACTA
>NC_138385.1:35047895-35060747 GCF_054177405.1 Leptonychotes weddellii
AAAAAAAAAAAAAAAAGAATACCAGAGAAGTGATGTGCCCCCCCCTTTTTTATAGTTTCAGAGGTAGAATTTAGTGTTCATCAGTTGCATTAACACGCAGTGCTCATTACATCAACTGCCCTCCTTAATGCCCATCACCCAATTACCTCATCCCCCAACCCACCTCCCCCCTCCAGCAAACCTCAGTTTGTTTCCTAGAGTTCAGCATCTCTTATGGTTTGCCTCCCTCTCAATTTTCATCTTATTTTTCCTTCCCTTCCCCTATGTTCATCTGTTTTGTTTCTTAAATTCCACATATGAGTGAAATCATATGGTATTTGTCTTTCTCGGACTAATTTCACTTAGCATAGTACCCTCTATTTCCATCCATGTCATTGCAAATGGCAAGATTTCATTCTTTTTGATGAGTAATATTCCATTGTATACCAGTTCTTTATCCATCCATCTGTCGATGGACATCTGGGCTCTTTCCAAATTTTGGCTATTGTGGACATTGCTGCTATAAACATTTGCATGCATGTGCCCCTTTAAGTCACTATGTATCCTTTGGATAAATACCTAGTAGTTCAGTTGCTGGGTTGTAGAGTAACTCTTATTTTTAACTTTTTGGGAAAACTCCATACTGTTTTCAAGAGTAGCTGCACCAGTTTGTATGCCCACCAACAGTGTAAGAGAGGGTTCCCCATTCTCTGCATCTTCACCAACATGTTGTTTCCTGAGTTGTTCATTTTAGCCATTTTGACAGGTGTGAAGTGGTATCTCATTGTGGTTTTGATTTGTATTTCTCTGATGCCTAGTGATGAGCAGTTTTTCATGTGTCTGTTGGCCAGTTTTATGTCTTCTTTGGAGAAATGTCTGGTCATGTCTACTGCCCATTTCTTGACTGGATTATTTGTTCTTTGGGTATTGAGTTTGATAAGGTCTTTATAGATTGTGGATACTAGCCCTTTATCTTATAAGACATTTGCAAATATCTTCTCCCATTCCGTAGGTTGCCTGTTAGTTTGTTGACTGTTTCCTTTGCTGTGCAAAAGCTGTTTATCTTGGTGAAGCCCCAATAGTTCATTTTTGCTTTTGTTTCCTTTGCCTTTGGAGATGTGCCTAGCAAGAACTTACTGCAGCTGAGGTAAAAAATAAAATGTTGCTGCCTGTGTTCTCCTCTAGGATTTTGATGGATTCATATTTAGGTCTTTCACCCATTTTGGGTTTATTTTTGTGTATGGGTTAAGGAAGTGGTCCAGTTTCATTCTTCTACATGTGGCTATCCAATTTTCCCAACACCGTTTGTTGAAGAGACTGTCTTTTTTCCATTGGATATTCTTTCCTGCTTTGTTGAAGATTAGTTGACCATAGAGTTGAGGGTCCATCTCTGAGTTCTCTATTCTGTTCCATTGATGTATTTGTTTTTGTGCCAGTGCCATATTGTCTTGAGGATTACAGCTTTGTAATACAGCTTGAAGTCCAGAATTGTGATGCCTCCACCTTTGCTTTTCTTTTACAACATTCCTTTGGCTATTCAGGGACTTTTCTGGTTCCATACAAATTTTAGCATTGTTTATTGCAGCTCTGTGAAAAATGTTGATGGAATTTTGATAGGGATTACATTGAATATGTAGATTGCTTTGGGTAGCATACACCTTTTAACAATATTTTTTCTTCCAATCCATGAGCATGGAATGTTTTTCCATTTCTTTGTCTTCCTCAATTTCATTCATAATTGTTCTATAGTTTTCAAAGTACAGATCTTTTACCTCTTTGATTAGGTTTATTCCTAGGTATCTTAGGGTTTTGGTGCAATTGTAAATGGAATAGATTCCTCGATTTCTCTTTCTTCTGCCTCATTGTTAGTGTATTGAAATGCAACTGACTTCTATGCATTGATTTTATATCCTGCAATGGCTGAATTCCTGTATCAGTTCTAGCGATTTTTTGCTGGAGTCCTTTGGATTTTCTACATAGAGTATCATGTCATCTTTGAAGAGTGAAGGTTTGACTTCTTATGCTGATTTGTATGCCTTTTATTTCTTTTTGTTGTTTGATTGCTGAAGCTAGTAATTCCAGTACTGCGTTGAGCAACAGTGGTGAGGGTGGACATCCCTGTCGTGTTCCTGACCTTAATCCCACTTGGTCATGGTGAATAATACTTTTAATGTACTGTTGGATCCTATTGGCTAGTATTTTGATGAGAATTTTTGCATCCATGTTCATCAGGGATAATGGCCTATAATTCTCCTTTATAGTGGGGTCTTTGTCTGGTTTTCGAATCAAGATAATGCTGGCCTCATAGAAGGAGTTTAGAAGTTTTCCTTCCATTTCTATTTTTTGGAACAACTTGAGAAGAATAGGTATTAACTCTTCTTTAAATGTTTGGTAGAATTCCCCTGGGAAGCCATCTGGCCCTGGACTTTTGTTGGGAGATTTTGGATTACTGATTTAATTGCTTTGCTGGTTATGGATCTGTTCAAATTTTCTATTTCTTCCTGTTTCAGCTTTGGTAATTTGTATGTTTCTAGGAATTTGTCCATCTTTTCCAGAATGCCCAGTTTGTTGGCATATAATTGCTCAGAATATTCTCTTATAATTGTGTTTCTGTGGTGTTGGTTGTGATCTCTCCTCTTTCATTCGTGACTTTATTTATTTGGTTCCTTTCTCTTTTCTTTATAATAAGTCTGGCTTGGGGTTTATCAATTTTGTTAATTCTTTCAAAGAACTAGCTCCTAGTTTCATTGGTCTCTTCTACTGTTTTTTTTTTTTTTATTTCTATATCATTGATTTCTGCTCTATTCTTTATTATTTCTCTTCTCCTGCTGGATTTAGGCTTTATTTGCTGTTCTTTTCCCAGCTCCTTTAGGTGTAAGTTTAGGCTGCATATTTGAGACTTTTCTTGCTTCTTGAGAAAGGCCTGTATTGCTATATACTTCGCTCTTAGGACCACTTTGCTGCATCCCAAAGGTTCTGAACTGTCATGTTTTCATTTTCACTTGTTTCCATGTAGTTTTTCAAATTCTTTTATTTCCTGCTTGATCCAATCATTCTTTAGTAGAATGCTTTTTAACCTCCATGTATTTGTGTTCCTTCCAAATTTTTCTTGTGTTTGACATCAAGTTTTCAAGCATTGTGGTCTGAAAATATGCATGGTATAATCTTAATTTTTTGTACTAGTTGAGACCTGATTTGTGACCTAGGATGTGATCTATTCTGGAGAATGTTCCATGTGCACTCAAGAAGAATGTGTATTCTGCTGCTTTAGGATGAAATGCTCTGAATATATCTGTGAAGTCTATCTGGTCCAATGTGTCATTCAAAGCCATCCTTTCCTTGTTGATCTTCTGCTTAGATGATTTGCTGTGAGTTGGGTGTTAAAATCCCCTACTATTATTGTAGTATTATCAATGAGTTTCTTTAATTTTGTTATTAATTCCTTTATATATTTGGCTGCTCCCAAGTTGGGGCATAAGTATTTACAATTGTTAGATCTTCTCGTTGGATAGAGCCCTTTATTATGATATAGTGTTCTTCTTCATCTCTTATTACAGTCTTTGTTTTAAAATCTAGTTTGTCTGATGTTGGTACGGCTACTCCAGCTTTCTTTTGATTTCCATTAGCATGATAGATGGTTCTCCACTCTTCACTTTCAATCTGGAGGTGTCTTTGTGTCAAAAAAGAGTCTTTTTAAAGCAGCATATGGATGGGTCTTGTTTTTTATCCATTCTGATACCCTATGTCTTTTTATTGGAGCATTTAGTCCATTTACATTCAGAATAATTATTTAAGGATAGGAATTTAGTGCCTTTGTATTACCTGTAGAGTCACTGTTTCTATAGATTGTTCCTTTCTGGTCTTTGTTATTTTTGGGCTCTCTCTTTGCTCAAAGGATCCCCTTTAATATTTCTTGCAGGGCTGATTTAGTGTTCACAAATTCCTTTAGTTTTTGTCCTAGATATTATCTCTCCTTCTATTCTGAATGACAGCCTTGCTGGATAAAGTATTCTTGGCTGCATATTTTTCCCATTTAGCACGTTGAATATATCATGCCAGTCCTTTCTGGGTGCCAGGTCTCTATGGACAGGTCTGCTGCAAGACTCATTTTTCTACCCTTGTAACAGGTTAAGGATCTCTTGTCCCAAGCTGCTTTCAAGATTCTTTCTTTATCTTTGAAATTTGCAAGCTTCACTATTATATGTCGAGGTGTTGACCTATTTTTATTGATTTTGAGGGGGGCTCTCTGTACCTCCTGGACTAGAATGCCTGTTTTCTTTCCCAGATTAGGGAAATTCTCAGCCATAATTTGTTCAAATAAACCTTCTGCCCCTTTCTCCCTCTCTTCATCTTCCGGGACCCTTATTATCCAGATATTGCTTTGCTTTATAGAATCACTGAGCTCTCTAAGTCTCCCTTCATGATCCAGTAGTTGTCTTTTTCTCCTCTTTTCAGCTTCCTTATTCTCCATTATTTTATCTTCTATATCACTGACTCTCTCTTCTGCCTTGTTTATCCTTGCTTTTAGAGCCTCCATTTGGGACTGCATCTCAGTAATAGCATTTTAAATTTCAGCCTGACTAGATTATAGTTCTTTTATTTCTGCAGTAGGGATTCTCTAGAGTCTTCTATGCTTTTTTTTCAAGCCCTGCTAGTATCTTTATAATCGTTGTTTTAAATTCTAGTTCAGACATCTTACTTATATCCATATTGATTAAATCTCTGGCAGTGAGTACTACCTTCTGTTCTTTCTTTTGGGGTAAATTTCTCCATCTCATAAGTTTGTCCAGAAAAGAATAGAAGAAAGAAAGAGAAAAGACAATAATAACAACAACAGAAAAACAAAACAAAACAAAATAAGAAAAAAGCAGACAAGAAACAAAACAGGACAAAAAAAAAAAACCTAGATCCTGGGTGTGTTTTGGCCTGCTTGTTAAAGAAACTGGATCCCCAAATAGGAAAGAAAGAACAACTTATATATACTCAAAAATATACATAAGATAAATACAATGAAATAAGATAAAATACAATGAAAGGAAATAAAATATATATGATATATATAAACAAAAATTAAAAATGAATTTAGAAAGAATTGAAAAAATAAGAAAATTGCCGAGAAAATAATACCGAGAGACTAAAGAATAAAGAAAACCACAAATGCTATATACTGTTTTCCCCAAGAGCTGAAGCTTTGGTTCTCTATGATCAGTAGACTTGGTGCTAGCCAGTTGTTCCTACTGGTCTTCTAGGGGAGGCACCTGATCCGCTGATTCTCAGGTGCCTTTCTTTGCTCTTGCTAGTGGGCTGGGCTAAGTGTAAGCAGCTCTGGATTCCACTATGTGGCACTGTTTTGCTCCCTGAAGACTTTCAGCACTGTTGTGGGGGATGGGATGAAAATGGCTGCCTACCGCTCTCTAGCCCTGGAGCTGAAAGTTCGTGCCCCCCACTCTTCAGTGAGCCCTCATAGAAAAGCAATCACTCTTGTCTCCTCAGTTTCCATCCTAACTCTGTTCACCCAGCCTATGACCGAGCATTTTAATCTCAGGCACTCGACTGAATTTCAAGACCAAATTTCATGGACCCCTGGAGCGCACACCTGCACTGTTCCTCCCTGGGGAAGGCGGGAGTCTCACCAGGCTTCTGCCTTTTGCTGGGCCCCTGCCAGGAAAGCAGTCACGTGACCATGCAGCAGTTTGCATTTTATGGCAACACCAAGCAGAAATCCCGCACCTAGACTCGTGGTTTTCAGCCAGCTTCCCTGCTCTGATGCCTAGAAATTCTGCCGCTCTCGGGCACCCCTGTTCTTGTGACACCGGGGATCCTGAGACCACGCTGTCCCACCTGGGATTCCACCCTGCTTTGCCACCTAAGCACCTTTAAGCCAGGGATGTCCCCCTCCCCCACCCCAGCAGACTTCTAAAAGTTCCAACTTTGCACTCCACTGGTTATATTACTTTGCAGATAGCCTCCGTAAGCTGGCTCCCTCCCCTTCACAGTATCCTCTGACATATCACCCCAGATTCAAGTCTCTGCACCTCCTACCTTCCAAAAAGTGATCACTTTTCTATTTGTAGAATTGCAGCATTTCTTTTCTCAGATCCAATTGATTTTGCAGGTGTTTAGAATGATTTGATAACTATCTAGCTGAATTCTAGGGACCAGACAAACTTAGGGTTCCCTGCTCCTCTGCCATCTCAACTCCTCTCCATGATTTGCCTTTTTTCGTGCATCATATCAGAAGATAGCTAATGCTGATATGTCTTAATACTGGTGATATTAACCTTGATCACTTGGTTAAGGTGGTGTTTGCTAAGCTTCACTATAAAGTTACTATTTTCCTCTTTATAATTAATAAATATCTTGTAGGAAAGTACATTGAGACTATTTAAATATCCTGTTTCTCATCATACTTTTGCCCACTAGTTTTAGCATTCATCAATTGTTCTTGATAGTGACAGTTACTACTGTGGTGTTTACCTAATGTTGATTTTTTCTTTCATTCCTTCTATATGTATTAATTGAAATTCTATAAGGAAGATATCTCATCTTCCCCATTTATTTACTCATTTATTTATATCAGCATGGACTAATGGATGTTTATTTTATTCTGACTCATAACCTAATGCTATCATTATGTTGTTGTTCAAATTGTTTCAACTTTGACCATTGAGAGCTTCTGTGTCATTTTGACAGATCCCCATTGTTTGACTACTTCCTTATTTTCTGGCACCACAAGTTGTTCAAGATTAATCTTGTTTTTCCTATCCCAGTACTGGAATCAACCATTTCTACATGGAGCCCTAGTTCATTTTATTGGAAAAATAGTATTTAGAAACAAAGACCTGGGCACTAGGTGTTCTTTCTATAACCTATGAGAGTATCAAATATTATAAAGATTGATAACAGCAAATGTTTCCAAGGGTATGGAAAATAGACACCCCATACACTTTGGATAAGAGTATAAATAAGTGTAACCTTTTGGGAGGACAATTTGGCCGTCTCTATTAAAAATTTAATTGTGAAGATCTAGAAAACCTACTTCTAGAAATCCATTACACAGAAATATATATACGCTCAAAGATATATGCACAGAAATATTCATTGCAGCATTGTAGTAGCAAAAACCTGGAAACAAAATTTCATCAATAGGGAACTGATTAAATAACTACATTGTGGTACAACTATATGATAAAGTATTATGTTGGCATTAAAAGGAATGAGACAGATCTATAGATATTGATATGGATCTTGTTTCATATTTCATTGAGAAAATAAAAGCAATCAGATGATAACTTCCTCCTCTTTTTATAACCAAATCTACCATCTATTTAATTTGTGTCTACACTCTAGCTTTCTCCATATACTGTATAGAATAGTGGGTAAGGGTGTGGGATCTAATGTCATACTCCCAGTGTTCAAATCATGACTCTACCATTTACTAGTTGTGTGAACTTGACTAAGCTATTTAAACTGACTATGCTATAGTTTTTTTCATTTTTAAAATGAATGAGGGCAGTAAAAGTTCCTACCTCACAGTCTTGTTGCATTAAGTGAATATATATAAGGTATTTTAAGTAGTACCTGGTACATAGTAAGAGCTCAATAGATATTAGATTATCATTACAATGGATGAAATATCCTTGCTCCTATCAAAGGCCATCCCCTTCATTTATGCTTTGGATTCCAGTCCCCTGATTTCTCAAGGACCTAACACATATAAGTGTACTCTCTTTCTGCATCACCAGTCTCACTTCTATCAGCATATAAGCATATACTTGTACATCCTATTTATTAAAAAAAAAACTTCCATGACTTCACATTCCCATCAAGCTATTGTTCCATTTTTCTATTCTTTACAGCAGAATTTCTTGAAGTTTTCTATAGTCATTGTATCCATATTTCCCATTTTCTCCTAAATCTGTTTCAATAAGGCACTGCTCTTGAAAAGGTCTTTTGTAACACCCCCACCCCATCTTGCCAAATCAATGGTAATTTCTCTGTCCTCATTATATCTCAACTTCTCAGCTGCATGCAATGCAGTTTACCACTTTCTCTTTCTTGAAACATTATTGTCTTGGCTTCTGTAACACCACAATCCTGATTTTCTTCCTACTTCAGTAATAAATTCCCAGTTGTTTCATGGCTCCTTCTCTGTTTGTCTAAATGTTATTGGGCCCCAGGGCTCCTTACCTAGCCTATTCTTTTCTGATTTTACTTTCTCCCTAACAGTTCTTATCTAGTTTCATGAATTTATATTACTACCTATCGGCTTATGACTACCAAATCTGCTTCCAGCTCAGATCTTTCTATTGAGCTTTAGATTCTTATACCAACTGACTTCCTGACAAGGCTGGTTGAATGTCTAAAGCGATCTCAAATGTCACATTTTCAAAATAGAAGACTTGAATATTTACCTCCCCAACCCATCATTTTTCTAGTCTCCCTCATTGGTAAAATGGCACTATCATCCAACTTCTAAGTATGTTCTTCATTCCTTTTGTCCTCTCACTTTCCACATATATCCATAAGCAATCCTGGAGATTACCTAGAGGTGATCTCCAAAAATATATCAGAAATCACCTATTTTTTCTTTATTTTAATTTTTTTTAAATTCAATTTAGTTAACATATAGTGTGTTATTAGTTTCAGAGGTAGAATTTAGTGATTCATCAGTTGCATTTAACACACAGTGCTCATTCCATCAAGTGCCCTCCTTAATGCCCATCACCCAGTTACCCCATCCCCCCACCCACCTCTCTTCCAGCAACCCTCAGGTTGTTTCCTATAGTTAAGAGTCTCTTATGGTTTGCCTCCCTCTCTGTTTTTATCTTATTTTTCCTTCCCTTCCCCTATGTTCATCTGTTTTGTTTCTTAAATTCCACATATGAGTGAAATCGTATGGTATTTGTCTTTCTCTGACTTATTTCATTTACATAATACCCTCCAGTTCCATCCATGTTGTTGTAAATGGCAAGATTTCATTCTTTTTGATGGCTGAGTAATATTCCATTATATGTATATATATATATACCACTTCTTTATCCATTCATCTGTTGATGGACATGTGGGCTCTTTTCCAAATTTTGGCTATTGTGGATATTGTCGCTATAAACATTGGGTACATGTGTCCCTTTTAATCAGTATTTTTGTGTCCTTTGGATAAATACCTAGTAGTGCAGTTGCTGGGTTGTAGAGTAGCTCTACTGTTAACTTTTTGAGGAAACTCCATACTGTTTTCAAGAGTGGCTGCACCAGTTTGCATTCCCACCAACAGTATAAGAGGGTTCCCCTTTCCCTACATCTTTGCCAACACCTGTTGTTTCCTGAGTTGTTAATTTTAGCCATTCTGACTGAAGAATCACCCATTTTTTAAAACTTTACTACCAATCCAAACCATCTTAGACCAACACATAATTGGATAGACACCACTTAAGCCTCCTAACTGGTGTCCTTTCTTCCACTCTTGCCTCTTTACAATCCATTCTCCAAAGAGTGTGGAGAGGAATCTTCTATTTTAAAAAAAAATTTTTTTTTTTACAAGATTTATTCTTTGCTTTTCTGCTTTGCTTCATTTATATCTCCCATCAGAGAACTCATTTTCCATTTTATTTTATTTTTATTTTTTTTTAAAGATTTTATTTATTTATTTGAGAGAGAGCATAATCGATCACAGAGGCAGAGGGAGAAGCAGACTCACTGCTGAGCAGAGAGCCCGATGTGGGGCTCGATCCCAGGACCCTGACATCATGACCTGAGCCAAAGCCAGACGCTTAACCAACTGAGCCACCCAGGTGCCCCTAAAAAAAAATTTTTTTAAGTTTTTTTTATTTATTCATTTGAGTCAGAGAGAGAGCATGAGCAGGGGGAGGGGAGAGGCAGAGGGAGAAGCAGACTCACCTACTGAGCAGGGAGCCCCATGTGGGGCTCGATCCCAGGACCCAGAGATCATGACCTGAGCCAAAGGCTGATGCTTAACCATCTGAACCATGCTGGCACCCCAAGAGGAATCTTTTAAAAATATAAATTGTAATCCTATAACTAACTGGCTTAAAACCCTTTAACAAATTTCCACATTAGTAAGAAAGAAAAGCAAACTCCAGAGAGTGATGTCACTGAAAATAGAGGAGTAGGGAAAGCCAGGGGTTTATCCTTTCACTAATGCAATGTTTAGGAAAAAACTGTCAGAATCAACATTTTTGGAACTCTGAAATTAAAAAGAGAACAACTTACAACAACCAGGGTAGTGATTATGAAGAAAGAGGCTCCTGAATTTCAGTAAGAGAGCATTATGACATTTTTACTTGCCTGCCTACCATCCCCCAATCAATAGCTCAGTGACAGCCATGGAACTGCCAGCTTACAGTTGCCAAAGGAGGCAATGCTGACCTTGTTCTCAAAGAGTTGTAGTTTTGCATTTTGACCTGCTTGGTGGCTCCCTAAGGGATCAGCTCAGGAACTTGCTTTTGTTTTTCCCACCTCACCCCAAGTTATTGCAGGATGGAGTAGCCTCCTGGGCAGCATTTTTTTCTCAATTTTTTTATTGGGGTAAAAAATACACATAACAAAATTTGCCATCTTAACGATTTTTAATCATACTGTTCAGTAGTATTAAATACATTCATATTGTGGGGCCATCACCACCCACTCATATCCAGAAGTCTTTCATCTTGCAAAACTGAAACTCTATAAACAATAATTCCCCATTCCTCCATCCACCCAACCCCTGGCAACTGCTGTTCTACTTTCTATCTCTATGAATTTAACTACTCTAAGTACCCCATATAAGTGGAATCATACAATATTTGTATTTTTGTGACAGACTTATTTCACTTAGTGTAATGTCCTCAAACTTCATCCAAGTTCTGGCATATGTTAGAATCCCCTTCCTGTTTAAAGGCTGAATAATATTCCATTGTATGTATATACCACATTATGTTTACCTATTCATTCATCAATGGACACTTGCATTGCCTCCACTTTTTAGCTATTGTGAATAATGCTGTTGTGAACATGTGTGTAAAAATATCTCTTCAAAGCAATAGTTTAAATTTTGGGGGTATATACTCAGAAGGGGAATTGCTGAACCATATGATAATTCATTTTTAATTCTTTGAGGAACCAGAAAACTGTTTTCCACAGTGGCTGTACCATTTTACATTCCCACCAACAATGTACTTAGGGTTTCATTTTCTCCACTTCCTTGACAAAACTTCTTTTTTATTTCTTTTTTTTTTTAATGATAGTCCATGTAATGGATGGGAAGTGGTATCTCATTGTGGTTTTTATTTTAGGCGGCACTTTTTGAAAGTATTTAAAGCCTGCAGTTGCTTGAAGCAGGGGCAAATGGACAATTAGCAGACAGACTGAAAAGACTAGGAAGAGACTTGGGAATGAGGTACAAGAAGGTAATAAGAACTTTGAAAATTTCCTGCATATTTTGAAGGACCTAGAAGACCATGTGAATGCTCAGAGCTAAACTCATGCTCAGAAAAGACTTCAGAGACCCTAAGTTTTCACCTTTGATTAGTCTTTAGCCTCTGTGCAAATGGGAAATATAGGTTAAGTCAGAGTTGTAAATGTCTGGCTAAATATTGAAGGAATGCTCCAATTTAAAGCCAATCTACAAAGAACCAAAACAGTATTTTGTTGTTGTTGTTGTTGTTATTTGCTTTGTTTTTGGCTCTAGATGTTTAAAGAAATCCCTAAGGTAACAGAACAGGGACTTCGGTGATCACATGTGACAAAGAACACAGTCATTATAAAAAATAGCTTAGAAAAATCACTAAATAAACAGCAAACAATGAACAGCATCAACAAACTGGTGTGTGCATGGGAAATCTCTACAAGGTTGTCATGCTATATTTAAATATATCCAGTTTTTATTATAAGACATTCAAAGAAACAAGAAAGTGTGAGAAAAAATAATACAAACTGCCCCTGAGGAAGCCCAGACACTAAACTTATGACAAAAACTTTAAAACAACTGTCTTAAATATGCTCAAAAAGCTAAAGGAAACCAAGTAAAAAGAGCCAAAGGAAACAAGTAGAACAAGATCTCATCAAATAGAGAATATCAATAAAGAGAAAGAAATTATTAAAAAGATCCAAATAGAAATTTGGGAACTTAAGAGTACAGTCACTAGAAGGATTCAACAGCAAATATGAACAGGCAGAAGAATCAGTGAACTTAAAGACACAATGGTTGAAATTCTAGTCTGAGGAGCAGAAAGAAAGAATGGAAAAGAATGTACAGAGCCTAAAGGACTTGTGGGACACCACAAAGTGGACAACATATGCATTATAGGAGTCCTAGAAGGTAAAGAACGGGGCAGAAAGAATATTTGAAGATCAATTGCACCTGAAAACTTCTCACATTTGATAAAAGATATGAATCTACACATCCAGGAAGCTCAACAAACAGGTAGGATGAACTCAAAGAGATCCACAATGAAACATATTATAATCAAACTGTTCAAAAACAGAGAATCATGTAAATAGCATGGGAAGCATCTCATCAGGTACAAGTGTTTTTCAATAAGATTAATGGCTGATTACTTATCAGAAACCATGTAGATCAGAAGTTATGGGATGACTTATTCAAAGTGCTGAAAGGAAAACCCTATCAATCAAGAATTTTAGATCTAACAAAACAATCCTTCAAAAATGATGGTGAAATGAAGACATTTCCAGATAAACAAAAGCTGAGGGAATTTGTTAGTAATAGACTTGTCCTATAAAATGTGCTAAAGAAAGTCTTACAGGATGAAATGAAAGGATACTAGACAGCAACACAAGTCATATGAAGAAATAAATAACACTGGAAAAATAATTACATAGATAAATATAAGTCTCATATTGTTGTAATTTTGCTTT
>NC_138385.1:35060847-35071530 GCF_054177405.1 Leptonychotes weddellii
GGGAGGATGGGTTAGCCTGGTGATGGGTATTAAAGAGGGCACATTCTGCATGGAGCAGTGGGTGTTATACATAAACAATGAATCATGGAACACTACATCAAAAACTAATGATGTAATGTATGGTGATTATATCATTACATCAATTTTTTAACAATAAAAAATTTTAAAAAGTGTTTAATCATAAAAAAGTTGGTTATTAATTTAAACTAGGTTTTTATAAAATTATGAAGCTAATTGTACACTTTAAATGGGCAATTGTATGGCAAGTGAACTATGTGTCAATCAAGCTATAATATAGTGGGAAGAAAAAAAAAGATGCTAATTATAATTACCAAAGTAACCACTAAGAATATAACTAAAAATATACAGAAAAAAGTAATGAGAAAGGAACCAAATGGTACACTACAAAAAATCAGTTAATCTCAAAAGAAAGTTGTAATGGAGGGATTGAGAAACAAAAAAGGTATGACATATAGAAAAGAAATACCAAAATGGCAGCAAGGTCCTTACTTATCTGAAATTAAATGTAAATGGATTGAACTCTCCAATTAAAAGGCAGAGACTTGAAGAATGGATAATAATACATGATTCAATTATATGCTGTCTAAAAGAGACTCACATTAGACTCCAGGACTCTAATAGGTTAAGTGTAAAAGATGGAAAAAGAAATGACATGCTAATAATATCCAAAAGAAAGCTTGAATGGATATACTAATATCAGACAAAATAGACTTTAAGTCAAAACATTGTTACAAGATACAAAGAAGGATATTATATACTGATGAAAAGATAAATTCATGAAGATATAAAAATTATATATGTATATACATCTTACGACAGAGCTCCAAAATATATGAAGTAAAAGTTGACAGAATTAAAGGGAAATATAGATAGTTCTACAATAATAGTTGGATATTTCAGTATCCCACCTATGATATGTATATAGCAACTAGACAAAGATCATTAAGAAAATAGAAGACTTGAACAACATTACAAACCAGTTAAACCTAACAGATATTTATAGAACACCCCATTCCACAATAGCAGAATACACATTCTTCTCAAGTGCACTTGAAAAATTTCAAAGGTAGACCATATATTGGGCCACAAATGAGTCTCAATCAATTTAAAATTATTAAAATAATATCGAGTATCTTTTCCAACCAAAATGGAATGAAACTAGAAATCAATAACAGGAGTAAAACTGGAAAATCCACAAATATGTGAAAATTAAACAGACTCTTAAACAACCAATGGTTCAAAAAAATCTTAGAAATACATGCAGACAAATGGAAACAAACACACAACATAACAAAAATTATCAGATGTATCAAAAGCAATGCTCAGAGGAATATTATAAGCTGTGGACACCTACATTTTAAAAAGTGATCTAAAATAAATAATCCAACTTAACACATTAAAGAACTAGAAATAGAAGAGAAAACTAAACCCAATTTTAGCAGAAGGAAAAAAATAAAAAGATTAGAGTTAAGATAAATAAAATCAGAAATAGAAAAACAATAGAATCAACAAAACCAAAAGATGGTTCTCTGAAAAGATCAACATTAACATGCCGTTACCTAGACTAAGAAAAAAGATTCAAATTGCTAAAATCAGAAATTAAGGTGGAGACATTACCACTGACCTTACAAAAATGAAAAGGATTAAAAGAGAATACTATGAATAATTATAAACCACAAATCAGATATCTAGATGAAGTGGACAAATTCTTAGGAACACACAAACTACCAAAATTGATTTTAAAAGAAATACATGATGTGATGAGCACTGGGTGTTATACACAACTGATAAATTATTGAACACTACATCTGAAACTAATGATGTACTATGTGTTGGCTAATTGAATTTTCTTTTTTTTTTTAAAGATTTATTTATTTGACAGAGAGAGACACAGTGAGAGAGGGAACACAAGCAGGGGGAGTGGGAGAGGGAGAAGCAGGCTTCCCGCCGAGCAGAGAGCCTGATGCGGGGCTCCATCCCAGAACCCTGGGATCACGACCTGAGCCGAAGGCAGATGTTTAACGACTGAGCCACCCAGGTGCCCCTGGCTAATTGAATTTAAATAAAAAAATAAAAGAAGTAGAAAATTTGAACAAACCTATAACAAGAGACTGAAACAGTTAAGTAAAAACCTCCCAACAACAACAACAACAAAAAGCCCAGGACCAGAAGGTTTCACTGATACATTCTACCAAACATTTAAGACAAATTTACACCTATCAATCCTTCTCAAACACCTCCAAAAATAGAAGAGGAGGTAAGACTTCCTAACTCATTTTTCAAGGCCACGATTGCCCTGCCACCAAAGCCAGAAAAATACACCACAAGAAATGAAAATTATAGACCAACATCTCTTATTAGTGTAGATGCTAAACTCTTCAACAAAATACTAGCAAACCAAATCCAATAGCATATTAAGAGGATTATACACTATGACCAACTGGGATTTATCCCAGGAATACAAAAGCTTATTCAACATGTGAAAATCAATCAGGGGTGCCTGGGTGGCTCAGTCGGCTAAGCTTCTGCCCGTGGCTCAGGTCATGATCTCAGGGCCCTGGGATCAAGCCCCACATCGGGCTCCCTGTGCAGTGGGAAGTCTGCTTCTCTCTGTCCTTCTGCTCCCCTCCCACTCATTCGTTCTCTCTCTGTCTCTCTCTCATGTAAATAAAATATTTAAAACAAAATAAAATCAATGTAATACACCAGTGTAATAGAATGAAGAAAAAAGACTACATGATTATCTCAATTTATGCCAAAAAAAAAAAATCATTTGACAAAATCCAATACACTTTCATGATGAAAACATTCAGCAAACTAGGAATAGAAAGGAACTTCCTCAACATAATAGCATAAAAAAAAAAAAAAAAAAACCTAACCCACAGCTACCATCATGCTCAATGATGAAAGACTGAAAGCTTTTTCTCTAAGATCAGGAACAAGAAAAAGATGCCTGTTTTTGCCACTTCTATTTAACAATGTACTGGAAGTTCTAGCCAAAGCAATTGGACAAGAAATAAAAAGGCTTCCCAAATGGAACAGAAGTTAAACTATCTGTATAACACAGATATAAAACTATATCTCTACAGATGGGGTATGGTATTATATATTTAAAAAACCCTAAAGAATCTACACACAAAATAACTGTGAGAAACAACAAGTGAATTTAGCAAATTCATTGTATTCCTATATATTAGCAATGAACAATCCAAAGAGGAAATTAAGAAAACAATTCAATTTATTATAGCACCAAAAGAATAATATACTTAGAAATAAATTTAACCAAAGAGATGCAAGACTTGTAAAATTTAAACTATAAAAGAGTGCTGAAATAAATAAAAGACCTAAATAAATAGAAAGACATTCTGTGTTTATGGAGTAGAAGACATAATATTGTTAAGGTAGCAATGCTCCCCAAAGCAATCTACAGATTTAATGCAATCCATGTCAAAATGCAAATAGCCTTTTTTGAAGTAATGTAAAAACTGATGCTCAAATTTATATGGAATTGTAAGGCACCCAGAATAGCCAAAACAATCTTAAAAAAGAGTAATAAAGTTGGAGGACTCACATTTTCCAATTTCAAAACTTGCAACAGTTACAATAATAAAAACTGGCATTGTTTTACTGGCATAAGGATAGACATATAGATAAATGGACTAGAATTGAGACCCCAGAAATTAATCCGTACATCTATTGTCAATTGATTTTTTACAAGGATACCAAGACTATTCAATTTGGTATTCTTTTCAACAAATTGTGCTGAGACAACTGGATATCTATATGCAAAGTAATGAATTTGGACTATTATCTTACATTATATATATATATATCACATCTTTGTCCATTCATCTATCAATGGAAACTAGTGTTGCTTCTGTATCTTGACTATTGTAATAATGCTGCAGTAAACATAAGGGTGCATATATCTTTTTAAATTTGTGTTTTTGTTTTCTTTGGGTAAATGCCCAGTAGTGGAATTACTGGATCATATGGTATTTCTATTTTTAATTTTTAAAGGAACCTCCTTACTATTTTCCACATTGGTTGCACCAATTTACACCCTCACCATGAGGGCATGAAGGTTGCAACAACATGGATGGACCTAGAGGTATTTTATTAACTGAAATAAGTCAGACAAAGACAAATGCCATATGATTTTATTTATATGTGGCATCTAAAAAACAAACAAGTGACTCTTAAACACAGAGAACGAACTGGTTGCCAGAGGGGAGGTAGGTTGGGGGATGGATGAAATAGATAAGGGGGATTAAGAGGTACAAATGTCCAGTTATAAATAAGTCACAGAGATGAAAAGTATAGTATAAGGAATATAGTCAATAATATTGTAATAATGTTGTATGATGACAGATGATGACTACACTTATTGTGGTGAGCTTTGAGTAATGTATAGAATTGTCAAATCAATATGTTGTACACCTAAAACTAATATAACATGTGTCAATTACACTTCAATAATTAAAAAAAAACACACAATGAGATATTAAATCACACCCACTAGGATGGATGTAAAAGTAATAATAGTTATTAAAGGAAAATAAGTGTAAATAAATAATCAAAGGAAAATGATTAAAGGAAAACAAGAATGTGTGGGAATTGAAATCCTCATACATGGTTGGAAAGAATGTAAAATGGTGAAACCACTGCAAAAAATAATTTGGCCATTGTTCAAACAGAATTACCATGTGCTGGACCAAATGAAGAGTTGTTCAAACAAAATTTGTACTCTACTGTTTCTACTAGTCTATTGTAATAGATAAATAATGAGAACAACCCAAATATCCATCAACTGATGAATAAAGAAACAAATATAGTATATCTATACAATAGAATATTATTTAGCCATGAAAAGGAACAAATCCTGATACAGGCTATATAACATGGATGAACCTTGAAAACAGTATGCTAAGTTAAATAAACTAGACACAAAAAGCCACATATTATATGATTCCATTTATATGAAATATCCAGAATAGGCAAATCCATAGTGACAAAAAGATTTGTGGTTTCCAGGGGTTGGGAGGAAAGGGAATAGAGAGTTCCTGCTTAATGGTTACAGGGTTTCTTTTTGGCATATTGAAAATGTTCTGGAACTAGATAGAGGTAATTATTGCATAACATCATGAATATACTAAATGCTACTGTATTGTGCATTTCAAAATTCTTAAAATGGTAAATTTTATGTCATGTGTATTTGTCACAATTTTTTTTTTAAAGCTTTTATTTATTTATTCATGAGAGATAGAGAGAGAGAGAGAGGCAGAGGGAGAAGCAGGCTCCCCGCACAGCGGGGAGCCCAATGCGGGACTCGATCCCAGGACCCTGGAATCATGACCTGAGCTGAAGGCAGACGCTTAACTGCCTGAGCCACCCATGTGTCCCGTATTTGTCACAATTTTTGAAAAAGCAAACTCCTTACCATTATCTACAAAGCCCTATACCCTATCTGGTTATTGACTACCTCTGAACTCTTTTCATACCACTGCTCTTGCTCATTATACAGCAGATATACCAGCCTTCTTTCTGTTCTACATACAATTGAAGCTTCTCCTTACCTAGGGATCTTTGTTTCCTTTGCCTAGAAAATTCCTCCCTCCCCATATTTGCACATGGCTGCTTCCTTTCTCAGAACAAATGTCACTTTCTGAAAGTAGCTTTCTTTGGTTACCTTATTTAAAGAGAATTTCACTCACCCTACTCCTAGATACTTCTTATCTCTTTACCCTGTGTATATTCTTCATACCACACATTATATGAAATTATCTTACCAATTATTTGCATACTTGTTTACCTATCTCCCCCCATTAAAATATAACCTTCAAGAGAGCAGAAATTTTGTGTGTTTTTTTTAATTGCAGTGATCCAAGCATCTAGAATAGTGTCTGACACATAGTTGTTTAATAAGTAATTATTGAATTAGTGAATGAAAAGATATACTTGACACATTAGCTAATTCTCAGAGCTTCTCTGTTTACTACAGTGATTCTAGTGTGAAAGTCACACACCAAAAATTATGTCTTCTATAATAACTGGGCAGCTATGGATGCCTTCTGGTCTCTGGTGGGATGAGCTCATGTATAGTGAGAGGGTGGTCTGTCACCACAAGTATGCTCACAAAATTCCGAGTTTCTTGTTCTGAGGATTTGACTTTCCTTTTTGTTCCAAACTTAAGGAATCAGAACATGAATAATAAAAGTC
This sequence comes from Leptonychotes weddellii, assembly GCF_054177405.1. NCBI lineage: Eukaryota > Metazoa > Chordata > Mammalia > Carnivora > Phocidae > Leptonychotes > Leptonychotes weddellii. Next base: position 35,067,088 of record NC_138385.1, read on the forward strand.
CTAAAATTATCTAGACTAGTACAGAAAAATTCAAGGGATTCTCATACTGACATAATAATAATAAATATAATTTACCTACCTTTACTATGCTAAATGGTTTATATAAGTAACGTCTTTAAAAATAAACCCTCCTTTGATCTCTTGATGCCCTCCCAGCTATGATCCCATTTCTACACTCCCCTTAACAGTGAAATTCACACAAAATTGTTTATACTTTTTTATTTCCAATTTTTCTCCACTTTAACAAGGATTTAGGCCCTACCACTCTACTGAAACAGCTCTTGTTAAGGTCACCAGCTGTCAAATGCAAAGGTCATATTTTTGTCTCCATGTTCATTAACTTCTCCACATCATTCAACACAATTGATCACTCCCTCCTCTTAAAATGTTATCTTCACTTGGCTTCTGTGATACCTTACTGTTAGATTCCTTCCTTCCTCACTGGCTGCTCCTTCACTGCTTCCTTTGCTGACTGACTTATTCCTCTTCTCACATCTCTAAATATTGGATTTCCCCAGGTGTAAGTACTATAGAACTCTTCTTAATAGGCACTCATTCTTGGATAATCTCATTCAGACCCATGGCTTTGAATCTCATCTATATGCTGATGGCCCCAAAATTTATAACTCCAGGTTGGCTCTCTCCCTTGAATTCTAGACTTGTGTATACATCAGCTTACATGATATCTCCACTTGGATGCCTAATAGGAATCTTAACTAAGCTTATACAAAACAGAACTCTTGATACACTTCATATCCAACAACTGGTTCCATTACCAATGATACATCCCCCTAAATGGTATAACCATTTACACAACTTCTAAAGCTATTACATTAGCATACATCTAAGGGTGCCTGGCTGGCTCAGTTGGTTAAGCATCTGACTTTTGATTTTGGCTCAGGTCATGATCTCAGGGTCATGAGATCGAGCCCCGTGTCAGGCTCTGCACTCAGCGGGGAGTCTGCTTGAGATTCTCCCTCTCCCTCTGCACCTCACCCCCCACTCTCTTGCATTCCCCCTCTCTCTCTTTCTCTAAAATAAATAAATAAATCTTTAAAATATATCTAGAGTCTAGAAAAATACATAGCACAAGGAAAGGGAACAATAAATATTAGTTGAATAAATTAATAAAATCAATTAATATAATCCTCATAAACTCTTCTCCACGTGATGTGATGGAGCTCAACCCTGCAGGATATAGAAGATAGGAACAAACCTCCTTCCCATTGTAGCAGCTAAGAAAAAAGGAGCTATCTATCTATCTATCTATCTATCTATCTATCTATCACCCAACAAGGGAAGATTCCTCTATATGTATGTGGAAATTAACAACCTCTTTCCTTCTGTGGGCATCTGGAAAGTCTGGATATGAAGTAAGGTTTGTTTTTGCTGTAGACAGAGGCACTCTGCTGGAGGGAGGGAAGCAGCAGAACCTTTTACAGCCTCATTGGTTGGCATGACAGGTCAGAATTTGGAGGAGCCTCAAATCCACATTCAGAACTCACCTTGCTTTGTCTCTATAGGCTTTTGCTCAGTGCTGGAATGACATTGGAGACTAAGAAATTGGATTGGGAAGTCAGAGACAGATCCATTGCAGTCTCATGATTTATAAGAGAGAAAGTCTAGGTAGAGAAAAGGTTCTCTATTAAAGGGGAAGGATCTGCTTTTAAATTTTGCCCTTGAGACTTAGTGGCAACTAAAGCCACAACCCAGTGTTACCTAGCTCAAGTCCTATTTGGCTTGAGATGATTAGCTCCTTACTAATTTTCCTGACAATGACCATACCCTCTCTTGGAGGAAAAAAAAAACTTTGACATTAGAATTTATAGTCATTTTATGCACAATGTTCAGCATACAAAGATTATGAGACATGGGGAAACAGGAAACTGTGACTCTTAATCAATAGGAGAAATAATCAGTAGAAGTAGACCCACTGGTGATCCATGTGGTTGTACCTCAAAACATTATGCTAAGTGAAAGAAACCTGACACAAAGTATCACATATTGTTTGAATACACTTGTATGAAATATCCAGAATAGATAAATCCATAAAGACAGAAAGCAAACTAGTGATTGCCAGGGTCTATGAGGAGGGGAGAATAGAGAGTAACTAATTAATGGGTATGGGGTTTTCTTTTGGGGTGTTGAAAATGTTTTGAAACTAGAATAGGTGGTTGCACAACATTGTAAATGTACTAAATGCCACTGAACTTTATACTTTAAAATCATTAATTTTCACCAACATATAGTATATAAGTTTCTGTTGTAGTGTTCAATGATTGAACATAATGAAAAAAAAACCTGTATAAGGGACCCACACTGTTCACACCCATGTTCTTCAAGGGTCAACTGTATTTGTTCATATGCCTAAAAGGGTGGAAGGGGAGATGGATGTCTGAAGAGGGGTAATTATTCTCACTGTGTCTATTTTTTTCTTTTGACCATATTTGAGATTTTTTTGCATGGCAAATATTAATTTTACTCTGAAAAAAATTATTAATTTTATGGGTGTGTATTTCACCTCAATTAAAAAATAATTCCTTGAATGGGTTTACTAGCAGGCTGAATACAGCAGAAGAGAGGAATAGAGAACTCAAAGATAGTTCAATAAAAACTATCCAACTGAAACAGAAAAAATTATGGAAAGAAGAGAAAAAAGTGTAAGAAATACCTGGGAAATTGTTTGTCAGTCTAATATTTGTGTAATTAGAACCCCAGAGGGGCGCCTGGGTGGCTCAGTCGTTAAGCGTCTGCCTTCGGCTCAGGTCATGATCCCAGGGTCCTGGGATCGAGCCCCATGTCTGGCTCCCTGCTCGGCGGGGAGCCTGCTTCTCTCTCTCCCTCTGCCTGCCACTGTGTCTACTTGTGCTTTCTCTCTATCTCTCTGTCAAATAAATAAATAAAATCTTAAAAAAAAAAATCTTTAAAAAAAAAAAAAAAAGAACCCCAGAATGAAGAGCAAAAGAAAAAGCCAGAAAAATATATTAGAAGAGGTAATGGCTGATAATTTCCCAAAAGTGGTAAAAAAACATTGGGGTGCCTGGGTGGCTCAGTTGGTTAAGGGTCCAACTTTTGATTTTGGCTCAGGTCATGATCTCAGGGTAATGGGATCGAGCTCTACACTGAGCATGGAGCCTGCTTGAGATTCTCTCTCTCCCTCTGTTCCTCCGCCAATTGCTTGCATGTGCTTTCTCTCTCTGCTTAAAAAAAAAAAAGTTTAAAAGACATCAACCTGGGGCGCCTGGGTGACTCAGTCGGTTAAGCGGCTGCCTTCGGCTCAGGTCATGATCCCAGGGTCCTGGGATCGAGCCCCGCATCGGGCTCCCTGCTCAGCAGAGAGCCTGCTTCTCCCTTTCTCTCTGCCTGCCGCTCTGCCTACTTGTGCTATCTCTCTGTCAAATAAATAAATTAAAAAAAAAAAAAAGACATCAACCATGGATTCAAGAATCTCAGTAAAGCCCAAGCAAAATAAACAACAAAATCATACCTAGGTATGTCATAGTCCAACTTCTGACCCAAGAATACAGGGGAAAACCTAAAAGCAGCCAGAGAAGGAAAAAGACAAATTGCCTTCAAAGAAGTGAAAATAAGACTAACAACATACCCTTCAACACAACACAATCCATGGATTCCAAGATATAGCATAGTCACATCTTTAAAATGTTATAAGAGAAAACTTCCACTCTGTACCCAGTGAAATATCCTTCAAAAAAGAAGGTGAAATAAAGGTGTTTTTGAACAAGTAAAAGTTGTGAGAATTCATTGCCATCAGAAATGAACTATATGAAATACCAATTCCTTCAGACTGAGGAAAATGATACTGCTTTGAAGAACAGAACTGCAGAAAGGAATGAGGAGCACCAGAAGGGATATATATGTGGGTAAATATAAAAGATTATTATTTATTTATTTATTTAATTTTTTAAATTAACATATAATGTATTATCTGTTTCAGGGGTACAGGTCTGTGATTCATCAGTCTTACACAATTCACAGCATTCACCATAGTACATACCCTCCCCAATGTCCATCACCCAGCCACCCCATCCCTCCCACTCTCCTCCCCTCCAGCAACCCTCAGTTTGCTTCCTGAGATTAAGAGTCTCTTATGGTTTGTCTCCCTCTCTGGTTTCATCTTGTTTCATTTTTCCCTCACTTCCCCTATGATCCTCTGTCTTGTTTCTCAAATTCCTCATATCAGTGAGATCATATGATACTTGTCTTTCTCTGATTGACTTATTTCACTTAGCATAATACCCTCTAGTTCCAACCACTTCGTTGCAAATGGCAAGGTTTCATTTTTTGATGGCTGCATGATATTCCAGTGTGTGTGTGTGTGTGTGTGTGTGTGTGTGTATACACATCTTCTTTATCCATTCATCTATTGATGGACATCTAGGCTCTTCCCATAGTTTGGCTATTGTGGACATTGCTGCTATAAAC
>NC_138385.1:35072030-35091764 GCF_054177405.1 Leptonychotes weddellii
CAAAAATGGACAGGGCAAGAAACAACAAATGTTGGAGAGGTTGTGGAGAAAGGGGAGCCTTCTTACACTGTTGGTGGGAATGCAAGTTGGTACAGCCACTTTGGAAAACAGTGTGGAGGTGCCTCAAAAAGTTAAAAATAGAGCTACTCTATGATCCAAAGCATAAATTTTTATAGGAGTGAATATTTACTAAAAACCTCATCAAAATTGAATCACATGCTCATTACCTACTTCAAAGGAAGTTAGAAAAATAAACATCTGGTGTTTTGACCTATATATAATTTTTTGGCCTATATATAATTGATACCTCTGCCACCAAAGAACAGAAGTAATGGATGTTGACTAGAAAGCTGACATAATCTGCTGCAAATTTCCAGAAACAAATGATCCACAAAACATTTCTTTCCATCTGAAGCTTTTACAATGTACTATTATCATTAATTAGTCCTACACTTAAACTTCCATGGCTAGGCTAAATTAGACAGTTTGAGATATTTCCTCCTTTAATATGAAGTACAAAACAAGCAGTGTATTTCCACCAGCAATGTTATCCTTATATATGAATTTCCATCCATTTGATGAAGTCATGTTAGAGCTTGACTCCAACATATTTCCCTCATTTTAACCAGAAGTTAGAACAAATGCTACAGTGTCTAGGCAGTATCCAATTTTTGAAAAGTAGAGGCTAGATCCTTTGACAATTTCCTCAAATATTTCTTGGTTGTAGAGTGCCTCAGTAAGATCCATTTTATTAAAACTGTTCCATCAGGCTGAGGTGTGTGTGTGTGTATTTAAAATAAAATATTTCTGTACTGAAACATCAAAGAAGATCACATAAGGTTTGATATGCTCAAATTTCCACTGAAAGATATTAGCGGTGCCACCATTTTCATGCTTAACCTTCAGGTTATCTAGGACTTAGGCTTATTTTTCCCATTTCAGCTACTGCCTTCACAAACTTATCAATGCACCTTTATCAATTACACCAAATTTGTAAACCATATGGCCAGTAGTGATAGACTTGACAAAGCCTATATGCCAAAGCCTATTGATGTGTAGGGCTTTACCATTTCCAATTTTGGCTTGAGTGTAATGATGGTTTTCACGACTTTCTTCTGGCATTGTCCCATTGCCCCACCCCATGTTTCTATCCTAGAAGTGAATACTCCCTGGTCTCCTAAATTAAATCCAGAATGCTATTTATTATTTAGTTAGTTAGTTAGTTAGTTAGTTTTTAGTTTTATTTAAATTCCAGTTAGTTAATATACAGTGTAATATTAGCTTCAGATGTATGATTGAGTGATTTAACACTTCCATACAATACCTGGTGCTCATCACAGCAAGTGCGCTTCTTAATCCCCATCACCTATTCTACCCATCCCCCTACCCACCTCCCCTCTGCTAACCATCAGTTTGTTCTCTGCAGTTAAGAGTCTGTTTCTTAGTTTGCCTCTCTCTTTTTTCCCCTATGATCATTGTTTTAAATTCCACATATGAGTGAAATCATATGGTATTTGTCTTTCTCTGACAGACTTAATTTGCTTAGCACAATATTATAGCTCCATCCACATCACTGCAAATGGCAAGATTCCATTCTTTTTTATGGTTGAGTAATATTCCCTTGCATATATATATATATATTCTTTATCTATTCATCAGTCAATGGATATTTGGGTTCTTTCCACGATATGAAATCCAGAATTTTAATTAGGAGGACCTACTAATACCTAAAGAGAGAATGGTGAGATTGAGAAGGAAGTTCTAAATCTAGAATTTTCTCCCTCTGTGAATTGGATGGGGGCTGTGCTTAAGACGATAAGCATAAGATTGAGTTACAGGAATCTTTTCTCATGCGAGAAACTATTTAGAAAGATTGAAAAGTAGATATTTAGAGTACAGACTCAGCAGTGAGGAAGAAGATGGTGCAGTAGAAGGATCCTAAGCTCACCTCATCCCATAGGTACAACTAATAACACCAATATCAGTGTAAATAACCCAAGAAATGACCCAAAGACTGGCAGAACAGACTCTCCTCAGCTAAATGTAAAGAAGAGGCCACATTAAAGAGGGAAGGAAGGGCAAAGAAACAATTGGGAGCTGAAAGGGCCCATTGTACTGTTCACAGGAGGGAAGGATGTGGCAGACATAGAGAGGGGAAAGAAACAGACCACCACAACAGGCACCCCAGACATGGGGGACCTGCAGGGAGATGACAAATCTCCATAACATTTGGCTTTGAAAACCAGAGGGGCCTGGCTTCATGAGTTCTTACAATTAGTGTGGCTTAACACCTGGAACTTTAAAAATCAGTAAACTTGGCTCTGGAAGAGTCTGGAGGGTGGTAGGAAACTGAGTCCTGTCCTTAAGGAGATAACAAAACAAACAGCAAAGATACAGCACAGAAGCAGTTTGAAAAATGCCTGGGGTATACAGGAAATAGATTTATTTACTAATCTCAGAGCATGTGCTGGAGGGGCAGGGATCTTTGGGAGAATTCTCCAAGAACAAAAGAGCTGGTGGGTGCCATTTCTGTCCCCTGACCTCTGGCCTAAATACAGGGACACCTGCAGGAACCAGCCCAGACCCAACACTCTCCACCTAGCTTACTAACAGTGCATCCTGCCTCTGCCTGCTTCTGTGGTTCTGCCCCCTCCAAACCAGCCCACATTGGCAGAAGTTTCCCAGGGGGCTGCACATCCCCTCCCACAGTGTACCAACATGGACTTTGCTGGCACCATGCACCTCAGCCCCAGCTTCTCCTGCAGACCTGCCCTCTCCAATACACCCTTGGCTGGGGCCCATCCAAAGTGGTGCCACAAGCCTAGCAGTGTGCAAGTAGCCCTGACAGAGGCCATCACCACTCCAAAATGACTTCGGCCCCAGAGGGAGGAAGATAACCACAAATACCAGTACAACTGTGGCCCCAGCAGTGGACTGGGGGCATACATTGGGTCTGACTGCAGGCCCCGTCCATCAACAAAAGCTTCTCAGGGGACAACACGGGAAAGTGCCTTGCATTTCTGTGGTACTGCGTCTCTGGCAAATGCCTGGCCCGACTCAATTCAAGCCCAAGGCAGCCCCAGATTAACACCTTAACAACATAGATACTGCCCACAACAGACAAAGAGGGTCATTTTAGGTGACTGGACTGAAGGCAAAAGTGGCTCAGCCACAATAGTAGCATGCATACAGCACACATAGGAGACATTCCTGAAGCACTAGTTTCTGGTGAACAGGGGACATTGCACTGAAGGACACTACAGGACCTCTTCTTCATAAGACCACTACTTTAAAGAGCAGGAGACGAAGCTGACTTTCCTAACACATAGAAATAGACACAGAGGGTTAGACAAAATGAACAGACAGAGAAATATGTCCCAAATGAAAGAATAGGACAAAACCACAGCAAGAGGCCTAAGTGAAATGGAAATAAGTAATATGACTGAGAGAGAATTTAAAGTAATAGTCATAAAGATACTCACTGGACTTGAGAAAAGAGTGGAGGACCTCAGTGGGGCCCTCAATAAAAAGATAGAAAACATACAAAAGAACCAGAGATAAAGAACTCAATAACTGAATTAAAAATACACCATATGGAATAAATAGACTAGGGGAAGCAAAAGAACAGATCAGTGACCTGGAGGACAGAGTAATAGAAAGCAATCAAGCTGAACAAGAGAAAGGAAAATATAATAACAAAAATGAAAACAGACCAAGGGAACTCAGTGACACCATAAAGCATAATAACATTTGCATTATAGGGATCCCACAGTAGAAGAGAGAGAAAAGGGGGAAGAAATTTTATTTGAAGAAATAATAGACAAACCATGAGAGACTATGGACACTGAGAAACAAACTGAGGGTTCTAGAGGGGAGGGGGTGGGGGGATGGGTTAGCCTGGTGATGGGTATTAAATAGGGCACGTACTGCATGGAGCATAGGGTGTTATACGCAAACAATGAATCATGGAACACTACATCAAAAACTAATGATGTAATGTATGGTGATTAACATAACATAAAACCAGAAATAATAGCTGAAAACTTCTTAAATCTGGGGAAGGAAACAGAAATCCAGATCCAGGAGGCAAGAGAGCCCCGACATAGTAATTAAAATGGTAAAAAGTAGTGATAGAGAAATTTAAAAGCATCAAGAGCAAAGAAAACAGTTGCATACAAGGGGAACCCCATAAGGCTATCAGATGATTTTTCAGCAGAAACTTTGCAGGTCAGAAGAAATTGGCATGATATATTCAAAGTGCTGGGGGGGAATAACTGCAACCAGGAATACTCTATCCAGCAAGCCTATCATTCAGAATAGAAGGAGAGATAAAGAATTTCCCAAACAAAAGTTAAAGGAATTCATCACCACTAAACCAGACCTACAAGAAATGTTAAAGGGGACACTGAGTGAAAAGGAAAGACCATAAGTAAGAGTAAGAAAAGTAGGAAGCACAAAATCAGTAAAATTAAGTATATCTATAAAAATCAGTCAAGGAATTTACAAAATAAAAGGATATAAAGTATGACATCATATACCTAAAACTTGGAGGGAGGGAGAGGAGTAAAGAATGGGTTCAAACTTAAAAGTGCAGACTCTGGATCTGGGTTCAAATCTCAGCTCCACCATTAACTAGTGTGTGAGCTTGAGCTAGTTCACTCACCTTTCAATACCTCAGTTTCCTAATCTAACAACTACCACATAGGGCTGAAATGAGTTAATGTGTATTGGTCTGGGGGTGCAAGTATTATCAAACACCTGTGGATGAAGTGAGCAAAAAAGAGAAAGATTTCTTCTGCCTTGTGGGATTTTACCAATATGAAAGGATGCCCTAAATTATCTTGGGAGAGAGGCTGCTATGTTCCAGCAGTTGATGGGGGAAAAAAATGACTAGTAATTTGAACTACCTGGAGATGTTAATTTATTTAGAAGGCACAATCATATTAGCCAAGAACTTGGAGAAACATGAGGACTGTTTCTGGTATGAGACCACTTGGAAGATGCAAGCCTGGAAGTATCCATTGACAAATGCCAATTCTACCAGTCCTGGATCATGTAGGGTATATTTTGCCATAACTGGAGGTGATCACAAATTCTAAAAAGAGTTTTACTCTTATTAACTAGCCCTGTTCACAAATTATAGGAAATTAAGGATCTTCTTGGGTTTCATTGGGCACTGTAGATTTGTGAAACCCCTTCACAAACCAACTTAGAGTAGTCAGATTAAAAATGGGAAAGTTCACCCAGTTACCCCATCCCCCCACCCTGTCCCCTCCAGCAACCCTCAGTGTGTTTCCTATGCTTAAGAGTCTCTTATGGTTTGTCTCCCTCTCTGATTTCATCTTGTTTTATTGGGGTAACTGGGTGATGGACATTAAGGAGGGCATGTGATATAATGAGCACTGGGTATTATATAAGACTGATTAATCACTGACCTCTACCTCTGAAACCAGTAATACATTATATGTTAATTGAATTGAAATAAAAATAAATAAATTTTTAAAAAGAGGGAAAGTTCAATGATCAGACAGAGGGTTGGCTGGTATTTTACTCCTTTATTAGACATTGGTTAGAAAAGCCTATCTATAGGTACTTTAATCATTGATGACTTGCTTAAGCTCCTGTCCTAATGTTTGTTGGCCTCATCAAACCCTGTATTTAACATCCTTTTAAAATAAATATTGTGGTTTGTCAGGAAAATTATGAAGATATAATATATATATATACATATAGTTATTGCTATATAAGTATGAGTCTTTCTGAAGCTGAGACTCAATATCCTGTTTGCAAAATAAAATTCTTGACTTTAAAATGGGCTCTTACAGAGAATACATTTATGGTGTGCCTTTTCATTTTTTTTTTGTTTCAAATTTTTATTTAAATTCTAGTTAGTTAACATAGAGTGTAATATTGGTTTCAGGAGTAGAATTTAGTGGTCCATCACTTGCATATAGCCCCAGTGCTCATCATAACAAGTGCCCTCCTTAATTATGGTGTGCCTTTTCAGATGTACTGTTTACCAATATGAAGCTCAGTGCTTTCAGCAGTAGTACTAATAAAATTTAATTTTATTATTCAATATAATATTTTCTATAAACCTGGGATCAAGATTAAGATATTGATGCTGTCTCTCATAACACATACCAACAAGCTATTGAAACTATCCCCAATGAAGGGTTCAAAGCTATCTGTAGTTGCCAAAGTATAGGAAACTTTCCTGAGTTAAATATAGCCAAAAGATTGATGCTGCCTCCAGAAACTTGGTCTATGTTGGGGACCACAACTCTGTGGTCATGGAAACTTGCCAAATGTTCCAACTAGAAGTCAGACCTGAAGGAAAGGACAATGGACAAAATGCAAGCTAAAATGGGTGATTAAAGGAAAAACTAAAGGCCTCCTAGAAGAAACTACATGTTATCTTGAAGTTTGCTTGAAGAATAGCATGAGAACTGATTAATGGTATATTACATTATATCCAGTGCAAGAACAATGGGAACAACTGGTTAAACCTCAAGAATGCTATTACCATGGTTGTGAGAGTTTTATGTGGTGGCATTAGCTGTTTGGGGAAGGAAAGAACTATATACACAGAATCTATTTTGGGGCTGAAGATGACTAAGGGCACCAAAGTCAAATGTGAAATTTCTAATTTGCATTTTAAAAAAAATGTTGCCAACACCCAGCTTTCCTGGAAGCCATTCAAAGCCAAATACAATGAGAGTTAGAGAGTGTAGCCTCCTTACTGTGCCCTGAATAGCCAAATGGAGCACAATAAAATGCATTCCCAAAGAGACAAATCTTACTCTTCGCCAATCAGCCACATGCTCAGAATCCATAAGAATGTGCAGGAGAGTGTTACCTTTGTGGGAGAACTGGAAGTAACTTTTCCACACTTTGCAGCTCATCCTGCCTGCTCCACTACAGGTGTGTTGAATCTCTGTCATTCTTGGAGCCACCTATGTAGTCACCTTTGTCCTGGGGAAACTCGTCCCTCTTTGGAGTCATTATCTCTTTCTTCATTCCTCCACAGGTTTCTCCTGTTGTTAAACCTCTGTTTCCCTCTTCTGAGCTTCTACATTTTGCTTGTTTCAGTCTTTGACCCAGGTGGGTTGTCATTTGTTCCATCTAGCTCTTTCATTAAAGATGGAAAGGTCTTTAAATCCATGTGGATGGAGGATGGGATGAAGAACAGCTACCCCTGTCAGTCTGGACTTGAACACAACTCCTAAGAGATATTATGCTAAAAATTCTGTCTCTTTAGTCTATTTACAGTTGCATGTCAAATAGCCTCTTTCTATTATCCCAGTTTCTCTGTATTTGTACCCAGTACCTCACCAAAACACACACAACATTCTAAGAAAGAATCAGTTAAATCAAGAGACTACAAAGATTTTACTATTGTGAAATTATAATGGGAAATTTATGTTGTCTGCCGATAGTGTAATGAGGTCCCGGTCCACCCTCCACCCTCTACATACCAGTATCCATTTGCTTCTATTCATAAACTAGGAGAGGTTTTTGTTTTTATTCTGGAGAGAGGAACTCAAAAAGATGAAAATAGAGAATGAAGATGATGATACAGGATGTGTCCCCAGCCATGTGAACTGAGTGACCCTTTGTAGTTAGAGAAAGGTGAGAGATGGGGCATTCAAAAAAGTCTCTGAAACTCTGGGCACAAGCAAGTTGGCTTTAGAACCCAGCAGCACAGGGCAACACAGAGTAGAGAAGCCCTTTCTTTTGCCTTTTTATGGGACCCAATACACGTCTGATATCCCAAGGATGGGCATTTTAGAATCATCTAAAGACAGTCTACTTGGGACTACACATAATATCAGTGGTGATGCTTTTCTGAGTAGCTTTATGGTAGCAGATACAGACAAATGGGATCCAGAAAAGGAAGAAAGAACAGAATAGATGCTGAGTGGAAATCACAGCTGATAGGTTAGTTTGTAGTGACACGTAGGCATTTCTTTGCTACACTCTCCCAGCAGACATTTGTATTACATACATATACACATACACACATATTCTTTAAAAATGTATTGATTGAATGAATGTGTATGTAGAAACACAAAAGAATCTGCAGATAATTGTTATAATTAATAAGTGAATTTTGAAAATTCACTGGGTAAAAAGTCAATATGGAAATATCAATTTTATTTCCATATACTATCAACAAGCAATTGTAAATGAAGTTTTAAAAGATACATTTACAACAACATGGAATACCTAGAAATTAATCTAACAAGACCTCTACACAGGAAACTACAAAATATTACTGAAAAAAGTTGAAGCAAATGTAAACAAATGGAGGAATTTGCTAAGTTCATGGACAGGAGCACTCAATATTGTAAAGACATCAGTTCTCTGCAAACTGAGTTATAGATGCAATTCAACCAATCCAAATCTCTGCACATTCTTTTTTTTTTTTTTGGTGAAAATTGACAGGCTGACTCTAAAATTTATAAAGCAGTACAAAGAGCCAAGAACAGCCAAGACAATCCTAAAGAAGAACGAAGTTGAAAGATTGACAGTATCAGATAGCAAGACTCATAAAACTACATTAATATAGTTTGGTCTTTTCAAAAGTGTAGACAAATAAAGCAATAGAACAGAGTAGAGTCCAGAGATAAACCCATAAACCCACATATGTATGGACATTTGATTTATGACAAAAATGACACTGCAGGGCATTGGGGAAAGGAATTCTTTTAAATTAATCATCTGAGTCAATAGAATAGCTATAAAGGAAGAAATGAATCTAGACCTCAACCACACACTTATATGAAAATAATTTCAAGGTGGATCTAAATGTGAAAGATCTAAAGTGAAAGTTAAAACACTAAAGCTTTTGGAACATAACATAGTAGAATATATTCATGACTTTGAAATATCAAAGATTTCTTAAATGGAACACAAATTTTACACTAACCATTAAATTAAAAGATTAATAAATTGGAATACATTAAAATTTAGAATGTCTGACTATCAAATTATACCATGAAGAGAGTGAAAAAGCAAGTCAAAGAATGAGATGTTTGCACAATATAAAACTGACAAAGGACTCGTATACAAAATGCATAAAGAACTACTACAAATCAGTAAGAAAGAGAGAAAACCCTATAGAAAAATGGGCAAAAGACTTGAATAGGCATTTAATAAAAGAAGATACACAAACGATGACTAAACATATTAAAAGGTATGCAACATCATTAGTCATCACAGAAGTTTAAATAAAATCTGCAAAGATATATCACTACACACCCACCAGAATGCCTGATATTAAAGAGTGACAACAGCAAATAATAGGATATGGGGCAACAGACACTCTCATATATTGCTGGTAAAAATGTAAATTGGTACAACTTTGGCATTCTGTACTAAATCTGAACATGTGAATATTACAAGTGTATATAAAAGGACTAGAACTACTGTAACCTTTCAATAAAATGATGTATAAGGTAAATGGGAGTAGTTTTTCCCGGATAAAGGGAAAAAGCCAGTTGGGTTAGAGAAAGATTCTCATGGGGCATGGCTTCTAAGAGTAGTTGCTTTTTGACTGTCAGGTTTTTTTTTTTGTTTTTTTTTTTTTAGCTAAGTGGGGTGCCAACATGAAGATAAGAGCTGGGTATCTACGGAAAATTGGTGTAATTTTGAGAAATAATTTCTGTGAAGGAGAAGGAAGGATTGTTAACAGATGAGAAGAATTCTTCACTGAAAGAATGTTCCAAAACTATCTTTATGAAGTCTCATAAAGATGCATGATATAAACTATTTCTTTGGTTCCCCCAATATCTTTGGTAAAGAATCTATAGCCCTTTTTTTTTTGAAACAGCATTTGGGAAGGTATAAGGAAGATCATTACTAGAAATCAGATTTTACTGCTAGCCAATCATCATGAGCAGAGTCAAGGGGATGAAACCAACCTTGCTTTATTTTTTCCCATCAAATCATCAGTCAATCCAAAATTTTCCTCTAATGGGCATTTGGGAATCCCACCTTTTCCCTCCACCTCCTCTACTTCCAAGAGATCTTATTAAGTCTTGCTCTTACCCCCTACCTTTCACTCTTGAGTTCTTCACCTGTGATGACTTTATGTAGGTGCTTTAGATCCTTAGAGGTCTGTGAAGTAAACAGACCTTCAGTTGATATTTCTGACAGTTCGCTAATATGCTAACATGCTACCTGCCCCAAGCTCCCAAGAAGAGGAAAGAGAAGAGAGAGAAAGAAAACTCCCACAAGAAATGCAGTTTTATTAATGCTGTGTGGGATTGCATTTATTTAGGATTTGCACTGGTAGACTGTGAGTAAGAGCAAGGGCTGCCCATGGGGATCCTGTCACACATTGGTGGTTCTGTTATTATTCCCACCATGTTTAATAAGTATTATAACCTTGTTATTATTGAAATAAATGAACTACCTCTTGGAGGTGGCCCTTTCCCCTTATACCTGAAAGCCATTTTTGAGGATCAAAGAAATTCAGAAATGATGCAAGACTTATAGATCAGGAGAATCACTTTCAAAGGATCAGAAAGAATGTGTTGCTCAGGGAGGTGCAAAGGTTATAAATTCAATGAAGGAGGGTTTTAATTACAAGATTAATGATACAAACCAACTGGCATTAAACACATGGCAGAAAAGGTAGAAAAAAGAAACTGAGACCATTTGATGACAGTGGTTCACTGTGTGCTTGGAAAGTAGCCAAGAGGAGCTCAAGGGGGACAATTCTGGGTCCAAGGTTGTTGTAAAGTGGTACTATTACATAGTGCAAAATAGAAATATTAGAGGAAGTTTACAGAATAATATAGTGAAGTAGGGAAAGGGAGAGTACACATTCAGAAAATAGCAATGTCCATTGGGGAATGAAAAAGGTACTTCATAAATAGTATGTATTAGTGGGCTCCATTCTCCTCTCTGTAGGAAAAAGCAAAAACAGCTCTGAAAATTGCTGATAAATTACACACTAACAACTACGACTGATTGTGTGTGAAATTATACGCCCTATGAAGTGTGGCATAGAAGAAATTTAAGTGCCAACTTATTCCCAAGGAGAGCAAGTCTCATTAAGGCAAACAACTTTGCAAGACCCAAATATGATCTGTGTCACTTATCTGTTTAGCTGTGCTTTCCATTTTTAAATAATCATTGTGCATGGATGGGAAAGTAAACATTTAATTAATACTATAAGTTGCGGGGCACCTGGGTGGCTCAGTCGTTAGGCATCTGCCTTTGGCTTGGGTAATGATCTCAGGATCCTGGGATCGAGCCCCACATCGGGCTCTCTGCTCAGCGGGAAGCCTGCTTCTCCCTCTCTCACTCCCCCTGCTTGTGTTTCCTGTCTCGCTGTGTCTCTCTCTGTCAAATAAATAAATGAAATCTTTAACAAAAATAAAAAAATACTATAAGTTGCATTTCTTATAATTCAGAAAAGAGAATATTTATTTCATTTTGATGTTCTAGAATTCTCTAGTGGTTAGAAAAAGTGACTTTAAACTATTGAAGTTCCAGTTATTAAAAGAAAAACATACACGTACCTATTCCAGGCCAGATATCCTAGTTTCTCTGGCTACTTATAGGTAGATCACAGAAGGAAAGCCCCCCAAATTTGTGTACAGCTAATGTAAAGAAAAAGAATGGTTCATTACCTTTTCTCAATGGTAAAATTGAGAAATTCATGGTCTCTCTCTGCAGAGTATTCAGCCTTTTCCAACCAGGGTTTAGTTTGAAAGAGATGAATGTAAGCTAACATTTGTGCTGAAAGAGAATAGTCCCTGTGGTGCTTAAGTATCATGTGTGTCTTCCTGAAGAATATTCTTCACAAAGACCTAGATCAAGTATAACTAACCCCTAACATTTTCATTATGTAAGTTACTCCTGGTCACTTCCTCTTACAAGTATCTGAGAGTAAGAGAGAGATTCCTGGCTCATACAATATTCTGTAACTCTAATTCAATGATAGATGCATATATATGTGTCAAGCCAGATAACCCCTCATGTGCTAGTCATGATTTATTTTGATATTTTCTGCATGTGTCTCTAGATGACATATTTAGATGTTTAATGAATCATAGACCAAGACGTACTTTGAGATATCACTACCTGATTAGAATGACTTATTTATAGGGTATTCATTATTTAACAATTTGATCTTATCCACATATTTGCAATGAGTAGCACATATGTTACCCAAGTAAAATATTTACCAAGTATAAGTTAATTACGGTAGGTTTTTTTGGTAGGTTTGTGATAAGATACACATTGTAGAAATCAGCCCATTTACAGTGGGAAGCCTATCTGACTAGTGAAGGTAAAACCTCTTCAAGTGAACAGTTTTATCAGAGACTTAAAAGCAATGAAGTTCGGGCACCTGGGTGGCTCAGTCGTTGGGCGTCTGCCTTCGGCTCAGGTCATGATCCCAGGGTCCTGGGATCGAGTCCCACATCGGGCTCCCTGCTCTGCGGGAGGCCTGCTTCTCCCTCTCCCACTCCCCCTGCTTGTGTTCCTGCTTTCGCTATCTCTCTGTCAAATAAATAAATAAAATCTTTAAAAAAAAAAAGCAATGAAGTTCATTTCATTGAGTTTTAAGTTCAGAAGCAATTGAGTTCATGATGAAATAGTTTTTTAGAAAAAATAAATTGAATTTTTTCATTACTTTTAAATTAGTGTTTCTCCACACTAAACAAAAATTGAAAATATGTCTAATTAATTTTTCTCAAGAGAGAACAAAACCAATCTTGTCCTTTTTAATCCCTGAATTTCAATGAAGTAGGGTAGGTCCCCACTAGTCAATTTGCAAATGAGACATTTCTTTTAGGTGGGCCTTAATATTCACAAACTTACTTTTTTTGTTGAGCAATTTCATGATATTCTTCACTGCAGTTGACTAGACTTCAAGTATTACTATTGATCTATGCTTCCTTTTTTTTTTTTTTTTTTTACCATAAATAGCCCTTGAATTATCTGTTAGCTCCCTGGGGGACTCTTAGGTTTACATCAGGATCAGGAGAAAACTATATGAGAGTCAAAGCAATGCACAGATGAAACGACTCCTTTCCTACATTATTTCAAGGAGGGGGTGCCATTCTGTTTTACCCAAAAGGAAGGGGAAAATAGACCTGGCTGGAGCTTTCATGGTGATAAGAGAAGAACCATTCAGAACCCTGTTCTGTACTAAAATAAATAGTTCCTCTGTTGCTATGGCTTTATAATTTACCCAACAAACATCTAGAAAGACAGCAGCATGTTCCAAAAAAGTTTAGAGATGTTAAAAAAAAGTCTTAAATTTATTCATAAGGGAGATTCTATTGCATTACATGGGCCAATGTTTTACATTATCTTTATGTCTTCAGAGACTATGCTTGGAGTTAGAAAGACTTCAGTTCAAGTTCTAATATAAGTGTTTTCCCTTTCTCTGTGATTATGATGGGAGCTGGTGGAGAATGATGGATGCATGCATGTTTATTCACATACACAAAGTAAGGAGTCAAGGGAACATCATCCTCCATCTTAATAATACCAAGGAGTTCTGCCAACTCTGAGATTTTCTCACTTGGCTCTTAAGGAAGTTTTCCAATCACCAGGGTATTCTTTTAAAGGCTTAGACAGTAACATACATGTAAACAGAAGGGGCCTGTTAACTAAGGTAGTTGGACAACTCTTTCCAAGCATAATTTCAGAAGGCATGTCATTGATTCATTGATTCATTCAAAGGAACCAAAGTTTATAAACCTGACTCAGTGCTGGAGACATAATGATCAATAAACAGGGTCCCTGGCCTCAAAAGTCACTCAGACTAGTTGGAAGGACGAAGTAAATACCCAATTTTAATGTAGTATGATAATTACTAAAAATAGTGGTGAGATGAATGACACCAGGAGTCCTCTCAGGATAGCCTGGTGATGAGCTATATTGGACCCCTCTGCCCTCAATGATAGGAGCTGCATCTGACGTCAACTTCTCCCAAGGCCTCCAGATACTAAGAAGTTGGCATTACCAGCAACTCCCAGGAAAATTGACACCCAGGCTCAGATCATTTGTTGTCAAAACTCGAGTTCTTTTTGCTCTTCTGGCAAAGCTGCTCTCTCAATTGCTCTATAAAAAGGGAGAGCCACAGGGGCCTGGGTCCCTCTCCTGTAGCACAGACTCAATGTGTCCAGCTGCATCTGGCCCTTGCACAGCTTTCCTCAGGATTTCAGTAGGACAGGGAACTGTGCATCTACTCCTGGTGTCCACCTGAGCACTGTGCATGACATTTGAGGATTCTATGGGAGCATGTAGGAAAGGTTCCCATCCTGTCTGGATCATGGGTGCTTCTCAGAGGCAGTGAGGTCTACAATAAAGCCACCGGCCTGAGTAGTTAATTAGGTGAGGAGGAGGAAAAGCAAGGTAAGAACGCCTCAGGCAGAAAAAAACATCAGACTTGCAAACTTGAAGATGAGTGACACTTAGTGTGCTAGGGAAAGTTAAGACTAGTTCTGCATGGCTGAACTATCTTGGGAGGAGAAAAATGAAGAAAGATGAAGCTGAGGAAGTTAGCAAAAGATAAACACGAATGAAGCCATAGTGAAGACTTGGGATTATACCTTAAAAGTAACTGGGAAGTGCTCGTAAGATTTTTTTTTACAACATATTCATAGGTTACTTCTACATATTTATTCATAGTTAAGGAAATAGCCACCACTCTGTAACCCCAGCTGCACAACCCAGAGTTATTATTTCCCTTTTTTATTTCTTCTGGTGTCTATTTTATAACTCTTAATTCTGTTATCTATTCTATTTTTTATTTATCAATTTTACATATTATGATATAATGATATTATAATTATGATATTATTATGAGCCTATGAAGATGATTTAATTCATTAATCCCATTCTTAATTTTGATGTTTTATTATTTTTGTTCTTTGTAAATAATATATACTTGACCTTCCTTATCTCATTTTTTTTCTTAACACTACCTATTAACCCCCACTCTGTGAAATGAAAATATTGGCATGCAGGCTCTTACCTTGTGCTTACCTCCCTGCTACTACTCCTTCCCAGCCCCCCCAACTGTCTTGGCAAAACCGATAACATTATATTCTGCTTTATAACCAGATTAAGTCTTACATGCTTTGTTTATAGGTAGATTCTAAAGTTTAAAAACCCAAACCAACATTACATTATGATGACTATCTAAATACTGAGCAGTGATAGCTCAAGTTGTTTGCTGGGTTATATTCTTGTCTCTGCAGATCCAATGTCAACCCCATGTCTAGTGCATCAGTTGCCCAAATCATGAAATACACTTGGACAGCTTTCTGGTTTTTCCTATAGTTTTTAGTTGTTGAATTCACTTTCAAAGAACCTGCAGAAGAGCCAAGAACTTTGGGGCCCTAATCCTTAAATTTCGCTCAGTATATTCCACAGAAATCCCCTCTACCTTTTTAGTTTTATAAATTCTCAGTCAAATGCTGATACCAGATAAATTCTGTGGAGACTATTGATATGAATGTGGGTCCAAAATGTATGCCTCATCATCCCCACAGAGTTGCTGTGTGGCTTTGCCTGTCTGACTTGATGACATCTCCTCAGTTATTTGCTCGAAATTCACTTATTAATGGAGCCAACTTTATGACTCAGCAGTTTCCTAAGAGGCTCAAAGTCAGCCAGGTTGCAGCAATAGACTGTGCCCTGAAGAAAGTTGAGATTCGAGGCTTCTCAAGCTGGTCATATTTGTTATCCCTTTCCTAGTGCTTTATGCCAGCTGAAAAAAGGCTGTTCTCTGCAGGCTTGTACCAGTTGGATTTCCAGCATGAGATGAAGCTGAACTTACTACCAACCCCAACAGTAAAAAGGAGTATGATACTTGGGGCATTTGCACCTTGAGGACAAAAGAACTTGATTTCTTTGACTTGTCCAGTTACCAAATCTTCTCCAGGTAGAAGTGAACTATTTTTATTTGACACGTGATGTGGCATATCAGCAAAAAATGAAACTGGAATTTTGCCCCTCCATAAAAACAATTACAAAACTGGCAAAACTGTCAGAATCAAATTTTTAGTTAATCTCAAAACTAACCAGAGGCTTTCAGCAACATGGGGAGCACTTATTCAAGAAAAACAGCTGATTTTTAGTAAGAACAGCAAGTTTTGTGGTGTTTTAACTTACTCTAGCCCTATCCTTCATCCTCTAGGTTGCCTTGAAAATACCACCCCACATTCCCAATATCAGAGGGAGCAAAAAGGACTGTATTCACAAAGAATTAAACATTATTATTCATAGCTAAAAAAGTGGAAACAACCCAAATGTCCATCAACTGATGAATGGATAAGCAAAATGTGTTGTGTTTGTACAATGAAATATTATTCAGCCATCAAAAGGAATGAAGTACTGATGCATGCTGCAGTGTGGATTAACCTTAAAAATACTAAGCTAAATGAAAGAACCCAGATGCAAAATGCCACATATTATGATTCCATTTATATAAAATGTCTAGAATAGGCAAATCCATAAGGACAAGAAGTAGATTAGTGGTTTCTAGGGAATGAGGGTAGGAGGAATTGAGAGTGACTGCTAATAGGTAAAAAATATCCTTTTTGGAGTGATGAAAATGTTCTGTAATTAAATAGTTGTGATGATTGCACAACTCTGTAAATATACTGAAAACTTTGTACACATTAAAATGATAAATTTTGTGTTATTTGAATCTCAATTAAAAAATTGCTAACACACACACACACACAAGCTTGAGGAAATCCACAACTACCTTATGTCCCTACCAACTGTAGCTTTATTATTTGATCAGCTTTAGAATTTCCAGTAAAGTTGTAGTCATTAGGGGCATTGTCTATAAAAGTAAGATGTTGGCATGTGGAAGAGGGTGCTCCACTGATAGGAAAGCTAGTTTGGATCACATACAAGCTGCCATCGCAGGCTGTTTTCACTGGGCTCAAGGTCAATTTTAGGTTATAAAGACCTTGGACAGTCTTCCAAGAGGTATGGGAAAACCAGTCAGCTTCGCACTTTGTTGAGGAACAGCTGACAGCCTCAATTCCAAAAACCACAAAACCAAGATAAACAATAATGATGAGAAATGACCTATAATTAGGTACATGTGTATGACTAAATTCTAAGTAGATTCTAGGTACTGGATATGAAGTGGGAAGGATGAAGAGAAAGTTGGCAGTCTTGATCTGAAAGATGTCCTTCTTGGTTTGTGGCCATTGTTGTGCATGAGCATAAGTGATACCCCATAGTTTTGGGCAATTTTTATGTGCCAGACACTGGGAACCGTGCTTTGCCTATTAGTACATATAGAAAGTATAACTATTATTCATATTATACTTCTAGATTGAATCTAAAAGAGACCAAGAAGGGCACCTGGGTGGCTCATTTGGTTAAGCGACTGCCTTCAGCTCAGGTCATGATCCTGGAGTCCCGGGATCGAGTCCCGCATCGGACTCCCTGCTCAGTGGGGAGTCTGCTTCTCCCTCTGACCCTACTCCCTCTCGTGCACTCTCTCTCACTCTTTCTCTCTCAAATAAATAAATAAAATCTTTTTTAAAAAATAAAAGAGACCAAGAAGACCCACAATTAGAACACAAAGCCCATGTTCCCAACATTTCCAAAACACTTCTGTGGATGCCTATCTGCTAACCAACTCCATTAGCTTCTCAGGGATGTCTTAGACTGAATTGCTAGTTTTTGTTGGTATTTGGACACTGAATCGAGACAAATCTTCTGGAAACCTGGCTGTGTTCCCTTCAGAGGTGTGACACAGCCGCCATGGCCTTTGGAGCAGAGCCAATTCCTACATCAAGGTCAGTTCCTTTTGTGAAGAGAGGCAGAGGTTCACAAAGGTGCAGTGGAGTCAGATGGAAGACAGACTCTTAAGAAAGAGACATAGGTTCAAACACAGTGGATGCTGGATTAAAGAACAGATTTGAGTCTGAGAGAGTTATGGGGAACTTAAAAGCAGACTTTCTAGGCTTTGTACTCCAGGCCTCACCTGAAAAGGATGGAATTTGAACCCTGACTCTACAAGTATCCTTATAACCAGCCACTTTCTTCCCACAACTAGCTTGATTGGGTCTTGGTTCCTTGGTTCCAATCAAATGATCCTTACAGAGACAACATGTTCCACATTGCAAGTGTTGAGGGTTCTTCTGATCATACACCTTAAAGAGTCCATTTACCCCTTAGAAATCCTTTCTCCAAAGGCACTCATACTCTGGCAAATAACAGGCTAATAAATAAGATTTAAAATTCCATCCACCTGCCATGGGCCTCACCATTTCCTGTGGGCTCTCTCTCTAACACATTTATTAAAATCAAACCTGAATAAAGCTACAAGTTTGGTACACTGGGTGACTCAGTTGGTTAAGCGTCTGCCTTCGGCTCAGGTCATGATCCCAGGGTCCTGGGATCAAGCCCCGCATTGGGCTCCTTGCTCAGCGGAGAGTCTGCTTCTCCCTCTGCTCTCCCCCCCACCCCGCTTGTGCTCTCTCTCTCTCTCTGACAAATAAATAAAATCTTTTTTTAAAAAACCTACAAGTATAATATGAAAAATAAATAAATAAAATGCCATCCACCTGAATTACCAGTTTCAAAGATGGGATCTTCAAACTTATTTCCTCTTCCTGAATCCACAACTACAGCTGCATCATTCCTCACTCACCATCCTTGGCCTCCTACATCAAACACTCAGAAATCTTCTCTGTAATTCCCATGTCAGATGAGATGGAGCCCTGCATAACTATGTTTTTTAACCAAATAAAAATTTGACTACAAATTTCAATAATGCAGCACCTACAGGTACTCAACTCAGTGGGTCTGGGTATCACTGACATATGGAAAAGAAACCACAACTAAAATTAATGAACACATCCTGTCTATTGATTCATGTGTTCTTAAATGGAAAACTGAAGGAGAATTCGAATGAAAAACTCACAAAACAATTAAGCAGTCCATGTTGGTATGATAGGAATGAGACTAGTTCTAGAAGTGTATCAGAGCTGGCATCTGGACATGACAGTTGGTCATGTCAATTCAGTATAAAAGCTACTAGACCATTAGATTTTGAGGTGATTTGGTGAGGACCTGTGTCTCCCAATTGATAACAAGATTTGACTACGGTAGATGGCCAGGGAGGAATCCCCTTTCTTCATCAGGAGCTCTTTGTGTGCCTCCTAAAGCTGTATATTTTATTGGAAACTATATTTTCTCAAAATAAAAAGAGCTGTTCTATTCTAGAGAATCCCATGTAGATTTCTAGAACTGAGACCTAAATATATTTACTACAATACCTGCCATGTTTGTGATACTCCCTGAATACATAATTGTCCAATGGAATGGATCTCTGCAATACAAATAGAGATTATTGTATTATTTTATTTGTTTATTTATTTAATTTTATTATGTTATGTTAGTCACCATACAATACATCATTGGTTTTTGATGTGGTGATCCACGATTCATTGTTTTCGTATAACACCCAGTGCTCCGTGCAGTACGTGCCCTCCTTAATACCCATCACCAGGCTAACCAATCCCCCCTCCCCCCTCCCCTCTAAAACCCGATTTGTTTCTCAGAGTCCATAGTCTGTCATGGTTCATCTCTCCCTCCAATTCCCCCCCCCATTTTTCCCTTCCTTCTCCTAATGTCCTCCATGCTATTCCTTATGTTCCACAAATAAGTGAAACCATATGATAATTGACTTTCTCTGCTTGACTTATTTCACTTAGCATAATCTCC
>NC_138385.1:35092264-35120424 GCF_054177405.1 Leptonychotes weddellii
CCCAATGGCCAAAGCAAAGGGGAGACACGGACGGCACACCCTAGAAGAAAGCAGTAAGGGGCGCCTGGGTGGCTCAGTCGGTTAAGCGTCTGCCTTGGGCTCAGGTCATGATCCCAGGGTCCTGGGATCGAGCCCCGCATCGGGCTCCCTGCTCAGCTGGGAGTCTGCTTCTCCCTCTGCCCCTTCCCCCTGGCTTGTGTTCTCTCTCTCTCTTTCTCTATCTCTCTCTCTCGCTCACTCTCTTTCTGTCAAATAAGTACATAAAATTTAAAAAAAGAAGAAAGCAGTAAGTGGGCATTTTTAGTAGTTCCAAGTCTTGAGTCAAATAAAAGTGAGGTCCAAACAGGGCCTTTATAATGTTTCTGCTGTGCTCAGAGGAAGAAATGGCAATGGGCCACTCCACAAGGAAAATTCTGAATGTTCATTCCAGATATAGGGTTCCCATCGGAATCTCACCAGAATGGACATTTATTGTCCCCGTCCATCTGTTCTGCCCCCCAGGGAAGCTGTATTCTATTTCCATAACTGCACTTCAGGCTCTCCGGCTCCTCCCCCGACCCTGCCACTCATTATGGTAACTGCACCCACCTGACTTCTTTTTTTTTTTTTTTAGATTTTATTTATTTATTTGAGAGAGAGCAAGAGTGAGAGAGATTGCAGAGGGAGAGGGAGAAGCAGGCTTTCCGCGGAGCAGGGAGCCCGATGTGGGGCTCAATCCCAGGACCCTGGGAGCATGACCTGAGCCCAAGGCAGACGCTTAACGGGTTGAGCCCCCCAGGCGCCCCCCCACCTGACTTCTGATGGTCACAGGCAGCCAAGGCTCTCTGTTATGTCGGAGCTCTACTGTCCCCACTGCTACGGTGAGCCTGGCCCCGTAGTGGACACTCCCCCTGGCAGGCCTGACTGTTGAAGAGAGCCAACACCGACTTTCTTAGAGGTGCTAGTGCCCCTCTCACCAGCTCATTTCTCATCTTTGCGACGTGGCGTATCCTGTGGCTTTCTGTTGAGTTTTCCAGGCCTGATTAGTATATCCACTCGAGGACGCTCACCTCTGAATCTTTTTATCCCCACTTCCTCGATTGCCCCAGCAATGCTGGCATTCCAACCTCACTTAGCATGGATCCTCACTTGTTCTGTACTTCTAGGAGCTACCCCAGGAGTGAGTTTGTACCATTTCTTGTGGTCCCTGCCGGGGTGTTAAATCCTATATTCCAGGAGAGTGTTCCCACATTGAGAAACTCACTTTTATCCAATGTTATAGTCTAGCTCCCTCGATCAAGCGCTCGCAGAATCCAGTTCCATGTGACTTTTTCCAGCTTCTGCCAATCCATGCTGGCTAGATTTTGCGGCTTCTTGGGGGCATAGTCACTTTCCTCCTTTATCAGGCCTAGCAAATTCAGGCTGTGCCTTAACCCTCCTTATAGGCTTAGTGGCCAGGAGGGAAAGTGAGTGCACACATTGCCTTGTGGAGCAGAAATTCTGCATCATCTCCAAGCAAGAGGTGAGGAGATTATCAGAAGGGAAGTCAGATCAGTTCTGTAGACAAATCTGGGGATTCAAGATTTTGGTGGCATCAATCTAGATAGCCCCAGACCGAGTGTCAGGGTCCTATGCTTTCCCAGGAAGCATTCTGATTTTGGCATTAGCAAACTTGGATCCATTGGGAGTTTAAGCTTTCTTGGGAGCTCGATAACTACTGCCTTCTATTGGGCTTAGAGCTCCTATTTCCCCCCTATTGCTCAAACAGTTGCTATATCACACCAGATCGTATGTTCCCTTCTACCAGTAGGCCATTCCAGTTCACCCCCTGGTGAAGCTCTTAATAATAATAGGACTGCCACCTTGTGGCAGGGGGCTATCTGTGATGCGGTCCTGACTGCCAACCGGGCAGTGAGTGACCTAGCTCCCAAATTGCATCTACGCACCAATTTCTTGGATAAATCTCCGTTTCAAGTGTCATAATTTGAGTTCCCCAGGAAACGGACTGCAAGATAGATTGTAGCATGCAGGATGCTTACTTACTAATAGGTGTCTTTTGGATTAGCAGCTGTGGAAGGAAGCCGGTTAGGGCAGAAGGGAAGTAGAGGTGCACTGCAGACCCACCAGCAGCCTCAGCCAACCCCACAGAGAGATCTGGAGTTAGAATGACCCTTTGGAATTGTCCCAAGTAGGGCTGAGATGGTCAAGCCTTTCATACCCCTTCTTTGGTCCGACACCGTGGGCTGCCTCAGAAAACTTGGTTACCTCGAGTGAGGCAAGTCTCTGTACCTCGGCAATCCCTGAAGGGGCTGACAGCTCAAGTCGGCTTGCCAACAGTGTTCTCAGCAGCTCAGCCCAGAAAGTCCTTTACCGAAATAGGAGATGGGCCAGCATATCACAGCATCCGCCACAGGTACCAGTTCTTCGCCCTAAAAATTGCCAGTGAAAAGTAAAGAATCGAGCATTTATCTTGTCCTTCCTATAGGAATTATATTTCAGAGTAACCAACCAAACAGCCGTGGTTGAGGGTGAGCTCTCTACAGAAGGATCCAGTTAATACATGACAAGAACTTATGGATTGCGGTTTTGCAACTCTAATAAAATTTTTTTTCAGACAACTGAACATCGATTGATGAGACCATAATATGAAAGGCCGATGGGGAACTTTATAGCAGAATATTCAGGCTGCCTCCACCTGAACCCACTGATCAATCTGAATATCATTAAGTATTGGATCGTATATACTTCCTGATGTGATGAAATAGGAAGTCTTTAGCACTGTCTATGAGCATTCCTGCTTTCAAAAAACCTTTGTGCTAGAATCTAATGAAGGCTTTAGAGCTAACTCATGATTCACTTATTCCTCTAACAAAAGGAGCAAGCTAAATGGCAATATGAAGAAGCAAACAGACAAATGAGAACGTAGGGCATTCAACAGTACGAGGGACTGGGTTTCTTCAGCAACTCAATAGCATGAAGTAAAAGAGGGGAGACTGTTTTAAATTAAAGTAGATTTAAGACAAATACCCCGTGCAATGTGTGCATCTTGTTTGGATCTAGGTTTAAACAAACCAAATGTAAAACGGCATACTTTTGAGATAACTGAGGAGATCAGGATATGGACTGGTACTAGAGGATATCAAAGAGTTGTTATGAATTTTGTTTAGTGTGAAAGTGGCATCGTGGTTATGTTTTTTTAGAAAAGTGTCCATATTTTTAGAGGACACTGACATATATGGGGTAAAATGATATGATGTTTGAGATTTGCTCTAAAATGCTTACAGCAATGAAACAGAAGAAGAAAAGAATATATAAAGAAGGTCTGGCAAAGTCTTGATAATTTTTTAATCTGAGTAATAAGTATATAGGGATTTGTTATATCATTCTCTGTACTTTTGTGTATTTAAAAAAATTTTTTTAGGATACTAAAAAAAAGGGACAAATGCAAAGAACCCAGTGGGAGGAAAATGATGCTCAAAGGATATAAACAGGCACTTACAGAAAAGGAGATTCAAACGTACAACAAACATTTCAGCTTCACTGGTAGTTGGGGAAATGCAAACTAAAACAATAAGGAGAGGGGCGCCTGGGTGGCTCCGTCCTTAACTTCTCAGGTGCCCCATATTGGGCTCCCTGCTCAGCGGGAAGCCGGCTACTCCCTCTCCCACTCCCCCTGCTTGTGTTCCCTCTCTGTGTCTCTCTCTGTCAAATAAATAAATAAAATCTTAAAAAAAAACAATAAGGAGAGCCTACCTTTTATTCAAAAAATCCACAAGAAGTTAAAAGAGCAGGACCAGATATCTAGCACTATGAGCATGGCAAAATAGCTGACTTGCTGGGAGGGCAAATTGCTTCCATCTTACAATATTTATTAAGAGTAAACCACGCACGTGCTATTAGGCAACAATATTCTGTAGAAATTATAGTACCAGAAATTAATGATCTATACATGAGGATGTCTGAGGCAGCACTTTTTGTGTTGTCAAAAAAAAAAAAAAAAAAGTTGAAAACCTGAGTTATCCTAGAAGGATGGTCAAATAAATTATGGTTCATCCATACCAGGGAATGTTATAGTTTTTAAAATTAAAAAATTTTTTTTCTATAATCAAAGAGTGTAGGTGTAATAGCACAAAAACTAGAAAATACAAATAAGAAAAATAAGAAACAAATTTATAGTTCCAGACCTGGAGATATCTCGGAATACGTCATTTCAAGTGTTTTTCATTGTGTGTGTATATGCATGCATATGTATTATGTATGCGTGAATATATATATGCATATATATACTTGTTTTTCCAATAAGAGATATCACGTTACACATGTAACTTCTTGTTTCTTTCATTCCTTCATGAATATTTTCCACATCAATAAATATTCATCTACAAACATGGCCTTTAAGATCTGCATATAGTATTCCTTTTCATGCGTACTCCATAACTTAACCAATCCCGTATTAGGGGGCATGTAAGTGCATTCCAATGTTTTCTTTTATAAACATCTCCCTGTACACTCGCAAAGCTTTGAAGATGATTTCCCAATTGCCTTCCAGAACGTTCTGGGTGCTTCTGGAGGCACTGGAGCCAGCATAATCAAAATGCTTTCCCATCACGCGAGCCTGCTATCTTTGCAGATAGCAAAACTGTAGTCTTTCGAACTTGTAAGACTTGTCTTATCCTGCCCGTTAGTCATGCAGCTGGGACTCCGTTCCAGAAATCCCTACACCCTCTCCCTCCTCTTGCTTCACTCCCGCCCCTCCCCACGCGCCCGCCCCCTCCCTCCCCCCCGCGCTTTCCCGCTCGGCGGCCGGGCCTATGGCAAACGCCAAGAATTAATTAGGGGCGGGGATCAAGGAGCGGCTGTCAGGAGGTCGCCATATTTCTGTACGGCCCTGAGGCCGCCCCGGCAGGCAGTCGGTGGGTCGGGAGAGGTGCTGACAGGGCGGGGCCGCCGCTCGGCTCTGCCGGCCTCACCCCTCCCGCCCGGGACAGGTGGCTGGAGCGCGCCCCGCCCCCGCCAGCTGCGGGTGGGAGCGAGGGAGGGCCAGCCCCGGACGGCCGCCGCCAGCTGCGAGGGAGAGGGAGAGAGGGCCAGTCCGGGACGGCCGGGCGAGGAGTCCGGCGGCAGCAAACGAGTATCGTGGCGGCCAAAAAAATGCTCCTGTACCGAGGGGCCCCCGCGGGCCCTGGCGCGCCGGCAAGCGGGCTGGCCCGGCCGGGCGGCGGCCCACAGGCCTTCGGGATCCGCCTGAGCACGGTAGGTCGGGGGCCCGAGGGGGCGGACGCGCGCGCGCGGGCCCCGGGGCTGCGGGGGGCGCGCGGGGAGGGCCCGGCGGGCCGAGGCCTCACGCGGGACGGGACCTTCTCTCGCCCCCAGATGAGCCCCCGCTACCTACAGAGCAACTCCAGCAGCCACACGCGACCCTTCAGTGCCATCGCGGAGCTGCTAGGTGAGTGGCGAGGGCGGGCTTGGCCGCGATCGCCGGAGGCAGTGGTGCCAACGTGGTGCCGCGGACGCGAGAGGAATGCGCGGAGCCGCGCGGGGCGGGCCGGGGCTGGGGTGGGGGCGTCGGGACCGGCCCCGGCTCCGCAGGCGGAGGAGGGGGACGGCTCTCCGGCCAGGGGGACGAGGTCCCGCGGATAAAGCTGAGGAAACAAGGTGTGTCCAAAGAGTTCGGACGCCCGTGTGGTTTTTCTCTCTGGATCGTGATGTTCCGGGCACTTTAGGATAGCTTAGTTAATAATCAAAAGGAGATGCATAAAAATATCGGGCCCCGAGGCAGCTGGGCACCGCAGGGACTGGCGACCGACGGAGGGCGCCAAGCTAGCAGAGGGGCATTGTGGAGGACCCGGCAGGGTCCCGAGGAAAGGTCTGGAAAACGGACTTCTTTAACTTTTGGGACCAGAGAGTCTGGGAATGATGGGACATCTTTTAAGAGATGACACGAGTGCATTTGGCTCCCTGCGACTGCGGAGGGCTGGGTCCGTGGTCCACGAGCGCCCTCACACCGCTGGAATGAATACTGAGCCCTTAACCTCTCGCTCCACCGATGTTTGCTTTTAAAGCGTTTTCAGTTGATCCCTTGAAGCCAAGTACACCAGCTTTTGCAGTAGTGTGCTAAATACTGTGTGGAAAGCAAAGAAGAAAGGCATTCCCGGACAAAATGCAGCACACACAGCACACTGTAAATGTTTCAGACATGGAAAGAAGGGAGAGACGGTTATGGGACGAGGTAGCACCGAACAAAATCTTGAAAAGTGGTTTGCAAGCTCGCCAGATGAGCCCCAGCCCCTACTGAAGCAATTGCTGTGGCCATTCAGTGTGAGTTACCTTGAGCAAGAAGTCAGCAGGCAGCAGGAGGATCAGGAGAGTTACTGGGAAGGGTGATAGAGAACTTTGATGATTAATTTCACCATCACAAGAATGCTTACATTGTGTATGACTGTTCTTTTGAAGGTGCAAGAAAAAAAAGTGACTTCGACACACTTTGAATCCTAGAGGACAAGGACTGTATCTTTAAGGGTTTGCACCATGCTTTGAGCGAAACTTTGCTGGGTGGAACCAGACCTCTGTGTGTGTAACTCTCAAAAAAAAAGAAAAAAGAGAAAAGTAACAATTTACTTAGGGGGAAATGGGAGTCGGAGGTGTGTTATTCCCTCACAGCTGTGCTTTGCAAAACAACGTATACTGATGCTGTGCTGTGTACTGAACTTTAGAGGTGACTTGAAGAGTGTGTTCTGTTTGTAATTTTCAATATACTATATTATTTTTGTCCCGAGCATTAAATTAAGGAACCTAAACCTGGTCCAAGATGTCTCCTATGAGTGCAAGTGTGTATGTGTATTAATTTACATAGACACACATGCCTGCACACATGCATAGGGAAACACAGATTTTAAAACCAAATCACAGCTATTTGTGGTAATATTAACAGTAGGAAGAAAAGGAGAGCAGAGGGTTAACTGGTAACCCAAAGCTTTAGGTTTTCTCTCAATTTTTTTCTCCTCCCCTTATGCATTAATTTTCTAGTGAATCATTCATTCAGTGAATATTTATGGAGCATTCACTGCGGGCAAGGCCACCATGGTAGGAACAAAAATGAATACAACATAGATTCACTTTTCTAGTAGGGGGGAGAGAAAACTTGTACAGAAGGTTTATGCATTGTATAACAGCAAAATGGAAAGTGATATATCAGCGAAGATCTACGGATCGAGTGCTGCGGGAGTTCAGAAGAAGGAGGGATGACTTCCAGCTTACCAGGAGGAGGAGAGCTAGGAAAGGCTTTGTAGAGGAGGTGACATTTGAGCTGAGATTTGAAGGATTGGGACATGTGGATACGGGTGTGGGGAGGGGAGGGCATTCCAGGCAAAAGAAACAACTGCATGAACAAAGGCATGAAGAATACTGAGTCGCTGAGTTTCATTAGAGCGTGGAGTTTACAAATAGTTACGACTATAAGTCCTTCGATTATAAAGCTCCGGCACATTTTTAACTTTACCCTTTGAGGTATTATATGGCATTATTATAATTAATATTATTATATGTCATTATTCTCATCCTGCAGATCAAGATCTGGAGGCTCAAAGAATTTAACTGACTCTTCCAAGGTTACATGTCTAGTAAGTGGCAGGTCCAGGACTCAAGCGCGGGTCTTTTTACTCCCAAGTACCACGTAGGTCATGAGGTTAGAAAGGCGGCCCGGGACCGGGATGTGACTGGGAGGCCCAGGTATTTGGCCTTTTAGTCTGAAGCTTTCTGAGCAGGGGAAAGTCCTGATCATAGCTGGGCTTCAGGAGAGTTAATCTTGCAGTAGTGTAAAAGATGGATTGGAAAAGCGAGAGAGCCATGACTTTGAAAGACTGGTTGGGAGGTTAATGTGATAATCCAGATGAGAGGGAATAAATTCTGTAAACTGAGAAAGTGACAGGGAGAATAGAAAAAGCTAGATGTGAGAGAGCTTAGGGATGCATAGGGTAAGAGAGAGTGAGGGATAAAAAATGATTTTCCAATTTCAAACTTGTGGTCATTTGAATGCTGGCTCTGTGTGTGTGTGGGCAGGGGGGAACAGGAGAAGAATAGGCTTGTGTTGGAAGGTGATGACCTTAATTTTAGACAAGAATGCTTTTAGGTACATGCAGGATGTCTGTAGGGCAGCAGCTTGGCCCTGGCGGCCTTGGAGGAATCCACACAGGCTGTCCTCCTGGAACAGGAGAGGATGGGAGGCTTGTAAAGTGCCACCTGGAAGCTACCTCCCACTTGCCATCCTGTCTGTCCGGGGAGGCTGTTACGGGACAGTTTTCTCATTGCAGCCTAGGTTCTGATGAGCTCTGAGGCTTCATTCAGTTAGAGTGCTTTTGTAGAAGACCAGGGGTCAGGTGGACCAAGTCAAGGGTTAAGATAGATTCCCTGGGATCTGGTTTCTCATGTTCTTGCCTAAGTGGGGGGTGGGGAGGCAGAGATAGGGTCCTTCCCCTCCAGGTAGCGTGGGCCAAGATAGGAGAGAGAAGACTCCTTGGGATCTGGTAGCACGTGGGATTGTATGGGCCAGGTTAGGGGGATAAAGACATTCCAGGATCTGGTATGCAGCTCAGGCCTCCGTGGTGGGGTGGGGGGAGAGGAGCGGGGTGGGGGAGAGGAGCAGGGGTTCTCAAGGGTTCTCCCGCTGTCCTACCTGTCTGCAGGCTGGGCGGGCTGGGATAGCATGTGTTACAAGTTGATACATTTTCGGAAGGTTAAGCAGCAAGAGAGAGGATCAAAACCAGCCACCAGATTGGGGCCTTATTATTATACGTTCATTTGTTGAGGCTGAGGGAAAGGCCACTTCAAACTGAAAATAAGTGTAAAGCTGGGCTTGCTACCACCCGCTGCTGTCTCGCTCCATGCTGCTGGAGCTGACCCTGGCCGCTGGGGCGCCCCCCCCCCAGACTCCAGCTGCTTCTGGCAGCTACCTTGTAACTCCCGGAGTGCCTGTGTTAAAACCCTCCGGTATGTTTCCGTAAAAAAAAAAAAAAAAAAAGCATCTAATAATGTTTGGGCAAAATTTGCAGTAAACAGGAAAGAAAGAAAAGTGATTTTGTGAGCTGATTCATTGACTATGCTGTTACATACACTTAGAATTGGGATGGATATGTGTTATGTGCTTGAGTTGTCAATGTTCATAAAATGTTAGACTTCCTCCTGTGTTCAGAGTTTTCAAAACAGAAATGATGCCCTGGCCATTGACACAGTAAAGGTGTCAGTCTCAATGGCCCTGGCTTTCTGCCAGCAAGAGTGACTGATAAGTCCTAAAACAATTCAGGGCCTGCTTGCCAAGTGGTTTCTTGAAACAATGTAGGCAGCTTCACAGTGCTGAATCCTTTTGTCAGTTCCAGAAAAAAAACTGCCTCTCACACAAAGTAAAACACTGTATTTCTGATAAAGCCTTTATTGCACGTCAAACTTACAGTTCCTGCCAAAAGTTGGCCCACTTGATTTTCCACATGACACAAGGCTTTGGCCCCACCTAGTCCTTAAAGATCGACCCTACCAGACCTCTTCATTCCCTTCTGGGGCTCTTGGTGATGGCTTACTACTGTTCAGATTTTTCGGCTTACAGTTGGTAATGATTTTATCAATGGACACGGGCAACACCACTCTGGCCCTTGAAATCGATCCGTGTCTCGTTTTCATTGCGGGACATTCCACACATCCAAGTGGTTGTAACCGAAACTGTTGATTATATTTTGAATATGAGTAATATTTCTCTTGCTTGTAAGGGATGTTCCCAGCGGAGAACTGCCATGATTTGGACAGTGGTGGCAGGACAAGTACACACCTGGCGTGCTCTCAGCCCAGCCCTGTGGTATCCGTGAGGTGGAAGGCTGCCAGGGGAAGGGAAAGGGGGTGGAAGGCAAGGTCTCTGGCTTGATTAAAGAGCTAGTAGGGACAGGAGCGCTTAGGGAACCCATCAGACACATGGTAAACCTGCCCTCCCACTCAGGCCAGCAAGTCCTGATGAGACTGTTGCAGTCCGTGTATCCGTGACTGACAGTCGTGTGACCTGGGGTCTGGGGCATGAAGATGTGTCTACTAGACATTGCCCCCCGACTGGGGGGGTTGTGGACTTTGCACAGATGTTAGAATGTGGTTCTGTCTGGTGCCTTCAGAGTCTTAAATGATGAGCCCATTATGAAGACGGGACTCAGGAGGAATCGTGGAACTTTACCTACAGTTTTTTCTTTTTCTGCTTTAATTCTACCTTCTCTATTTAATGAGGGTGGGACAGCTTCACCTGTAAGACTATGACAGAGTACTTAAGCCGAATCCCTCCCCCTCTGTAAGCATGCTTCTTAGCATTCACTGGGATCCGGGCGGGCAATTAAATGTTTCGGTTTGAACTGCTAACTCTTTCAGTGCCTCTTAGGCCGCAAACAGGGGTGGTGATGTAAAAAAAAAAAAAAAAAAAAAAAATTAGAAAAGTAGAAAATAAAATGTTCACGGATGCCCTGTAATGTGTGCAGTATGCACTGAAATTGCAGATTCAACTCTTCTCCATAGCCACCCTCTACTGTATGTGTTCATGAGCAGCAAAGTGCTAAAAGACAAGAAAGAAGTAATAAGATGAAAATGGAGCCAAACGCTTTGTGTAGAGGAGTTATTTTCCCCACAGACCCTGAAATGTGAAGGGAGAAAGGCAGACTGCAGTTTGTTATTATATGCAATCTAGAAATCAGCTTCATAACCCCGTCTGCAGTTGTTATCTATTGTTCCCAATAACCCAGTAAGCGCACTACCATCAAAGCTCCCTGCCCACCTTTGGGGACATGCACTTGAAGGGAATAAAAGCTAGTTTCTGTGTCTTGGGGCACTGAACTAGAGATTTTACTGAAATACGAGAAAAAGGGATCTAATATCACAGATTTCTACCTTTTGCAGATAATGCTGTAGATCCAGATGTATCCGCCAGGACCGTCTTTATAGATGTTGAGGAGGTCAAGAATAAATCTTGTTTGACCTTTACTGATGATGGATGTGGGATGACACCTCATAAACTACACCGAATGCTCAGGTAAAAGTGTCTTCATTCTTTTCCTCTTGTCTTGAGTTCATGAACTCTGCTTAGGGCTTCATAATTTTTTTTAATATTTTCCTTTCCCTTTATTCATTCAGCAAATATTTATTGAGCATATATTATGTGCCAGGACACTGGTGATGCAATAGACACTATTCTTGCCCTCATAGAACTTATGGTTTAGTTGGCAATTCAGACAGTGAAGCAGTAATTATAATAAAAAATGGTAAGCATGCTAGAAAAGCATAGGATGCAGTGGGGACCAGCAGGGGAACCAAATCTGATCCAGGAAGTCAGACAAAGCCTCTTAGAGGAAGTGATATTTAAACCGAGATCTGAGGGTGAGTAGTAGAATTTAACAAGGTAAAGGAGCCGGGGGCAAGGGTTGAGGGTTCAGGCAGAGAATAGCAAGCGTAAAGATCTGCAGGCCTTCGCTGGCCTGAGACCTCCTCCAGATTATATTAGCCTGAACCCACTCTTAGATCCGAAGTATTGCAGTTGGGATGATTTGTGGGTTAGGACCATGAATATACGTGGGTATAACCAAGCCCCATTAACGATAAATAGAAGGCATTCATACGCATAATCTTTGAAAGGTTTCACAATAGAATGGCAAAATTAGGGAATTTTCTCTTCTAACTGCTGAAGCTAGTGATAGAGATTTCTATTGCCACTCTCAGTTCATTTAATTACTTTGAAAGATTTGTAGTTGAGAATGTAAGTTTGTACTTGATTATCTCCACGTATCACTCAGTAAAAGATGAGTGTTTCCTCAACTGCTTCCTTTCCTCTTCTTTTTTTAGCAGGTGAGGTTAATTACTCTCCATGTGGCTTCCTGAACTAGTGTGTGAAGCATGAGTAACAATGGAAGAGGGGTTCTGTGGAAGAGGGAGAGGACTCTGAACTATAAAAATGGAAAAACGTTCATTTGGTTGTAGTTCTCTTTAAACTTATTCTAATTCTATAACCCTGTTTACAGGGAAATCCCTTTGATCCATCAAAGAAAAGAAATGAAATTTGGGCATTAACCAATTAAATTGCATTGTTTTACCCCTCGGCAGTCTGTGTACCTTGTGTCTCAGACCCTCATAATTAGAGGAATGTTCAAGGAAAGCTTCTGGAAGTGAGAGAAAGATGTGGCCAGTATGTTGGTGAAGGTATGGAGTTGGCCCTATCTTTTAATTTATAGCATTACTTTTAGCTCCTCAAGTTAGTATTTTATATTAAAAAATACAATTTTAGATGGGATGGAACCAAAACATTGATATGTCTAATTATGTATTCATGTTTCCCCTAAAATCACTTATTTCATGTATGTATTCATTTTTTCCCCTAAAATCACTTATTTCTTTAGTAATTCCTTCCAACCACACTTTATCCCAGTGACATGGGTGTCAGATAGTGGGCCCAGCAAATCTTAGTGCCTTCCATTTTGTCTGTGGAACCTCATCTATGAAAGTCGGTGCTTATAGTTACAAGGCAAGAGAAAAGAGGGGGATGGTTTCAAAATAATCACAACCATTTTTGTTCCAGATTCATTCAACAAATTTTTACTGAGCACCTATGTGGAAGTCACTGAAGATAAAGTGGTGAACCAGATAGACATCCTTGCTCTCAAGGGGCTGATGGTTTAGTGAGAAGGATAGAAAAGAACTGACTAGTAATACAACTAAATAGGTTATCTCACCTAGTGGTAAGTGCTATGAAGGAAGACTACAGTTTCTATGAGAGTATATAGTGGAAGGATCTAACCTAGTCTAGGGAGTCAAAAAAAGATCCCCTGAAAACGTGGCATTTGAATTGAAATATGAAGAATGAGTATCATCTGTTCATAATTTTGTTCCCTCCCCAAGGAATAAAACAGCAAAACAGGCAGAAACTTATTTAGCCATAGCATTTTTTGGCATTATCATACCAAATATCTTTCCCACTAATTTGAGCTGGGCAATTGTTCTTCATATGAAAAACTAATTTTAGAGAATTTTTTAATGAGTCTTGGGTTAATGTATAGTATATGTACCAGATTTTTTTTTTAAAGATTTTATTTATTTATTTGAGAGAAAGAGTGAGAGAGAGAGAGAGCACAAGAGGGGGGAGCGGGAGAGGGAGAAGCAGACTCCCCGCTGAGCAGGTAGCCTGATGCGGGACTCGATCCTGGGACTCCAGGATCATGACCTGAGCCGAAGGCAGTCGCTTAACCAACTGAGCCACCCAGGTGCCCGTATATGTACCAGATTTTATTTGTGGTCCTATCTTAAACTTGAATGAGCTAGAAAGTCCCATTTATTTAAAAGTTCATTTAATCCAATCCTAACTCCTGGCCATGGATTCCATTTACCACAATTTTGTTATAAATAATTGAACTTTAGAGGTAGCTTTGAAAATTATTAAGTATGTTCATTTTTCTGGATTTGGTTAGGGACATATTACTTTTGTATAATAATAGAGGTAATTATGCAAAATGTTTAAGCCCACTGAAATTCTGCTTCACCAATAACATTCGTAATAATCCTTTCCACATTTTCCAACTCTTCTTGCTACTCTTCCTATTTCCAGGCTAATAGAATAGTTATCTAATTGCAGCAAGTTTCTCCCATAAATACAAAATCCCAATGAAAATCAAATTAAGAAGGAAAAGCCTATCATTAAATTCCTTTAAAGTCCACAATGAATTCTCTTTAGCTTCTGGGGCTGGTGTGAAGCAGCTAGTCGAGATGTCCAGCTAGCTGTCGTTCTCTGCAAGATAGAAAACCTCTTCCAAAGGTCAAGGATTAAAAAGAGCCACAGATCCCTGGATTAAAGGTATTTGCCACCTCTGCTCAGAAGTGCATTTCCTAGTAGGTCTGTTCTTCTGAAACAACAGCCAGAGAATAACTGTGCTTAGCAGTGTTCCATTGTTTTTTTTTTTTTTTAAAGATTTTATTTATTTATTTGAGACAGAGAGAATGAGAGAGAGAGAGCACATGAGAGGGGGGTGGGTCAGAGGCAGAAGCAGGCTCCCTGCCGAGCAGGGAGCCCGATGCGGGACTCGATCCAGGGACTCCAGGATCATGACCTGAGCCGAAGGCAGTCGCTTAACCAACTGAGCCACCCAGGCGCCCGTTCCATTGTTTTATATTCCATATTACGTCACCAGTATATCTAGGAAACAGCACTGCCTGCCCTCGTGTGTCCACGGATTCGCTGAGGTGTGTTTCATTGGTCAGGGTCCCAATTTAAATTGATCTCCTTGGATTCTAGAATCTTGACATTTTAAGGAACTTGGGAGTGAGCTGCTATCTCCCTGCATTCCACTCAGAGAGCTGGTATTCAGCCCCCCTGTCCCCCCTGGTGTGTAAACACTGCTGTCTCTTACACGAAAGGATAGAACAGGACTTAACTTAGGGAAGCTGCCTGTCCAAGCCAAGAGATCTCTGGAAAATTAGTGAGCTCTACCAAGCTATGTAAAATGCAGCCCTACAGTTCTGTTCTTCATTGTGAGGGCTTTTATACTCCGTAGTTATTTGATCGGGGTCTGGCATCCGTTCCACAATTTTCCGTTAAATAGAATACCTAGCACAGGAATGTAGATGGAATAAAAGAACACATGGGATGGGTTAAGTGGAACCTAACAACAACAACAACAACAAAATCCAGTGCTTCCGGCTCCTCTCTTCTCATTTTTCTTACCCTTTTCCATGTCTGGTTCTGGCTCTGAGCGATTACTTAGCTTCTCAACCTAATGTAGTCATTGGGTCTCTCCAGACTAAGTAACACCATGGGGATTTATACTTACAAAGGGAAAAGGGGGTGGTGTTAGATGGCAGAAGAGTCAGGAATGGCTGGGAAATTAAGGGAATTGAATAGATTCTCCCTATTTTCACCACTTTCCCTTACCCACAGAATTGAAGCTTGTGGGGCACTAGAGATGGTTTGAGTCCAAATAACCATATAGATTCATTTCGTGTGATAGGTAAGAATAGTATTTATGAGGAGCCCTGAGTTTTAGGTACAGCATTCGATCTGAAGTAGAGGTAGAAGAGAGCCCAGGACAGTTCTCCGAATGACTTCTAGAGTTAGTTTAAAATTAAGGTTTAAATGCTACTTTATAATTTAAAATATATTGTACAGACAGTATATAATTTAATCCTCCTAACGACTCCCATCTTTTCTAGGCACTTCTTACACAAGAGGATTAGGAATGCCTGAATTTCACCAGCTTCTATAAGTTTATTTCCCGGATTACTGAGGCCCATAGACGGCAGAAACTCAATGATCTTTTGGTATTTTCCAAGGAACTGCTGCCCTAGAAATTACCTTTTACCATGGTTAGATTTATCTGTTGGATATACAAAGCTCCTAGGAAGTGTCTAGAAGGACATAATGGTTTTATTGTGTGACACTTTGAAATAGAAAATTACAAGCTGGTCCCTCTTTCTTAGGGAGTAAGCACAAGCCACAGCCTTCAGGAAGTAGAAACCAGGCACCTCAGCCCTGTTCCAAAGAGTAAGAGCCAAGGCCAAGCCGCTCAGCCGTGGCAGATAGAGTGTCTCTTTTATTGATACTGGAGAAGCATCTAATCTGTAATCCTTCCTTAGACTGTAAACCATGAAGGCAAGAATCATGTCTTTTCTTTTACTATTAACATTTGCGTCTCCGGCGCTTAGTACAATGCACAGCACATAGTAGGGACTCGGTAAATATTGATTGAATGAATGATAGCGTACGACATTGTACACTCTGTCTGGAGAGAAGCGGTCCTTAAAATTAGTTTTATTTGTGGTGAGAGAAGACCTATGAGGGAAGCCAATCACTGTTTTCTGGATTTTGTATCTTTCATTTTTTTTGGTTCTGTTATTCTGTTGTGTGTTTGAATGGGGAATCTAAGCGAGGGAAAGGCCCTGGCGGCACAGATTGTCGAGGTGACGCAGTGAAAGGTCCCTAATAAAACGAGAGAGACCTCATACTGCAGCTGCCTGCCGATATTCAGCGAGGGACATACCTATTTTTATCCCTTGGCCACATTCCAGTGAACTGTCCCAGCAGATGGAGCAGAGGTTAAGAATTGGAAGGGTTATCCTCTGGGGGGAGGGTTGAAATTGTTAAGATGTATAACCTCTGGCTTTTCAGGTTTCTAGAGGGTGATCTAGATCTTGTACTTCTGACCAGCGCCGCTACGCTATGGGTTCCTTTTGTGACCCGCGCTCGGGCGCACTCTGAGCTAACCACCCTCTTCACCCTGCCCTAACCTCGCCATTAGCAGTCAGAGCCATTGCATCTCGACAGGAAGGGCAGCTGCCCACGGCCTCCTGCAGTTCTCCCTGTTAGTCAGCAGGAAGAGGCCATCTTGACGTTCGCCAGGTGCGACTCTCTGGTGGCGGAGGTGTCTGTGTGCGCACACCAGCCACGCAGGAGAATCCGGGCCGTCACCTCAGGGTAATTTCCTGTGGTTCTCACGTAATGGTTTTGCCCCGAGGTACCGAAAGGAAGAAAGAAGGAGTGACTTTTTATAAGTGTGTTTCATTCGTAAGCCGTTCTGCCTGTCTTAGGATGCTTTTTACCTTTCTGGTTTCTTTTTTTTTTTTCCTGATTTCTTTTTTCTTGTGTAATTACAGCTTTGGCTTTACAGATAAAGTAATAAAGAAGAGCCAGTGTCCCATCGGGGTCTTTGGTAATGGTTTCAAGTCAGGCTCCATGCGGCTAGGAAAGGACGCTCTTGTCTTCACCAAGAATGGGGGTACTCTCACTGTTGGACTCCTATCACAGACCTATCTGGAATGTGTCCAGGCCCAGGCAGTTATTGTACCAATTGTTCCATTCAACCAGCAAAACAATATCCTTTCTGGAAGTAGCAGATGTTGGTTAAAAATTAGTCTGATCTGACTATTATGATAGGAAAGCTCTTGTCTTTAGCTCAAATCCAGCTATCAAAAGTTTTCATATTTAAAGAGGTATTCAAGTGTCGTAAATTTACCTGGAATTTCACTGTATGAAATACTTTTAAAAATAAATGTACCATTGACAGAAGCTTAGAAATGTTTTTTAGTGTATTGAATCAGCTTATCTGATAGCCGAATGGCGCGTTTCCCTATACCTAAGACAAGCTGTGATTTCTGTTAGATGACAGATTGTCTTGACCCAAGCAGCACAGCAGTAAAGTTTGAACTCATTGCTTCCAAAGAGGCTAAAAATTCAGCCTTTGATCTGTTTCTTAAATAGCCTTTGTTTACACTGTATCTTTGAAGCTGTAGTCTGCAGGGGTAATCGATTTTGGTGTTTTGTCTCTACGACCTTTCTCCCTTTTCCCCCTTTCCGGAAATTTCTTCTATAGCAATAATGCCCATGCTTCCGACTGTATGTCTATATTTTGTCTAAACATGCAACCCAAAAGGCAGATCTTCCTAATTTGACAGCATCCTTTTAAGATATTAATTTTTCTTTGACTGTATTTGGTTTTACAAAAAATGATTATTACTGAGGATTCCTTGCCCAGCCTAGAAGCCATCTTGAACTATTCAATTTTCAACAGTGAAAATGACCTGCTCTCCCAGTTTGATGCCATCCCAGGCAAAAAAGGCACTCGAGTTCTCATTTGGAACATCCGCAGGTATAGTATCTCAAGGGTGATAGAGTCAAGTAAGCAAAGGTAGTATGATGAAGGACATTTTCAGAAATCTCTTTAGAAAAGCAGAGGGGATCAATTTTGATACATATTTGTGTCTCTTTGCATAGCTTTCCTTAACTCTCTTGGAACCACAGCTCCCGTTTGAGAAAGTGGTTCTTACTGGTAAAATGTGGAGCTTGATAAAGTGGAGCTTGATAAAGTGGAGCAGTGGAGATAAAGTGTATCCTGAGGCTGTTGCCACAATCAAGACAGTTCAACATTATTCTAAGATCTTCAGAATCCATTTTGAATATCTTATATTCATGGACATTGTTTTGAGAGAGGATAATGATAGTTATTTTACATATTTGACAATGGCAATGAAGTATGAAAAAGACAAATTAGAATAACAAAGCACAACATGATCTTTAAAAATAAGGACCTCTTGTGCTTTCAGAGTAGCTGGATTAGAAGTATGAAAATCCTTGAAGCATGTAAATTTGAACTATGATGAGGCTGGCTTCACATCATGCGTTGAGAGCTAATAAAACCATCTAGAAATACTCTAGGATATGTCATCATTTGTTTAATCTTGTCGTGTCAAGTGGAATACATTTAACAGTGTCCACTAGAGACCACTAGAGAATCTAGAGACCTTTTGTATAAAATAGAGGGGATACGGGTATCTTTAGTAGAACAGGGTATCAGATGTATTCATTCTTCTTTTCCTCCTTAGGTGAAGTATTTTGCCTCATTTCTTAGCTGGGTAAAACTATATAAAAACTATGCTGGTTTATACAGAGTACTTTCAGTTAAAAAGAAGAACATAAGGAGGTTTTTTTTTTAAATACACATTAGTAATTTAGATCCTCTTGTGTCCTACTGGGAAAAATCTCAAGTAATGTAACTTATATTATAAAGGATCATTTTCCTGTGGTGTTTCCAGTGATTTAAAGATATTAGACCTTTTTCTTTGTACATTGTTTTTCAGTTACATGGTATTAGGCGTTATGTGAATAAAAGATTCCACGGTCAAAAAACTGTGGGAAAAGCTGGCCTGAACAAAATTTACCATGTTGCTTTATTGCAGGACTTCTCAGAGGCTTTCATATGCTAATGTCATTTCAATCTGCATTGAAAATGTTTAAGAGAACAATATAGTATGTGGTATTTCCCAATTAAAAAAAAAATAAAGTTTTTCCAGACCCCTTTTCCTTGAATGGTGAATGGTGAGGGGCAGGGAGGACAGGGAACCTCCTCAGAGTATGTGTGAGAGTGGGGTGAGGTAGCAAGTATCTGAAATATGCTGGAAAATTCAGAATATACTATTATAGTGAGGTGGGCTTCATACAGACCATAGTGGCTCTGGTCCAGCCCTGAGGAAGGAGCTACATTTTCAACACAGCAGCTCTGAGCTTGTGGAGCCTGAAGTGTGGGGGAGATGTTACTAGAGCTTGAGGTGGCCCTGAGGGCCAGCAGTTGTTTCTCAGTTTTATTCAGTCATACAGCCCTTATTACTTATCTCTTATTTAAGAGTATTTGGGGGAGCTACGATTCCGCAGAACAGACTTTGGGAACTGTTGTTCTGACATACATGTTTGCTCGATAGCCCATCATTTGTTTTGAGTTTTTTCCAGGAACAAAGATGGGTCTTGCCTTTTTACCCTGGCAGTTGTTAGTGATCTAGTCCAGGGTCTTGGAATGGATCAAAGCTAAGTAGCCCAAAAGGATTATGAAAAGAAGAAAGATCCTTACGAAAGGAATAGGAGTACCATTATAGTTAAATGATAATTCCAAAAATGATATTCCAGAGGACTAGCAGATATATGCTGTTTCTAGAGCGACCTTTTTTTCCCCTTGAAGAAATAGGATTAAATCTGGGGAATCTTGGTATTTCATTAGTC
Source organism: Leptonychotes weddellii (assembly GCF_054177405.1). Taxonomy (NCBI): domain Eukaryota; kingdom Metazoa; phylum Chordata; class Mammalia; order Carnivora; family Phocidae; genus Leptonychotes; species Leptonychotes weddellii. The sequence continues at coordinate 35,111,781 of NC_138385.1, forward strand.
CTTATATCATTGCTGAAATCAGAAGTAGGTTTTGATTCATTCCTCTATTTATTCAGTTGGAGAAGATGATGCTGAATGACCTACCCAGCAACACCCAGAAAGTTGGGATCTATTTTAAGATCCCACTGTGAGGGTAGCTGACATCCATTTGATTTATCAGATCAGACATTTCCACCTTCCCTTTTTTTTTTTCCTTTTCTTCTGTACCTGGCATCACCACTTCTATGAAACATAGTCGATTTGTTTAGACTGGGAATACCTCTAAATATTGTGTGATCTTCAAACCAAGTAATTTATAGTTCCTTTGCACTGATAGTCAGGGAAAGAAATAGGTGTCTGAGTTTTGGCTCATATTGTTTCTTTTCTCTTGGGTTCCTAGTGCATTTTTGTCCTTTGGAGCCAGTATTTGTTAGATTGGTACTTGTCTCTTTTACCCAGAAATAAAGATGGAAAGTCTGAGTTGGACTTTGATACAGATCAGTATGACATCCTGGTATCAGACTTTGGCACAGAAGAAAAAGAGACTGGCGGTGGTACCTGTGAGCTGCCAGAAACAGAGTATTCTTTACGGGTGAGTAAGAGTGGGTTTTCTTCAACAATGAGAGGTAATATGTCTTGTAACATGAAAATATTGTAGAACAAGATGTCACTTTAGTTAGATAAAGATGACCAACTTCTCGCCCTGTGCTGAGATTCCTTTTCACTATCTCCACTATAGCTAATACAGTCAATAGCACTTAAATGCGGTAGTTGACATAACAAGGAATAGAAACTAAGCCAGATCTTTGCCCAGAATAGATCTCAGTCACTAGCAGTGTTTTACGAGGCTGTCAGTAGAATTGACAATGTCATATAATAATTTTCCCTTCACTGTTCCATAGGCATTTTGTGGTATTCTGTATATGAAGCCACGAATGAAAATTTTTCTGCGTCAAAAGAAGGTGACTACCCAGATGATTGCCAAGAGCCTGGCCAATGTAGGATATGATTTATATAAACCTACCTTCACAGTATCCTTACAACTACATAAAGTTGACCTCTTCATTTCAGGATTAGATTTCCAAGCTGGCATAGGAAAACAAAAACCTTTCTTTTTCCAATTGAAAATGTGTGTTATAATACAAATCCTATTACAGTATATTCTTTTATTTTAGAGAGAGAGAGAGAGAAAGAAAGAGAGAGCAGGGAGGAGGGGCAGAGGGAGAGGGAAAGAGAATCTCAAGCAGGTTCCACGTGGAGCCCAACATGGGGCTTGATCTCACGACCCTGAGATCATGACTTGAGCTAAAATCAAGAGTCGGATGCTTAACTGACTAAGCTACCCAGGCATCCCTACAGTATAGTCTTTGAGAAGGTATTTCTTTTCTTTTCTTTTTTTTTTTTTTTTTTGGAAGGTATTTCTTAAATCCCAATCGATGTATCAGTTTTATCAGAAATCACCTGGAAATTATTAAAATCATACAGCATCCGTAGATTTTGGAGATTCTGGTTCAGTAGATTCTGAAATCTCTTTTTTTAATAGGAAATATTTATTTATTTTTAAATCATCAGCTAATTCTAGTGAGTAGCCAGGTTTGAGAATCTCTGCAATAAGGAATGATCCACGCTCTTTGGTTTTTACTGGAATTTTGTTATATGTTACATTGATTGAAATAAGCAAATATTGACTAGAACTTGTTAACCTTTTGGGCATAGTATGGTTTTTGTTGTAACAAGTCCAGACTTACATTGATGGAAGTTAGGAGAGTGGAAATTAAAGGTTGATTTTCTAAGGTGAGGTAAATCTTCAACAGGTTTGACATGGATTTCCTGGTACTTGTCATAATGGCAGCCACTCAAAGGAGTAATTACTGATTTTCACTTCTACCCCCCATTGCACTGGGAATGGATTTCAGATACTTGAGAAAAATCTTAAGATGAACTATGGAAATGGGGTCCATCTCTGTTGATGGCTTTTGGGGCAAAAATAAAGTCTTTGAAAGGGTGGGAACTCCTCTAAGCGGTCGTGAAGAATTGCTCTTATAATTTATTTTCTAGTAATTAAGCACAGCTCTTGGCCCAAGAAACATGTTCACACTCGATTTGCTTTATCAAAGGCATTACCTAGTTTGCTTTGTCTTTCTTCCCCAACCAAAAATTAGAAATTGTTGTTCCCTTTTTTAAAAGCTGTGTGAGTCCTTACTCATAAGTCAATTGATTTTCTCCTTTTTTTTGGAACACATACCTTCTCTACTACAAAAGCTCTTTTTTTTTTTTTTTTAAAGCCCATGTTAACAAATCCAGAGCTAGCATTGTTACATCTGTAGGTAAATTAGTTGTCATATCACTGTATATAGGCTAGGATCTTAGTGTCCTAGGTTTAACAGAGCCGGTTTTAAAGAAGTGCTTTCTAACTACTGTTTCAGGGGATACCACATTTCTGCCTCCAGCTTCTTTCTTTTGTGGGTATCAGAGGGAACTCCTATGCAGTGTTAAAAAACAACATTCTCCTGAGTAAATTTGAAGATCTAATTGGCTTTATTAAGTGATTAGTGATTAGGGCAGCATCCCATCTAGCAATCTAGCAATTAAGAGATGTTCCCAGAAGCTGTATAAAATGGAAGGTATTTATAGGGTGGGGCCAAAAGTTGTTAGCAAAAGAAAAGAAAGGATTCTTTTAGGCCAGGTCATCTTCTTTTTGTGGGAGAAGGGAACAGCAGGGTTTTTATCATGTACATAGTGCTGATCAGGAAATTTCAGACTGACTGTTGAAAGGTCATACTCCTGGGATTGGTTGAAACCATAACTAAGGCTTGGTTTGTTGTCTTGCAGGGGCAAATGATTCCAATTTGGACTTGTTTTTTTTTTTAAGATTTATTTATTTGAGAGAGAGGGTGCGCACGCATGCGGAGGAGGGGGGGCAGAGGGAGAGAGAGAATCTCAAGCAGACTCCCCGCAGAGCAGGAAGCCCCATGCGGGCTCAGTCTCATGACCCATGAGATCATGACCTGGGCCGAAATCACAAGTCAGAGGCTTGACAGACTGAGCCACCCAGGCGCCCCATTTTTTCTTTTTTTTTTTTTAACAGCAGTACATTTGATATGTATTTCAGTCCTCCTTCCCATTAAACTAGTTACCTTCACCTATTAGAATTTGGGCTAAATGAATTCACTATAGGCATGAGTGAAATGAAACTCCTGATAAAATTTCCCCCGGAGGTCAGTGAGGGACAAGATCACTGATGTTGACTTATTTATTCCTCAGTTATCAAAGGCCTCTTTTCTCTTCTTGTCCTTTCTCCTTATACTAATTTGGGGAATCTCCTACCCCAGTGTACTCCCACCCCATGATTTAGAATTTTAAAAGCATGCAACAGAAGAATTTGACATATCTCTAAAAATGTTAATTTTATGGTATAGAGTTTTGGTCTGTTTGTTTTGGGGAGTTTGTCCTGTTTTGCTTTTTCATTGGAATAGAGTCTTATCTGAGGTTAGATTGGAACTTCTGGAGCCCAGAACATATTTTCTGAGCCAAACATTACTGTGTTAGGTACCCACTTGTATGATGTCTTTGTATCATACCTGACCCATTTGTTACATGGATTTGATGTGAGTAGCTTATTACGTAGGGGGGCAATGGAGATCATTTTTTGAATCAGTAACAAATAAATTTTAATTCATTTGGACTTGAAGATTTCTTAGTATTTGTTTTAATGGAAATTTCAGTTTCTCTGTTCTCCCCCTTTGTCTTTCTCCCTCTCTTACCTTGGTTTTTAAATCAAATAGAACTTGCTAAAAACACATCATGTTCATTTTTTACGTATCATAATTCGCCTCATTTCATCTATCCAAGGTTGTTCACTTCTTCCCATGAAATATATTGCAACAGGACTGTTCATTGTCCTTTTAACTTTAGAGGTGATTTTGTTCTTGGTGCTTTTGCTTTCATTGTGTTTTGTATGATTAGCAGGACTTACCTTATTGTTTATACAGTTGACTCTTGAACAGTGCGGGGATGGGGTGGGGTTAGGGGCACCTACCCCCTGCACAGTCGAAATCTGAGTATAACTTTTGACCCCCCAAAAACTTTACTAATAGCCTGCTGTTGGTGGGAGGCCTTACTGATAACATAAACAGTTAACATACATTTTGTATATTATATACTGCATTCTTAGAATAATATCTAACTTTTTCTTATTTTATTTGGTACTTCTGGGCTGCACAATTTATTTGTCTGTGAGTCTTTAAAAATTGTCACAAATCTCCAAAAATTTTTCTGATGTATTTATTGAAAAAAATCCACGCACAGGTAGATCTGTGCAGTTCAAACCCATGTTGTTCAAGCGTCAACTGAACTTGTGTGGATTTGTGTTGTACTAGTTACAACTCTTGTCTTACGCAGCAGCAAACTGAGGAACTTAGCAAGGGTTAAGTTAAGGGTTAAGTGTTTTGTGATTGTTTATGAATTTTTAAACCACTGATGGTATTTTAATGTATTTTCCTATACTCTTTTTTCTGCATGTATTTATGTATACATATTTTTAGATAATGCTTATTGTTACATTGTGAACATTTCCTAATGTTACCAAATATTTTTCAAGGACATAATTTTAAGAGGTACATAATAGACCACGTGAATATACCAACATTTATTTAGTCATTCCCTCATTGTCAAACATTTGAATTATTTGTTTTTCTGTCGTTATAACTAATTGATAAATCTCTGTAACTCGTTAACCTTTATGGGCTTTCCTGACTGTTTCTCTAGGATAAATTCCTGGAAAGAGAATTGCTTGGTCACAGATTAATAATATTTTTAAAGCTATTGCTACAGATTTTTTAAACGTCCCCTGGAAAGGGCATACCAATTTCTATCCAGTGGTATTTGATGTGTTTTGCTATAACATAGCGCAAAATGTTGTCTGCTAAATCCCTTGGCGTTTGTCTCCTTAATGATTTTCTTCTCAGAATAAGCAGGTGAAAATAACTTTTGGGTTCTCTTGCAAGAATAATAAGCAGTTTGGAGTAATGATGTATCATAACAACCGACTCATAAAGTCTTTTGAGAAGGTGGGATGCCAGGTGAAGGTGAGTGGTTAATGTTTCCTCGTCATAGAAGGCTGAAAAGAGGAGGAGGAGGATTTAAAATTTGCAAAGAGTATAGACTCATTAATGGCTTTTTTTTTTTTAAAGATTTTATTTATTTGACAGAGAGAGAGAGAGACAGCTAGAGAGGGAACACAAGCAGGGGGGAGTGGGAGAGGGAGAAGCAGGCTCCCGGCCGAGCAGAGAGCCCGATGCGGGGCTCGATCCCAGGATCCTGGGATCACAACCCGAGCCGAAGGCAGACGCTCAACGACTGAGCCACCCAGGTGCCCCTCATTAATGGCTTTTACTCCCATCTTATGATGGTTGTTAAATCTAATCCTGGAACTCTATGTTACCTGTGAGCTGTCTTTTGTTGAAAAGCTCTTTCTACTTCTCATTCTTCACAGTTGATCATTCCAGGAGCTTTACTCAGTGCATTTTCTAGGTAGCCGTTGAGAAGAGATAGTATTAGAACACCAGCAATTTTGCCGTGTGTATCAGTTTATTAGTGTTTAAGGTAGCTCTTTCTATTTTCTTGGGGAAACAATAAGGCATAGTAGAAGAAGCATAAAATTTAGTGGTTGATGACCAGGATTTGAGTTCTGGCTTTTCCACATAAAAGCTGTGTAACTTTCACTACATTGTTTAATTTCTATGAGGCTCATTTTCCTTCCCTGTAAGATAGAAACAACAGTAATAATTTTACCTGCTCTACCTCCTCTACAGCTTTACAAGGTTGAGAGACTTAAGTGGGATAAAGTATGTGAAAATACTTGATAAACTGAACTGTACAAATTATTACCATCATCTTTAATGTTTTAATGGCAATTTAAAGTAGTAATATCCGCAAGTGTCCTACTCATTCCTGTTTTACAGATAAGATTGCTAAAGCATGAAGAATGATAAACCGCTTTGTAGTACACAGTAGGACAAAGTTACGTATGATCCAGGACAGCTAGTTTATAGCTTGTGTTGCTTTCCCTTGTTATATCCTCTTTATACATACAACTCACATTTGTATGCCAGTCTAATTACACCTGGACTTTTAAAATCTCTTGTATCAGCTTGCCATTAATAACCACTGCAATTCCACTCCTTCTAGTAATTGTTTGGTAGCCTACATATATAAAAATTACTTATTGTAATAGAGTGTCATGTTCCCACAGCATCCTTAAAATCATTTTTTGGATGAAGTTTGCTTCCACTCCCTAGAACAGTAGTACATAGCCTTGATTTTTTTTTTTTTTTAGCATTGTCATTCTTTGTTCAAAGGAAATCTTATGGCCATCCCATAATATACAACGGATGAAGGTGGAAGTGTGTGTGTGTGTGTGTGTGTGTGTGTGTGAAGTAGAGATGGCAATTAATCCCTGGAAAACCCTAGAGAATCTACAGATCGTAGTTTGAAAATCTCTGCCTTAGAATTGGTCAGAGCTTCCAGTTCAGTTTAACACTTGAAGTGTGTTGAAGTACATTCTGAGTATTTCTCTAGATGTTGCTGTACTTTCCTTGCCTTTGAATGTTATGTAACCTTTCTATTACTGCTTAAAACCAAAAGGAAATGCCTCCAGACAATCACCAGTAATGTAAGTGTTGAAATTAATATTTTTTTCGAAGCCAACCCATGGAGAAGGTGTGGGAGTAATTGGAGTCATCGAGTGCAATTTCTTAAAACCTGCCTACAACAAACAAGACTTTGAGTACACCAAAGAGTACCGGTGAGTCTCTCCCAACCTGACGTGTTTCTGATAGTTTCTTCAGATACGATTCTCTTCTATTCTGTGAAACCTCTAAAACCATCTCTAAAAGCCAGCCAGATGAGTTAACTGAGAATTCCTTCAAATCAGTCTTCCAAGATTAGAGATAAAATGATTTGATTTTTCAATTAAAACTTACTGATACATGATAGAGCCCAGTTGAGATAAACCTTACCTTTAAAAAGTATGGGAAGAGCATGGGAGTCATTTCATAAAATACTTCTGGTGAAACAAAGAGTTGGGATTGATCCTAATGAAAAGGGATGAAAGGATCTGCAGGTATCGAATATGTTGGGGGGAAAAAGTCACAGTTTGAAGTTTGTTCCAAAAGAGTTTCTTGAAGCCAGTGAACAGATTGAGAGGAAAGCAGCGGGAAAGACGTGTGTTTTCATAGAAGCATCTAGATTTCATAGGTGAGACGAGAAAAGAATAAAAAAGGAACTTGACATTGAGGCTGAAGCAGCAAGGATATTTTTAGAAGACAAAAAAAAAAAAAAAAAAAAAAAAAGGAATCAATAAAGCCAGGATAAAATAGTTTGTTGTAAAACTTTTCGGGAGGGATGGATCATTCATTCCTTCTTCGCCAAGTATGAGGTATCTCCTATGTGCTAGGTACTAGGGACAGAAGAATGAAAGGTAAGAATCCTTGATGCCTATGAACAAATGGGATGAGATATATGCAGATGATAAACTCACATACCTATAAAATAATTGCTTCAATGGGGGATACATGCAAAATGGGAAGAGCCTTTAAATACACCTAAATGAGTCACACAAGGCTTCATTCACAAAGCAGATTCTATTTGAGCTTAAACTTGAAGGAGAAATTAGAGTTTGGAAATAGGGCAAGGACATTCTAAGCACAGGGAAGGATGGGTGCAAAGGGGCAAGCGGTGTTCTGGGAGTAAGGAGAGAGAAGGTATGAGGACATTTGGTGTCGCTCTCCTTGAAGCCTCAGTAGCAAATTTTAGAGTGGGGGAAAAGTATTTCCCCAAATCTCTTTTGGCGTGTACACAAAAAATGTAATAAAATTAGTTAACTCTTCTACCTCAATTTATCAGAAACCATAGGAATTTTAGGTTTAGTGCTTGAAAAAGAGCTGTTTGGATGGCAACGCTAAATTAATTTTGGGGCAATAGATTCTTGATCACTAGGGCTACTCAGTGGGTATGGTAACTACCTGCCCTCCGTTTAAGTAAAAAGACCCTTTTAAATGTGAGTCTGGTCCAGAGCAGAGATCTTTGACTGGGACTTGACTCTTCAGAGTGAAAGTTTAGAAATGACATCGGTTTGACAAGTCTCAGAGCCAAGTCATTCTCTTTCTCTTGAGTGAAAGGAACAGTGAATTTGTGGTGATTAACCAAATAGTTAAGATTTGTGAAATCCAAATATTAGATATTAAACATCACTTAACATCTTTCTTATATCCTTTCTGTCACACACACCCCCATCTACCTTTCAAATTTTAGAGGTATTAGACCTTGGCTTGTGATGTTTTGTTTCAGTATGATGAGTTTGAGGTGGTTGCAGGGGATTCAAATAGAGCTATTCCATAGACAGTAGGTTTATTTAGGTATAAACATCTAGGATTTTTGCCTTAAGTAGCTTAATATCTGCTACACATTTTATTAAAAACAGGAAACTAGTATACTATCCTACATACAGAGTCTTGAGGATAATAAATTTGCATGACTCTTTTTTTTATTCTTATGTTAATCCCCATACATTACATCATTAGTTTTAGATGTAGTGTTCCATGATTCATTGTTTGTGCATAACACCCAGTGCTCCATGCAGAACATGCCCTCCTCAATACCCACC
>NC_138385.1:35120924-35277325 GCF_054177405.1 Leptonychotes weddellii
AAAAAAAATTAACTTTGAAAGACTAAAGGATCATGGTAAAAAAGCCATGAATTCTATGTGCAGTATTCCCCTAGCGCTGGAGTTCTGCCGTTCTCATTGATCGGTAAACTTGGTCTTGGCTGGCTGTTCTCGCTGATCTTCTGGGGAGGGGCCTGTTGCCGTGGTTTTCAAATGTCTTTGCCGGAGGCGGATTTGCCCCGCCCTTGCCCCCTCCCGGCTAAGTAATCTGCTCAGGTTTGCTCTCCGGAGCTTTTGTTCCCTGCGAGCTTTCTGTACTGCTTTGGAGGCGGAGAGTGAAAATGGCGGCCTCCCAATCTCTGCCCTAAAGGAGCCGAGAACTCGGGGCCCCGCTCCTCAGTGCGCCCCCAGAGAAAAGCCGTCAGTCACTCCCGTCTCCCCGGTCTCCGGCCACACTCCGTGCTCACCCGGCCTGCCACCGTGCGTTTCTATCTCTGGCACCCGACCCCGGGTGGAGTCTCCAAACCCAGCAGATCCCTGCGGTGCGCTCCCGTGCGGCTCCTCCCGGGGGAGGAAGGTGAGTCTCCCCGGATCTGCCGCCTGTTGGGTCCCTGCTGGAGGAGCAGTGGCCTGACTGTGCCGCGGATCACAGTTTATGGCAACCCCGAGCTGAGAGCCTGCGCCTGGGCTCCGCCTCTGCAGCTGGCTTCTCTGCTCCGTTACCTGGGAGCTCTGCCACACTCAGGCACCCCCGGCCTTTCTGTGATCCCGAGGGTCCTGAGACCACACTGTCCCGGAGCGTTCCACCCCCCGTTTAGCCAACAGAGTGACATCCCTTGGCGGAGCAGACTTTTAAAAGTTCCGATTTTGTGCTCTGCGGCTCTATCACTTGCCAGAAGCGGCCGACGGAGGCCCCTCCCCCGCCGTCTATCCTCCCGAATATCGCCTCGGATTCACTTCTCCGCCCGTCCTACCTTCCCGAAAGTGGTCGCTTTTCTGATGAGAGAGTTGTTGCTCTTCTTTTCTTCGATCTCCTGTTGAGTTTGTAGGTGTTCAGAGTGGTTTGATCCCTATCCAGCTGAATTCCTGAGAGGAGACGAAATCCAGGTCTCCTACTCCTCCGCCATCTTGCTCCGCCCCCCAATTTGCATGACTCTTATTCCAGTTCTGGCATCATCATCCTTTTTTTTATTCTATTTTATATAAATGAGAAGGTGTTTAGTTAAAAAAAAAAAATAGGGGACTTTGAGAAGGGGATTAGAGAAAGCTGTCTGCTATCAGAAACTCATCCTAAGAGTATTGTAGATATCAAAACTGCAAATGCTAAAAGAGATACCAGCCATCACAGTGCTGGAATGTCTACGAATAAATCATCTGTAATATCACTCTTAATAGTTGTGGATATCAGATTCCAGCTGCAACTGTCAGGGCTCAAACTGACAACATTTTTAGAGTTAATTTCAGCTTAAGAAATCCAGTGAATATGTACCCACTGAGCACCTCACTGGTGCATGGCACAGTGGCTGGGCTTTATGGGATTTTCCAGAGAAATTCAAAACCTGGTTGCTGTCTTTGAGGAGCTTACAGTCGATTTATAATAATGAATTTTCACATACGTGAAACAGTCTGGAGAGCAATAACATGGCTGTGTGACCAATCAAGACCTAAGTGATACGGTATAGGAAAAAATGCCCTGATAGAGCAGAGAGAGTAGGGAAGGTTTTATGTGGAAGATATGACTTGAGATTTGTCTGAAAGGATACAGGACTTAGAAACAGGAGGGAAGGGAACGCCAGGATGGAGCTGTAGCACAATTGAAAGTAGTGACAGGAACTCAGAATGGTGAGAATATAGGGAGTGGGGGTAAGAGGGTACGGCGAGAGTGAAAGGAAATGGAGTCGACTGGATAGAATAGAGCCGTCTCCTAGAGCAGGAGTTAACACCCTTTTCCTGTGAAGGACCAGGAAGTCAGTATTTTAGGTTGTGCGGGCCATGTGGTCTCTGTCACAGCTGCTCAGTTCTGCTGTCGTATAAAAGCAGCCGTAGATGAGGAGTAAAGGAATGAGCTGTGTCCAGTGCAGTTTTTTGTTTTTTTTACAAAAGCAATCAGTGGCCTGAGTTTGGCCCACAGGCTGTAGTTTGCCCACCGCTGTCCTAGAGCCACGGTCCCCAAACGACGTGCCAGGCTGCACGTAACAAACTCACAGGGAGCCATAGGGTATTTTAAATTTTTGAGGGAAATACAGTGATACTTGACTTCTGCCTATAAATCCTAGAAATTGTTTTCTCTTCCTGCTGTAACGGATTACCTCCAACTTAGCCACTTAACACAATGCTCATTTATTGTCTTTGAGTGCTGTAGGTTCGAAGTCTGACGCAAATCTCACTAGGCTAAACGGAAGGTGTTAGCAGGGCTACGTTCCTTTCTGGGGGCTCAAGGGGGGGAATCCATTCCCTTGCTGTTTCCGACTTCTAGAGGCTGTTGGCATTCCTTGGCCTGTGCCTGGCCCTCTTCCTCCATCTTCAGAAGGTCGAGTCCTTCTCACATCACATCACTCCAGTGACCTTGCTTCTGTCATCACACCTACTTCTTTGCTTCTGACTCTTCTGCCTTCACTCTTCTCCTTTTAAGGACCCTTGTGATTACATTGGATAATTCAGGATAATCTCCCTCTCTTAGGGTCAACTGGTAAGTAAGTAACCTTAATTCCATCTGCAACCTTAATTCCTCTTTGCCACGTAACCTGATATATTCACAGGTTCCAGGGATTAGGACATAGGTGTCTTTGGAGGACCATTATTCTTCCTACCACAGCCTGCCCCCTGGCCTTCGAAGATCCACTTATATCTCACCTGCAGAATACATTCACCCCATCCCAACATCCCCAAACTCTCAACTGTTACAGCGACTCTTAAGTCTAAACTCTTATCTTAATGTCAGCAGCTCAGAATCCCCAAATCTCATCATCTAAATCAGGCGTGGGTCTGAGGCATCCTGGGGTAAAATTCCTCTCCATCTGCAGGTGTTGTTTTGTTTTGTTTTGTTTTTTGTTATTTCACTCTCAAAATATAATGGTGAGACAGGCATAGGATACCAGTTATAGGTATTCCAGTTCAAAGAGGGAGAAAAATGGAAGGCAAACGAAGTCACAGGTCTCAAGCAATTTCAAAATGCAGCCAAACTAATTCCATTACATTTCAGGACCTGCGACTAATTTCCTGGGGCTTGCAGCTTCATCCTGTGAACTTCAGACTCTGTCCTCTGGGCTCGTGGCTGCACCCTGGGTCCTCTTTCCTTTTTCAGGGAAGGAGCATGTCTGTGTAGCTCAGGAGCCTCATCAGCCTGTTTCCTGACTCTATAGAGTTTCGGAGGTCCACCAGCCTTCTTTCGGTTTTATACTCTCTCCATCTCTTCAGTCCACTGAGGCAGTTTGTGGGCTAGTATGCCATCCTCGAGAACCTTGTGGGTCTCACATGTATGTCATGGATATTCATTTGGTCAGACAAGAAGCTCTTGACAGGTCTTTCCTCGATAAACCTATTTCTATTCTTGGCTTCTGCTGAGATGGCTGTGGAGGTCTGAGTCACATGTTTAAGCTTTTCAAAGAGCTTTTTGTGTGACTGAATACTCTGACCTTTTGATCTGAGATATTAGCAAAAGATTTTCTAGCCACAGCCTTGGCTTTTTCTCTAGAGCATGCTTTCCTGACAGGGAATGTCTCAATTTTAGCATCTTCTGCAGTCCGGATAGGCTGAAAATTTCCAAAATCATTAAGTCCTGGTTCCTTTTTGTCCAATAGTTCTTTCTCAATTTATTTGTTTCCTCCCATGTTTTATGTGAGCAGCGAGAAGACACTAGGCCACACTTTCAGCACTTTGCTTGGAAATCTCAGCTAAATGTCCAGTGTCATCATTTACAAGTTCTGCTTTCCACAGAGCTGTAGGACACAATTCTGCTAAGCTCTCTGCCATGATGTAGCAAGGATGACCTTCCCTCAAATTTTCCAGTAGCATGTTCCTCATTTCCTCCTGAGCCTTCACCAGCAGCACCTAATTCATCAACTGTGATTCTACTAACAGTCTGTTCCCAGGGATGTAGGTATTCTCTGAAGAAATTTGCTCATTTCTCCACCATGCCCCTCACTTCCTTCTGAGCCCTCATTGGGGGGGTTGTTTAACATCCATATTTCTACTAACCATCTGTTCAATCTAGAATCTAGGTTACGATCTCGGCCATTTTGGTCATGGTCCTCAAATTCTTCTGGCCTCTGCCCACCACCACTCAGATCTAAAGCTGCTTTCCCATTTGTGGGCATTTGTTATAGCAGCACCCCATTGCCAGGTGCCAAAATCTGTTGCATTCCTTTTGATTACATTGCATCTTTGCAAGTCTGGGTGTTTAGTGGCTGCTGTGATGAAAAAGTAACACATGAGAGAGATGAGGGAAGCAGTGTCCAGTTTCCTTCCAAGGTTTGAGTGCCCAACACTGCCCAGCAGGCTTGCCCACGCATGCATCCCATTAGTAATTGTGGCTATTTAAGAATGAAATAAAAATTTCTTTTTCAATTCATACGTATTATTTTCTCAAATAGATACTAAATTTTAGTACATAAATACTGATTAAATTGTTTGGTCCTAACGGTGTGGTAACTGGAACTAGTACATACTGCTTTTGACCTAAGGGTGCCATGAAAAACTTGAGACACAAAGGGTGCCATGAACCGAGAAGCTTTGAGAACTTCTGTCTTAGAGGGATGTTGGGTAGAGTAGTTGATGCCTTAGACAGTGAGACATCAGTGTGTATTCTTGAATGGGGGAGTGATTTGAAACCATTCTATCTTAAGGATATAGTATGTTATAACTGTATACTGCTTTATGGTTTTTAAGGTGCTTTACATGAATTAGGTCAGCTGATGAATCGGGAAACAGGGCACAGGATGGATTGAAGGAAGGATTAAAGGCTCTTGGAGTAACCTAGGTGTGAGATGAATGTCTAAAACAAGAGTAGCCGTGAAGGAAGAAGTATAGGACAGATGCTGTGCAGAAAAGTTCAAACGATTTTGGTGACATATTAGATAAGGGATATAAAGGAGAGGGACGAATCCAAGATCATTGCAAGGTCTCAAATTTAGTACACTGGGATATTGGCGGGATCATTGATAGAGTAATGACTCTACTTTGAGAAAAGGAACTGGTGGAGTGGCAATGGTGGAAACTAGACCAGAGGGGGGTTGTTAAGACAGGAGAATGAAGAGGAGGTAGTGGGTGTAGACCACATATACCAGGATTGGGGAAGTAAAGGGAAGGAGATGAATAGAACAGTGTTTTTTGAGAAGAAATGGGACTGTAGAATACATGGTAACAGTATCTTGGTTGAGATGGTAGTTACATGACTGTATACATTTGTCAAAACTGTTAGAACTACACACTTAAAAAAGATTAATTTTACTCTGTGTAAATTTTACCTGAATACATGAAAACAGAGCTTTATTTTTCTTTTTAGTTAAGATATAATTCACATACTATAAATGTCACCATTATTAAGTGTACACTACAGTGATTTTAGTATATTCACAAATTGTGCAACCATCACCACTGTCGAACTCCAGAACATTTCCACCACCCCAAAAAGCGACTCCTTGTCTGTTAGCAGTCACTCCAATCCCTGGCAACCGCATAATCTACTTCCCTTTATTCCCCCAGTATTTTTTATTGTGGTAAAATAACAGGTACCGTAAAATTTACCATCCTAACCATTTCTAAGTGTATGGTTCAGGGGCATTAAGGACGTGCACACTGTTATGCAACCATCTCCACCATCCATCTCCAGAACTCTTGTCATCTTGCAAAACTGAAACTCTATACCTATTAAACCATAAGTTCCCATTCCTACTTCCCCCAGCCCCAGGCAACCACCATTCTCCTTTCTGTGTCTATGATTCTGACTACTCCAAGTACTTCATTGAAGTGAAATCACACAGTAATTTGTCTTTTTGTGACTGGCTTATTTCACTTAGCATAGGGTCCTCAAGCTTCCTGCATGTTGTAGCATGTGTCAGAATTTCCTTCCTTTTTTAAGGCTGAATATATATTCTGTTGTGTGTGTACGTATCTGTACATATGCACACATGCGCACGCGTGCAATACGTTTTGCTCATCCATTCATCCATCAGCAGACACTTGGGTTGCTCCCACGTTCTAGCTCTTGTGACTTACAGTCTATTTTGTCGGATATTAGTATAGCCACCATTTCTCTCTTTTGGTTACTGTTTACATGGAATATCGTTTCCCATCCTTTCGTTTTCAACCTATTTGTGTCTTTTTTATAACTAAAGTTCATCTCCTGTGGGCAGCATATATTTACATTCATAGTTTTGGGGGGGTTTTTTTTAGTCATTCCACCAATCTCTGTTTTTTGATTGGAGAGTTCAAACCATTTACATTTAAAGCACTCATGGATAAGGAGGGACTTCTGTCATTTTGCTCTGTTTTCTGTATGGCTTAGAAGATTTTTTTTTTGTGTCCCTCATTACCTATATTACTGTCTTCTTTTGTGTTCAGTTGATTTTTTTGTAGTGAAGATTTATTTCTCATTTCTTTTTGTGTATATTTTATAGCTGTTTTCTTTGTGGCTACCATGGGATTACATGATCCTGTGATCAGGAGAAGCAAACAGCAATCAGAGCGCAGATCCCCAATATTTGGAGGACAGGCTCTTTTTGCCCACCCTGGCTCCTGCAGGCTGCTCCTAAAATGTGTGCACAGCTGCCTGCCATGGGCCTGTGGATGGGAGATGGTAGCTACTCCTGTTCTAAGAGCTGAAATTTGCCAATGTACCATTCAAGCCTTCTCCCGAAAGTTGCAAGCCATCAGTAGACTCTAGAGTTCCAAATAGTTCAGACAGTTCTGCCAGTGCAGTGGCTGTCTAGGTGGGGGGATAGATTCCTGGTGCTTCCTACCCCATCATCTTTCCAGAATCCCATCTAATCCACTTCTTTTAAAAATAGTTTTAAGGGGCGCCTAGGTGACTCAGTCAGTTAAGCATCTGCTTTCAGTCCTGGGAGCCTGCTTTTCCCTCTGCCTGATGCTTCTCCCTCTGCTTGACACTTCTCCCTCTGCCTGATGCTTCTCCTTCTGCCTGTGTGTGTGCACACGCTCGCTCTCCTGACAAATAAATAAAATAAAATCTTTCAAAAATAGTTTTAAAATAGAATTGTAAGAGAAAACAAGGAATAGTTCTTCATCTGCGACTTGAAGGAAAGATACAAACATAGCAGTGTGAATGTTAGTAGCTTGGAGGGGAGTAAGTGTTTATAGGGGAGCTCACGTATGATTACTCTTCTCTGTGTAGTCAGAATCTAACTTAATATTAGTAAGGTGGAGGTAAGGAAGAATTCCTCTTAAGGAGAGAAGAGGTCTACAAAACCCTTGGGAATGATCCAAGGAGTCCAGAGATTTTTTAAAAATACTAAATTTGTCCTATTTCAGGTGTGTACAGCTCTACAGTAAGATATAATCCTAGGTTATAGAATTAAATAAGGATTAGTCATTTGAAATTGGCAGTTTTTAAAAAGTAAAATTCATGTTTTGACTTACACATATTACATCGTTTGACCCTAGGTTTAATGTTGTTCATTTGGGCAGAGAGATAAAAGAGAAAGAGCAAGAGCCAGAGCTGGGGTCCAGCCTCCACTAACAGATGTGCAGTGGAGGGTTGAAGGGGACTTTGTTGTTCATTGGTGCCCTAACTGCTGTGATCAACATTTGAATGAAGAGCTATGTAGATTTTTTTTAATTTATTCATGAGAGTCAGGGAGAGAGAGAGGCAGAGGAAGAAGCAGGCTCCCTGCCTAACAGGGAGCCCGATGCGGGACTCGATCCCAGGACCCTGGGATCATGACCTGAGCCGAAGGCAGACGCTTAACCATCTGAGCCACCCAGACGCCCCGCTATGTAGATATTTTTAAGTTAGCATTGGATTGATTTGTAATAGGTAGGGTGCAGTATTTGTTATTTGATCCTGACTTTCAACTTGGTCCTGAATTGTTTACCTGTAGTCCTCTGACAGTCGGAGTAGCTCCCCATCAACTTATCAGTATGGCTCTGTCCTCGCTCTGCAATTTAGTCTTCTGTCATTGTCTACAATGTCAGCTCTCCCACCTCATGATTCTAAAAGCCCTGAAAATTTGAAGAACACAGTACTTTTTAGGATTTGTGACCATTTTACCTTTGCAACCAAAGTGACCACTTAACATTACGACTTCGTCATTTTGACATGTAATTGCAAAGGCAGTGGATTCCCATCTTAGTTTCTGAAAGTGTAGATGTTCACACTTAGGCTGAATATTCTACATTGTCAGCTTCTGCTAAATGGGAGCATCTCAAAAATCGTAAAATTGTTCAACAGATCCTCAGCATCGATGTGCTTCTTCTTGCTTTTTCTTTCAGGTTGACAATAAATGCCCTTGCCCAGAAGCTCAATGCTTATTGGAAGGAAAAGACATCCCAAGAGAATTTTGAGACCTCCGCCATCACCAGGCCAATACCGTGAGTAGTAAATACAGGATATAAAAAGTATCAGGGATGATGTCCATAGAGCAAATGGAAGGAACAAGGGTAGTAAGATGGTGCTTTTCACGTAAGGAAATTTAATGAACTAAAAATAGGAAATCACAGGTACTAATTTCATCATTCTCTAGATCTCTTCATTCTGGTTTAAAACTTGTATGGTTTGGCTCATAAATATGAAGAGTTTAGGACTGTGAGTTTATCCTACAGGCAGTGTGATATAGTGGAAGATGATGGCCATTTAAATAAGACACTTCTGGGTTGAAAATCTGGATCTGCTTCTTAATAGTTGGGTGAGCTTCGGTAGGTTACTTCACCTCCGTGAGAATATGAAATTAGCATAACATTTTTAGCATAGTACCTGGCATATAGTAAGTGTTCAGAAATGTTAGCAAACTTCCCTTCTCTTTATTCTTAGTGAACATTGTTGGACCTGTACCAAGCAATTTGAGGGTAGAAGTAGAGAACCCAGCATGCCAGGAAAAAGGTAGAATTTATTGAATCTAAGATGGGCAATTACATACAGAACTGTGGATCAAGATGACATGCCTCAGTGAGTCAGGAAGGGAGCATAAAGCAGAGGATAGAATGTGTAACAACACATACATAATCAGTTACACCACCGTCATGACAAAGATTAGAGTGTAAAAAGTTTATTTTGGGGATTGTCACCTGTGGGTTTTTTTTTAATGGAAGTTATCAGGCAAATGTATGATATAAAATTTCATTTCAAATGCAGCATAATCGGCTGTTGTGTGAATCACTGTCTTATTCTGAAGATCTCTGCTCATGTCCAGACTCTGTGGTTTTCAAAGAAATGCCAACTTAGACGAGATGCCATTTTTTTTTTTTGCCTTGCAAATAAGCAGTGATTAATGCAGTGAAGCAGATGTTCATATATTGCTGGAGTGTGTGTGAATGTGTTATACCACCTTTCTGGAGGCAGAATTGTGATAATTATTATTATTTATTGAATACTTATATGCCAGGCCCTGGTGTAAGTTCTTTACATGTAGTTAAATTTATTTGATCATTACAACAACCCTATGAGGTAGACAGAATCATCATTTACCTCTTTACGAATGTAGACACTGATAGACTGAGAACTTAACTTGCTCAAGATGAAACAAGTAGAAAGTGGTAGATACAAGGTTCAAATATAGGCAGTCAGCCCCCCAAACCCAAGTTCTTAGCCATGACACTCTTCTGGAAGGATGCAGTGAGGGGAATATGGTGTAACCCCTTCAACGACCTATTTATTGCAAGCACGAGCTAAATGCCTCTGCCTGGGTAGAAGGATCTACCATAGTCTGATGTAACCCGAGGCAAGGAGTTGCTGTCTCTAATGCTTGTCTCCAAGGCAGTAATATTGGTATACTTCTGCAGGCAGCTCTTCTGTGCATCTACATGTAAAACCAAAGCTAATATGACCTTTCCTTTCCCCTACCACTACTTCTGAAAGTGCTTTTTGCTGTCTCTGACTCTAAATGAAACAGTGTGGCTGTATGGAAATATGTGGACACCAGAGGTCAGGCCTGAGCTTGGAGCTTAGAGGTTACAAGGCTGGAGCAGCCTGGAGCTAGGAGAGAGGAAGCTATATATCTAAAAACACGTATGAATTCTCTTTGTTAAAACAGAGTTTTATTTTTTAAAAAAGATTTTTATTTACTTATTTGTCAGAGAGAGAGAGCACGCGCACGAGCAAGGGGAGTGTCAGGCAGAGGGAGAAGCAGGCTCCCCGCTGAGCAGGAAGCCCGATGTGGGACTCGATCCCAGGACAATGCGGGACCTGATCCCAGGACCCTGGGATCATGACCTGAGCCGAAGGCAGACGCCCAACCGATTGAGCCACCCAGGCATCCCTAAAACAGTTCTAAACAAGAAGAGGACATTGTGTTTGAGTAGTAGAAATACGAGTGCCTTTTCTTTTTTATATCTTTCTGTATTTTCCAGTTTTTCTATAATAAGCTTATATTTTTATAGCTAGAAAAAAAGCATCATTTAAAAAGATAAGGAAGGGGCACCTGGGTGGCCCAGTTGGTTAAACATCCGACTCTTGATTTCAGCTCAGGTCATGATCTCAGGGTAGTGAGAACGAGCCCCACATCGGGCTCCGCACTGGGCATGGAGCCTGCTTAAGATTCTCTCCCTCTACCCCTTCCCCTCCCCTCCCACTCCACTCCCTGCTCTCACGTGTGTGCGCTCGCTCGCTCTCTCTCTAAAAAAAAAAGATAAGGAGAACATTGAACTAAGACATAAAAGAACCCTATCGCTCTATTGCAGTGGCCACTAGAAGAGCAGTATAAATGTAACATACATGCATCATACTCTAGGCTAAATTACATGTTTCTCAAATCGGCCCTTGGTGCCCTCTGCCCTCTTTCTGCCTTTCTCCAGCCTTCTCCCTCCAGTCTGCTTTTCACACCTTAGATGCGGACTACCTCTGTTACAGACAGACCATCTCCTTTCACAGAGCTACACAGTCTCTCTGAGGTATAGGTGACTGGGTTACGCTTCCTGACAGCGATGGGAGTGGCTTTGTGTCTTAAGCATAGAACTCTGGAAGGATTTTCACCTGAATTTAACCCAGTTGTTGGACTGGAGCCACCATATCTAGTTAGGAAATTTATTCACATTTATAGGACTTTTTAAGATTAATATTGGGAATATCAACCTAATAAAATTTTGATTGAAGTATAAACAAAGACTTTTGAACAGAAAAAAAGAGAGGACTAGGGAGTCTGCAGGGAAATGGGGGAGATTTGATGATGATGATGCTTCCGTGACTTCCACAAATGCATTTCAAACCTGTCACACAGTTGGATGGAAGCAAATAAAATGATTCTATGGGTTTTATTTCATGGTAATATTGTTACATATATATTTATATGTATATAAATTTTTTCCTAGTTAATTTTTGAGTTAAAATTATCCTCTTGTTTGCTTAGAACAAGAGATTTTGGATAAATATGATTCACTTCCATAAATAATGGTAGCTTACCATGTTAATACTTGTTACTATTTTTCATATCTATATCTGGTATAGTTCTATTATTATTTGTGACGTTCAAGATACATATTTTAGACACCTTGACCATAACATAACAGTTCTAACATATTTCATATATAAAACTTTGTTCTTTCACTTTTAGGGTGTGCCTTTCTAACGTAAGGGCACAGAGCTAGGATATACACAGTCATACTTCTGTTTTCCTTCATTCAGGAAGATTCCTGACCAGACATGGGTACAGTGTGATGAGTGTCTTAAATGGAGGAAGCTTCCTGGAAAGGTTGATCCGTCTACATTACCTGCAAGATGGTTTTGTTACTATAATTCCCATCCGAAGTACAGGTAAGGTTGGGACTCAGTGCTGTGTTAGAGAAAATTCCTGATTTGTCTCTGTATTCTAAAACACTTTTAAAAAAAGATTTTTTTTGAGTGTAGTTGACCTATAACGTTACATTGGTTTCAGATGTCTGACACGAGCATAGTGATTCGACAAGTCTGTACGTTCTGCTGTGCTCACCACAAGTGTGACTCCCCTCTGTCCCCATACAACACTGTTACTGTACCAGTGACCATATTCCCCCTTGCTGTACCTTTTATTCCCAGGATTTGTTCATTCCATAACCAGAACCCCACCCCCTTGCACTCATTTTGCCCACTTAAAACACTTGGCTTCAAGTCCTCACTCTGCAGCCTGGCGTCCGAGCCCCATGCTAACCGACCCCACCCTACCTGCCCAGCCTTCGTGTTCGTTGTACCTCAACACAAACCGTACGCTGTAGCCAGATCTGCGGCTCCAGTGTTCTCTGCACGCGTCGTGCTTGTTCCCTCCTCTGTGACTTGACCGTGTCATTCTGCTTGCTTACAGTGAGTTTCTGCATTCCATCTGCCCACCCACACCACAGCCATCTGGGAAGCCGGAGTGTTCTTGTGTGATACCCCTCCTGTTGACAATAGTTTACAATGATTTTATGCCGGCTTCCTGTGGTCTTTAATTCTTGACACGTTTGTTCACATCCTGTTTTGTATTCTTTAGATGGTTTTCATATGTATATACTTTGGCTCTTCAAGAGACTGTAAACTATTCGAGACCGAGGGCTTTACATTTCAGGTGGGGTTGATGATTTTCTTCACATGCTTCCCTTCCTCTGCCTAAATCTATCGTCGTACCTTATTGTGCATTTAATGCCGTCTGTTCACATGTCCCCTGCAGGATCTAACATCTAAATACTGCCTGGCATATTGGTGAGCATTCATTTCATTTAACAAATATTTTCAATTTGACTCCGTAGTCACAAAGGTTCAAAAGAATAACTCCTTTTGCTTCACTTCAGCTGTGACTTTCTTAATATTTTTTTCCTGTTGGATAAATGCTGATAGAAAAAAAAAAAAGATACTAAAACAGGGTATGCGTTTTCAGAAAAATGTTTAAAATGGAGGAAATTAAGTAAATGAGGTCTAGGTCTATGATGAGTAAGCATTCCCCCATCGTCGTCTCCTGATGTCCCAAAGCCCCTCTCCCTGGACAGTAACCGGGACTGTGAGACTAGAATGTGGGACTGAGTGCTTAGGAGTCTCCATTTTGAAGCCTGGATCTTCTATCGGTTTACACTTTAGTCCAGGAGACATAGCCTTCCAGGACATGCCTCCTTAATAAAATGGGTATATCATAGGGTTTCCAGTTATTACTAATTTTCGTTTATTTGTTCTAGAATTGCTTTTGATCATTGAATACATTTTCTAGTACTCCTTTTAGTGTTTACTCCTAAGATTCTCTTCCTTGTGCTCTACATATAGCAGATGTATTTCCATTTATAGAATCCTTTCTCTCCTCTGTGCTCTAGTCTCCGCTGTGTTGTTTTTACAATGTCAGCTCCTAATCCCTTATTGCTTCCCTCTGTCATAGCCTCTGATTTTCTTCTTCAGGTATCATCACTTAGTTTAGGGATTCTCATGCTTCTAGACTGCACCTTGGGAATTACTTTCTTCGTAAACCAGAGGCAAAAGACCCAGGTTCTAGTCACAGCAATCATCTCTTTGTGTGGATCCTCAGGCAGGTCTCTCTTGTGCTTGAAATCCACTGTGTAAGAATAGAGATTATGCTTCTTGCCATCCACCATCATAGGAGTTTTGTAGCTGTCAAGTACTTTGAATGTCTTTGGGGAAAGGTGATATATATACCAAAAATAATTAGATAATGGTATGCCTTGAAGTAAGATTGCTACATGTTGGATGCCTAGGTGGCTCAGTCGGTTAAGCATCTGCCTTTGGCTCAGGTCATGATCCCAGGGTCCTGGGATAGAGTCCCGCATCCGGCTCCCTGCTCAGTAGGGAGTCTGCTTTTCCCTCTCCCTCTGCCCCTCCCCCCTGCTCCTGCATGTGCCCACATGCACGCGCTCTCTCTCTCTTTCTCTCAAATAAATAAATAAAATCTTAAAAAAAATAAAAGAATTGTTACATGGTAACCTGGCACACGGGTTTTGTAATGTGAGTGGAATCTGAACTCTAGTGTCAGAGGGTTGTTGACCTCTATGACCTGCCTCGTCATAGTTGTAAGGAGAGTAAAGGGTAAAACCATAAGGGCGCATTTTGTTTCCAAAAGATGATTTCTTCTCTGTACTGCAGGAGATGCTCTGTTCCAGAGGAACAAGAACTCATTGATGAAGACCTGTACTTGAGCAAAGCTAAGAAACAGTTGAGTATACCTAAGGTTCTAGATCATACAGTAGAGGGGCCTGACCCTTCATAACAGGACAGGGGGAGTTTTGAGAAGAGAGATGATTTTTTTTTTTTTTCTTTTTTGGCTTTGAACGATTTCGCTCTCACTTCTCTGTTCTCCCAATTCTTTTTTTTCTTTCTAATCTCCTGAATGTCTAACTCATGATTGTCTTCTGTCTCTCACCTTCCCCTCCCCCTCTCTCTTTTGATGGGACATTTGATCTCTCTCTTCAGTGGCAGAGTTTAGGAAGATACCCTCAGTTACTCAGTGAGGCCCACACTATTTCTAATTCGGAAGGAACATTATAACCTAAATCTACAATCTCCATTGCCGATGGAGAAATTTCACGAGTGAACTAAATAGCACTTTTATCTTCTCCTAGAGATCAAGCTGTTGAGAAGAAGCTGCCACCAGTGGACAATGAGAACCACCAGGTGAGAGACAGTCCGCCCTCTTTCTTTTCTCATACGAAATTTTCCCCAACAGAGGACATAGGTTGAAGGAAGCAGCAGTCTTGAAAGCTGCATAGAAATAATGAACCAGTTCTTCTGGTGGTCTTTTTTTCCATTGGATCTTTTGATTTTGCCTTGATCTGCTGTTACTGACGTTCAGATCACCAAAAATAGAAGAGCCAAATCTTTTATTTCCCAGATTTGGATTTCGTACTGATTCTGGACAGTGTGAATGTCACGTTCAGTGTCACAGAACATTCAGGGTTGTGTTCCATCCTCATACCGGCTGCTCCTGTTGAGTGTCTGGTTTTTCCTCAGTCTCCTTTCTTCCAGGACTCAGGGATGATTCCTTCCTCCTTCCTCTCAGGAAGAAGGGGTGGTTCTCTGTGCCCCTCCCCTATCCCTGCTTTCAGGCTGGCTGGCTTTATAAAGACTCTGCTGTTTTGAATTTTCAGGAGCACTGTCTCTCGGACATGGTTGCCCAGCTCCGGACGCTGAAGGGTGCAATAAGGTTGGCCGTCCTCAGGGACACTCCTTTCCTGACAGCCACCATAGCACCCATGTATCTTCCCCACCCAACCTTGCCTTTCTGCATGATTTTCCTCTTGACCCTCTTTCCCAGAGATATCTGCTAGTAGCATGTTAGATTCACCTTCTCCCCCTGCCCCCGCCCCAGTCAGGGTAGGTCAGACTGGTGAGGATAGAGGCAATCTAATACTAATTCTTCTTCTGACATCCTGCCGAGACCCAGGCATATGAATACACAGGTTTCATACCTTAATGTCTTGGCTTAATCGTCTGATCTAGAGATTGCGAGATTTCCTGGGACCGCCCTGTCCTCATTCAGTTTACCTCCCCTTTATATTCCTCCACCTTCATCATTTCTACTCTCTTCCTCAGCTGGCTCTCCCACAAGATCTTAGATGCATGTCTCTGTGTGTGTGCACTGTGAATATGCGTTAGTCTCTCGCATGCATTTCTCCAAAACCAGCCCTGACACTTGCTGCAATGCTCATTCTCTCCACCCCTGCCCGCATCACAGATCTCAGAGGAGTGAACACCCAGCCCTAAACTGGGTCACAGGAGAGAATTAGATGGTGGTTAGGGGGCCTGGGTGTGTGTTGTGGGTGGGATGACTCTAGGAGCCAATAAGTGAGTTGGGGAGGTCTGTTGGTGTCCAGCCGATAAGGTTATAACTGAACTGGGTTCAGTGGTCTAGTGTACATTACCTCGCGCTGTTTGTTTTGTGTAGGAAACCAGTTTCTTTTTATTTGGCCAAGTGTTTTCTCCTAGCATCAGAAGGATTTGACTCATCCTTTTGGTATTTTGTTTGAAATTGGGATTTTTATGAATCGCTTCTTTCTTTGCTAGGTATTTGCTAATCCACTGAAGATCCCTGCTATTCAAGATACAGATGAATTGAACAGTAAGACAATTGGATACGAGGGAATGGACAGTCCTAGCCGGCCTCCCTCTGTTGGAGAAGAAAGCAGGACACCTTCTCTTCAGCTTAAGCCTCTGGATTCCAGTGTTTTTCAGTTTTCCAGGTGGGTAGAAAACATAGTCTGTCTTCAGTAGTAAGCCTCGGGGTCCGTTTTCCTGTAAAGTCGGGGTGGTTATCGGGTTATGTTTCTCCTAAGGCCTAGCATGGACTTCAGATGGAGAAACATGATTTGGGGGTAATAGAATTGTGTGTTGCATGTACTTGCAATTTTTCAACATTACAACTGCTGTGTCAAGTCTGTCTGTCTCTCTCTTTTGAGGTAATCATCCGACAAATACTCTCTTATGTATTTTGTATTCACGTTATGTTGGGAACTGTGTTAAGTGAAATAATGGACGTGAAAACTCTTTGAAAAGCATAATGTGCAATCCAAATGTAAGGTAATATTACATAGATGAGCATTCTTTCTTTCCTTAAGCTTAGGAATATTGAGGTCCCGTGGGGCCCCATAGACCTAGCACATGTTGGCCACATTATAAAAAATAACTATTAGAAGTTTGTGCCATCAGGCTAGCCTTCTCGTTCATTGTCTCCTAGAGCCAATTGTGAGTATGAGTTTAGTTTTGGGTTTCACTTGTCCATCTTCTAGCACCTCGTCGGTATAATTTTGTTAGTCTTTATAACAGGAAGGCGCATACCTTTTCTTTTTCTTAAATAACAGGGGTATTTGAAGTGTTGAAAGATATGACTGCCCCTCTACTACCATGAGTCTGGAACTCAGGACTCCTAATTAGGACATGCCTTCTCCTCTCTGCTATGCTTCTCACTTCTGGCAGGGCCAAACCATAAGGCAGGTACAGAGTTGCTCTTTAAAAGTAGAAACTTCTGCAGTCATCAGTAACGTGACTATTGTATCATGGGTTACGAACTTTTCATTGACCGTCATCATTTGGGGTATCTTCTTAATATATTCTAGGATAGAAGCGATGGTATATACATAACAGGATAAACAAACAAACAAACAATAAAACCCCCAAAAAACGACTCCTGGCTTTTCCCCCTAATGGTACTGATTCTTTTCCTTATGTCTTGCTTTGTAGGTGGGTCTTTTCAGCTTCTCATCTAGACAAACATCTCCACATGTGTCCAAGTCCCCTATTCTGTGATTCTTCCACAGTTAAGCCCTGTAGACATTGGGAGAAGCCCATGACCCCCCTGAACATGAACAAAAGGTTTCGAGAGGAAGTAAGCTATTTTAGGAGCGACACTAGCAAAACTCTAAAGGAATTAAATGAGAATTGGTATGAGATCACCTAGAACGATGCCTTGGAAGCTAGGAAGCACTCAGTAACTAAAGTGAAATCGGAGTACTGTGGCAGGAGCCGTTTCTAAGATTGAACTGTGTAGCAAAATATAGTCCAGTCTGTCTCAGGGCCTTGAGTCTCATTTGAGTCTGTTCCCACCCGTAGCTTTCCAACTCCCGTTGTAGGTGGGGAGGGACATACAGTAAAGCGCTGTGTGTTTTTGAAGCACATTCTTGCCTCTCTGCTTCGATCTCCTTGAGGTAGCCATGCATCCAAATTGCCATTGGCATTTCAAGGTGTCGTAGCTCTTGAAGGCTGTCCTTTCCCTGCTGCGACCACTGTCTTTTCCTTTTTCTTCAGTGTTTCTTTTGTTACCCTAGAGTGGTTTCCAGTCCCCTGAAGGAGGTCACAGACGCTGATACATGTATGTGTGTATTTAATGTGTGCAGTATGGCGGTACAGCCATTGGGTGGCAGACTTCATCAGGCTTTCATGGGATTTCTGTATGAATTATTTACCGAACGGCACGTCCAGATTCGGGTTTTGGCTATAGAGGACAAGCAAAGTGCATCATTTGTGTGTCATTTAAATTTGAGAATAATATTCTTTCAAGGGAAAGAGATAACGTGATCATTGATGTTGCTAATGTCATATTTTATGTAGGCTCAGTAAGCTGAGGATGTCATTTTAAGCTACATGGATAAGGGGATTCAGATTGAGTGCAACGAGTCCGCCTTTTCATAGGGAGAAATGAAGGTACACAAGAGTTTGGTAAAATATACAGGGTTTTCTTGGTACAACAATGTTAATGAAATAATAGGTTTAGTCAGGAGTTACAAAGGTCTCCTTTGTTATTATCAAAATCTGAAGCTGATAAGGGTCCTTGGGTCATGTAGTATAGCTTTCCAACTCTAGATAAAATAAAGTCCACACTATCCAAGAGAGTTTTTTAAAAGTTTTAGCGGGGTAAGTTACATGACCTAGCAGGGGCCCCCGAGGGGTCTTTGGAAATAGCTTTGTGAGTTTCACAAACTAGCCAGGGGGATGGGGAGACGCGCAGTGAAGGGTAAGTTCAGCCAGGATGCAAGCGGGCATAATCGTTCAGCTTATTCTGTTAAAGGAAATAGTCCTTTTTGTTCATTCATACTGCATATATTTGAGTGCTTGCTGTATGAAAGGCAATGTTCTAAGGCAGTGATGGGATCAAAAATGAAGGAGTTTATGGCAGTCAAAGTTATACATGTAAGTATCCCCAATACATGCTAGGTTTCATATGTGTGGTTACAAACTTAAGGTCCAAAGTATCTATTAGCGTATGGACAAAGGAGAGAATTAGTAGCTGTAATTTATATAAATGTTTAGAGACCCCTTGAATAAACTGTATGTCAAAGGCTAATGATAAATAGTTCATGTTTTATTATTTTTTAATTATTTTTTAAAGATTTTATTTATTTATTTGACAGAGAGAGACACAGCGAGAGAGGGAACACAAGCAGGGGGAGTGGGAGAGGGAGAAGCAGGCTCCCCACTGAGCAGGGAGCCCGATGCGGGGCTCGATCCCAGGACCTTGGGATCATGACCCGAGCCGAAGGCAGACGCTTAACGATTGAGCCACCCAGGCGCCCCTTAGTTCATGTTTTAAAAGGATAACAGAAACCGGGGCGCCTGGGTGGCTCAGTCGTTAAGCGTCTGCCTTCGGCTCAGGTCATGATCCCAGGGTCCTGGGATCAAGCCCCGCATCGGGCTCCCTGCTCAGCGGGGAGCCTGCTTCTCCCTCTCCCACTCCCCAGGCTTGTGTTCCCTCTCTCGCTGTGTCTCTCTCTGTCAAATAAATAAAATCTTTAAAAAAAAAAAAAAAAAGGATAACAGAAACCATCCAAATTACACTATAATAGTCGAAGGAGAGGAAGACAGACATTCTAATATGTTTAAAAGAATATTTGAAAACAACAAACACAAGGTAGAAACAGAAGAACAATTTTATAAGTGAAGAAGATGGATTCAGCAGCCAGTATTAACATTTTAATGAGAGAGACTTCCAGAATGGAGAAATGTGAAGTGTCATGGACTCTTTCACCAACAAATAACCATTTAACTGGAAAATATTATTAAACAAAACAAGCATTTGAAGTTCCTGGAAATTGTCCTAGAGGCATTCAGCAAATAAATATTCATTCAGGAAAATCTATGACATCTCAGAGACAACCGCAAGAGACTTCAGCATTTAGCTTGCTCCTGTCCCCCTCCAAGCTGTATTTTACAAAAACTTCTCAGGGAGCTCCAGTCCAGGTGGGTGCGGTCAAGAAGCTGCGGGCTCCCTCTTTCCCTAGCTCCCAGTCTAGAGCTGTGGTTTCACCTGGGTCGGACAGGCCTCCAACATTTCTCGTGTCCCCTAGTTCTGTCTTGCTGCAGCTCTGTTCCAGGCAGACCCGGAGGACTAGGTCTCTCTTCTCCCACCCAGCCCCCACTCAGGGAGGAGGCACTCCCCCAGGGACAGCGTGCTGACGATGCTGGACTCCTGCTGCTCCAGCCCCAGCGTGCTTATAGGGCAGAGGTTCATGCCGGAAGCAGCAAGCCCAAAAAAACATCCCAGCATCCACATTCGTAAAGAAAATGTTCTTTCTTTTATGCCACTTCTGCACAGTGGCACCGAGGTTCTGCTTAGGGCAAGAGGCCTTAAAGCTGAAGAGCTCCTTCGCTCTACCGGAAGGAGCTGACTTTTATGTGGAACAGATCATGGAGCATTCCATTCGCAAAAGCATTGTCAAAAATAACGGTGATCTCGGTGAGCAGTAATTGAGAGGGCACTCATAGCTCTGTGATAACACGTTACAACGAGCAAAATGGCTGAGAGGTCAGAAGTTTGGTAACAGAGAGAACCAAGGAGAAAGCCAGTCAAAAAAGACCTCTCCTGGGATCACAGTCAGCCCTGGGATTAGGAAGGCTGTGCATAAACACAAGGCTCCATTTACTCAGGAGCAGTCAGACTAGGACATGAAGTGGACTTTAAATCAGTCCGCGAGCCTCACGCAGATCAAACAACAAAAGGACAGGGCCCTCACTGGCACTAAGGGCTTACGCACAGCCTCTGACCAACCACTGGCCCTTTCATAAGCTTCTCTGACCCAGGAACAAGTCCTAGGAAACCAGGCTCAGAAAGAAATCACACATATCCTGATAGACTGGAAGACCGCGTACATGCTCAAAGTTGTGCCCTCTCAGAGGAGATTCGAGAGGGAAAAATCCAAGCCGCTATGGCCTGGCCGGATGTGGGGCCGAAACAGATGCCTTGAACTGTGATAGCAGCCTCCGAGCCACACATACGTCCAATGGGAGAGGGTAGAAATCTAACTGGCTCAGGGGGCTTAAGCACAGTCTTTGACCAGTCAGTGGCCTATGCTGACCCAGGGCTGACCCCTAGGTTGCCAGGTAAGAGGAAAAACCAAGAAGAAATCTGTTTCCTCTACAGTATACAGCCTCTGATATTCCTGCTCAGATTTCTTCAGCCAAGTCACTAAGTAAACAACCAAGCAAACAACGACGTCAACCACTCAGGGAGATGGGAGCAGTAATCAGAGTGGCTGTGCTGTGTTACCTAAAACATCCAACTGTCAGGGCGCCTGGCTGGCTCAGTTGGAGGAGCGTGCGACTCTTGATCTCACGGTTGTCAGTTCGAGCCCTCCGCTGGCTGTAGAGATTACTTTAAAATTAAAAAAAAAAAATCTTTAGGGGCGCCTGGGTGGCTCAGTTGGTTAAGCGACTGCCTTCAGCTCAGGTCATGATCCTGGAGTCCCGGGATCGAGTCCCGCATCGGGCTCCCTGCTCAGCGGGGAGTCTGCTTCTCCCTCTGGCCCTCCTCCCTCTCATGCTCTCTGTCCCTCATTGTCCTCTCGCAAATAAATAAAATCTTAAAAAAAAAAAAAAAATCTTTAAAAGGATAAAATAGCCAGTTGGCAGCAAAAAAAAATTATGAGACATGCAAAGAAACAGGAAAGCGTGACCTGTACATAGGAGACAAAAAGAAGCAGATAATAGAAACTGCTCTTTAAGAGACCCAGATGTTGGATTTAGCAGACAAAGACCTCAAGGCAGCCATTATAAGGAAGGGATAACTGGGTGATGGGCATGAAGGAGGGCACTTGATGGAATGAGCACTGGGTGTTATTTGTAACTGATGAATCACTAAATTCTACCTCTGAAACTACAAACCAACCAACCAGCCAGCCAACCAACAAAAACAGTGTAGACCAGAGGGCAGCTGGATCACATATTCAAGGTAGTAAAAGAAGAAAGAGTGTCAAGCAAGAATCTTAAATCCAGTAAAACTCTCTTTAGAAAATGAAGGTGAAATAATACATTTCCCAGATAAATAAAAGCAGATGGAATTTGTTTCTAGCAAAACTCTCCTTCAAGAAATACTAAAGGGAGTTCTTCAGGCTGAAAGCAAGTGATACCAGATAGTAATTCAAATTCACATGAAAAAACAAGAGTACTGGCAGTGGTAACTAATTCATTATAAAAGACAATATAATGGCATTTTTTCCTGTTTCTATTCCTTTTTTTTTTTAAGATTTTATTTATTTGAGAGAGAGAGAGCATGAGCAGTGGAGGGGCAGAGGGAGAAGCAGACTCCCCACTGTGCAGGGAGCCCATGGGGCTCAGTCCCAGGACCCCAGGATCATGACCTGAGCCGAAGGCAGATGTTTAACCGACTGAGCCACCCAGGTGCCCCCTCCTGTTTCTATTCTTAACTAAGTTAATTTAAAGAATAATTTCATAAAACAATATGTATATGTTTGTATATAATTTTATATATGTGTACAACTTCATTGTTGGGCTCATCCACAGATGTGAAATGTTTGACAATAACAGCACAAAGGAGGTGAGTGGGAGCAAAGCAGTACTGGAGTAAGGAGATAACACCATAATAAGAAATGAAGAAAATTTTCAATGGAAAAATAAGGTTGATCTAGCAAATTCTATAAGCATTATAAATATGGAATTGCTCTGCTTTCTTCTCTCAGCTTCCTCAAAAGATATAACATTACATAAAGTAATAATGATAGCAGTGTGTTGTTAGATTTGTAAATGCTAAACCAGAAAATATCTGTATAATATGAAAAGAGGAACAGTAGAAGAAGAAAGGAACAAAGAAGGCATGGCCCATATAGAACACAGCAAGCTAAATAGCAGATGTAAATTCTGTCATCTCAATAATAACATTAAATACAACGAGTTCAAACTATCCAATCAGAAGACAGAAAATACCAGATTGGACTTTTCTTTAATATCCATATATACAGGAGATATGCTTTAGATTCAAAGATACAAATCAGTTGAAAATAAAAGAGTGGAAGCAGATAAACCATGCAAACAGCAACCATAAGAGAGCTGGAGTGCTTACACTAATATCAGACAAAACAGATTTTAAACAAAAAATGTTACTAGAGGGGCGCCTGGGTGGCTCAGTTGGTTAAGCGGCTGCCTTCGGCTCAGGTCATGATCCTGGAGTCCCGGGATCGAGTCCCGCATCGGGCTCCCTGCTCGGCAGGGAGTCTGCTTCTCCCTCTGACCCTCCTTCCTCTCATGCTCTCTGTCTCTCATTCTCTCTCTCTCAAATAAATAAATAAAATCTTTAAAAATAAATAAATAAATAAATAAAAAAGTGCGTTGACTTTAAAAAAAAAAAATGTTACTAGATATTACACAGGACATTTTATAATGACAGAGTTCATCAGGAAGATGTAATAATTATGCCTATATGTGGACCTAACAAATAGAGCCCCCCAAATACATGAAGCAAAAGCAGACAGAGTCGACAGAAGAAATAGGTATCAATAAGACTTCAATGGCCCACCTTCCATTATGGGTAGAAGATCAACAAGGAAACAGAAGATTTGAAGAATGCCATAAACCAACTGGACCTAGCAGAAATGTGTAGAACACTTCATATTCTTCTCAAGTGTACGTGGAATCTTCTGCAGGATAGACCATATGTTACACCAGAAAACAAGCTTCAATAAATTGAAAGGATTTCTAGCATACAAAAGATGTACTCCAGTCCCAATGGAATTAAAGTAGAAATCAACAACAGAAGGAAATTTAGGAAATTCACAATATGTGGAAATTAAATAACAAAATAAAAAGCTTTTGCATAGTGAAGGAGACCATCAACAAAATGACAAAGCAACCTACTGAATGGGAGAAGATATTTGCAAATTATATGTCCAATAAGGTGTTAATATCCAAAATATATGAAGAACTTAACACAACATAAAAAAAAAAACACAAAAAAATTTGGTTAAAAAATGGGCAAAGGGCCTGAATAGACATTTCTCATACAAATAGCCAACAGACACATGAAAAGATGGTCAACATCACTGATCATCAGAAAAGGCAAATCAAAACTAGAGTGAGATACCACCTCATACCTGCCAGAATGGCTAAAATCAACAACACAAGAAACAACAGGTGTTGGTGAGGATGTGGAGAAAGGGGAACCCTCTCTCACTGTTGGTGGGAATGCAAACTGGTGCAGCCACTCTGGAAAAGAGTATGGAGGTTCCTCAAAAAGTTGAAAATAGGATTACCATTTGATCCAGTAACCCCACTGCTGGTATTTACAGAAAGAAAATGAAAACACTAATTTGAATAGATCATATGCAGCCCTATGTTTACTGCAGCATTATTTACAGTAGCCAAGATATGGAAGCAGCCCAAGTGTTCATTGATAGATGAATAGATAAGGAAGATGTTGTGTACACACACACACAGTGGAGTATTACTCCGCCATAAAAAGAATGAAATCTTGCCATTTGCAACACTAGAGGGTATAATGCTAAGTGAAATGTCAGATAAAAAGAGACAAATACCATATGATTTCACTCATATGTGGACTTTAAGAAACAAAACAAGCGAACAAATTGAAAACAAGAGGCAAAGAAAAAGAATCAAACAAAAAAACAGACTCTTAAATAAAGAGAACAAACTGGTGGTTGCCAAAGGGGAGGTGTATGGGGGGATGGGTGAAATAGATAAAGGGGATTAAGAGTACACTTATGGTGATGAGCACTGAGTAATAGATAGAACTGTTGAATCACTATATTGTACACCTGAAGCTAATAGAGCACTGTATGTTAACCATACTTCAAATAAATAAATAGCCACTAAAAAATTTAAGAAAACAGTAAAATGATTCCATTTACAGTAGCTTCAAAAATGAAGTCTTTCGGAATAAATTTAACAGAAGTGCAAGGACACCTTGTAAACTGAAAACTATAAAATATTATTGAATGAGATTAAAGAAGACCTGAATAAATGGAAAGACATGCCGTGTTTATGGATCAGAAGATACAGTGTTGGGGTGCCTGGGTGGCTCAGTCGTTAAGTGTCTGCCTTCGGCTCAGGACATGATCCCAGGGTCCTGGGATCGAGCCATGCATGGGGCTCCCTGCTCCGCAGGAAGACTGCTTCTCCCTCTCCTACTCCCCCTGCTTGTATTCCCTCTCTTGCTGTGTCTCTCTCTGTCAAATAAATAAATAAAATCTTTAAAAAAAAAAAAAGATTTTATTTAAAAAAAAAGATATAATGTTAAGATGGCAGTATTCCCCAAATCGAGCTATAGATTCGATGCAGTCTCCTATCAAAATATCAACTGGCTCCTCTGCAGACAGACAATTGAGGAGTATGACAAAAAGAAAGAAAATGAGAAGATGGGACGCCTGGGTGGCTCAGTCGGTTAAGTGTCTGCCTTCAGCTCAGGTCATGATCCTGGAGTCCCGGGATGGAGTCCCAAATCGGTGGGGAGTCTGCTTCTCCCTCTCCCTCTGCAACTTCCCCTGCTTATGCTCTCTCTCGCATGCACTTTCTCTCTCTCTCAAATAAGTAAATAAAATCTTTAAAAAAAAAAAAAAAAGAAGGAACTAGTTATATAGTTGGAAAAGAATTCCTGGTGTATAAACCCACAGTCAGTCCTTACTAAATGAGTGAATACAGGCCTGGAATAAGAATCAATCCCTAGGGCGCCTGGGTGGCTCAGTTGGTTAAGCGACTGCCTTCGGCTCAGGTCATGATCCCGGAGTCCCGGGATCGAGTCCCACATCGGGCTCCCGGCTCAGTGGGGAGCCTGCTTCTCCCTCTGACCCTCCCCCCTCTCATGTGCTCTCTCTCTCTCAAATAAATAAAATCTTAAAAAAAAAAAAAATCAATCCCTAAAGGGAAGAACCAGACCTTTACTTACAGAGCTAGTAGGTACTTCTAGAGCCACTAAGTAAAATCCACTTCTTTTTCTCTCGTTCACACGATAGTTTCTTTTTGATTTCCTCTTCTGTGCAGTTTTGTCCCTTCCTTCCCATCCCGCAGTTAGTTAAGCTCTCTTCTGTCAAGGAGCCTGTACTTTAGTATTTTAGGAGGGAACTTATGAGACACACACACGCACACGGTAAAAAGCGATGTAGATTATAATCGAGCGCTAAGGTGCGGTAGGAAGTCAGAAGTAGCACTTGAGCCAGTCTTGGACGCGTGGTGTTGGGTAGGAGAAGGGCATTCCAATCAAAAGAAGCAGCATGAGAAATCATGGGCATTTCTTTCGGCTGGTGTTTTTGAAGGGAAGTAATGAGACAGAAAGCTGGGGCCCAGCGATGTCCCAGCCCTGCCCCTGACTAGCCACATGACCTTGAGAAAGTTAACTTCTCTATGTCTGAGCATCCTCTTTAACAAATGCACATAAACATACTACCACTTACCTTGGGGTTGTTGGGAAAACTGAATGAGACCATAACACATTAAGCGCTTATCACACTGTCTGGCAGAGTAGGTGCTCAATATAAATGTTTCTTACGTTTGGGAATGGAATACCAAGCTAAGGCATTTGAGCTTTCATGTTGTGGGGAGCAATAAATAAAGATTTCAAATGAGGGTGTAACACAATCAGGGCAACACCTTGGGAAGATTATTAACTTGGCAGCGGGCAGTCTGGAGGTGAGAGAAGGGGAGACTGGGGGAAGCCATTGCAAGAGCTCAGGAGAGGGAACGTGAGGTCAAACCTGAGTACTGATAGTAGTAGAACTAGATAAGAATACTGAGAGTTTGCCGGTGTCATAACACAAATGGGACATAGGAGAGGAAACAGGTTTGACCTTGACAACGGAAGGCCAGTTTTCTACATCCTGAGACACCGGTGGGACCACGAGGAAGGAATGTGTGCTGGGCAACTGGAAATTCAGTAGAGATCAGCGCTGGGAGAATGACCAGAGGTTATAGCCAAGAGGTGGTATGAGATTACCAAAGAAAAGAAATATGGGGAGAGAAATAAGGACAGAACCCTTGGAGGTGGGGAAACAAAGAGAAGGCAGATGATTTGACTCTAATAGCCTTTCACAGAAGTTTAGTGTCGCTATCTGGTATCACATACCCTTCCTTCATCCCTCTGAAGGGACTGACTCTCTTCCTCCACACCACAGCTAAATGGGACCCTCTGCAGTGGCCCTGTTCTAGTTGAATACATTTGTTCTCACATTGGCCCTAAATACTTTTGCTTTCCCACTAAGGTTGACACAGCAAGACCTATGAGGAGGCAGACAGGTTTTATTTCTGGGTGAACACTAGTTTCGAAGAACATTCAGGGGGCTGTGAGAAGCTAAGGTTTGAGATGTCTTACAGACGTTCTCAGAACTTGCAGAGAAAAGTGGGCAGCCTTGAAATACTGTGAGGTGGCTGATAGATAACATGCTTGACTCTTTCTCATTGAAAATTTGAAATTTGTTTTTTACCTTGAAATTTCTGGGTTTTCTGCAGGGAGGACAAAAGAGTTACAGGGGTAAAAATGAGCCGGGGTGGGTGGGGAGGTGTCCCATCCTACTGCAGGATTTTAAATTGTCTGTGGATTTCACAGGCACCAGTCATTTCATTAGTTCCTTCAACACTTAGTGCATATAGCAGCCAGAAATGGAAGGCGATTTGCGCTTACTCTCCTGCACTTTCCTGATGAAATGAGGGAGTGACTGTTTGCCCTGACAGAGGGGAGTTCTTTTGCCCTAAGAGGGAAATGACTCGAATTGGCCGAGTCCACTTGTTTGATTCTGACTAGGGCCCTGTGTTTTAATTAACTTTTACAAGTGAATAATGGGCAATAGCCACAATCCGGTTGGCTGGCAAAGGAACTGCATGGTGTTCTGTTGCAATATAAAAAATGTGCCTAAGTCTTTGATGCTGGGAGGTTTTTGTGACACTTCAAAATTAACGAGCTGGCTCAGCTTTCCTCCGCATACTCTACTAGGCTTTTTATGACCTTTTTTTCCATTCTCGTGTTAGGGGATTTTGCGTGTGCGTGTGCGTGTGCGTGTGTGTGTGTGTGTGTGTGTGTGTGTGTGTGGTTGTTTTGCTGCTTTTCCTTGCATTTCGGAAACTTCCAAGTCAGGCTAGTTTCAATCCTATTTTCAGAATTCTTACCAAGATCAACTTGGTCTTGTTATATCCAGACACTGACTCTCGTACCTTTTGATTTCATCTCTCCATTCAGACTGGTTGCTGTCTCAGCAAGGTGCATGAGGGAAGGGTTTGGAGTTCGGGGGTAGAGTTGTATTTTCCTAACCCGAAATGATCTGTGGATAACAGCTAGAGTCAGTTTTAAACGCGGGAAGTTTGGAGAGAGGCTCCATAGGATCAGAATATACCTAGCTTGTATTTTGACAGTTTAACATTTAATTCCCTCTTCTTGCAGTAAGTACAAATGGATCCTGGGAGAGGAGCCGGTGGAGAAACGAAGAAGGCTCCAGAATGAGATGACAACACCTCCTCTAGATTATTCCATGCCTGGCCCTTACAGGAGGGTGGAGGCACCTGTCGCCTACCCAGAAGGGGAGAACAGCCATGATAAATCCAGTTCCGAGAGAAGCACACCACCATACCTTTCTCCAGAATACCCAGACGCAAGCAAGAATACCAGTCAGAGTAGGGAGGTGTCAGTCCTGTATTCAGGGGCCCAGGACCAACACCAGGGGTCCCTGCTCCCTGAAGAATTAGAAGATCAGATGCCAAGATTGGTAGCAGAAGAATCTAACAGAGGCAGCACAAATGTAAACAAGGAGGAAGTAAACAAGGGACCTTTTGTAGCTGTTGTCGGTGTTGCAAAAGGCGTTAGAGATTCAGGAGCTCCCATTCAGCTGATCCCTTTTAACAGAGAGGAGCTGGCTGAGAGGAGAAAAACAGTGGAATCCTGGAGCCCGGTGCCTTATTCCTCCGTGGCCCCTGGTCCCCCCCCCGCCACAGCCGCTGGGGAGAAGGGCCGAGGTTATGAGGAGAGCGGAGGGCGCAGTACGCCAAAGATGAAGAACCAAAGAGAGCTGGAAGAACTGAAAAGAACCACCGAGAAACTGGAACGCGTTTTGGCTGAGCGGAACTTGTTCCAGCAAAAGGTTAGGGCAACACCTTTCCACT
This sequence comes from Leptonychotes weddellii, assembly GCF_054177405.1. Lineage (NCBI taxonomy): Eukaryota > Metazoa > Chordata > Mammalia > Carnivora > Phocidae > Leptonychotes > Leptonychotes weddellii. The sequence continues at coordinate 35,149,813 of NC_138385.1, forward strand.
GGGAATAAGAGATCCTTTTAACCAAGAGACCAGAGAGTCGCAGCTCTTGACCGTTTCCTGCTCTGAGGCCTTTACACAGCAGAAGCCATCGACTCGTTCTGTGTGGTGTCTCAGATTGAATGCCCCCGAGTGGGCTTCCCACCCCTGTCTGGGGATCGAGCAGGGCCCTGAGTGGAACGTGTACGGAGGAACCGCAGAGTGAATGTATCAGGGACCCGTTTCAGTGCGCGCCTAGCACGCGGGGCTCATTGAATTTCTGTTTCTTGGGCTGCAGGTGGAGGAGCTGGAGCAGGAGAGGAATCACTGGCATTCTGAGTTCAAGAAAGTCCAGAGCGAGCTGGGGACCTACACCGCCCAGGAGACGGAAGGCTTGTACTGGAGCAAGAAGCACATGGGCTATCGCCAAGCCGAATTCCAGATTCTGAAAGCTGAGCTGGAGAGGACCAAGGAAGAAAAGCAGGAACTCAAAGAGAAACTGAAGGAGACAGAGACGCACCTGGAAGTGCTGCAGAAGGCTCAGGTCTCCTACCGGACCCCAGAGGGAGATGACCTAGAAAGGTTAATTCCCAGGGTTTAGTTATCAGCTTGGGAGTGCTAATGGGAAGCATCCCTTAGGACCCCCAGTGACTGGCCATAGCTAAGGGAGGAAGCCTTAATTAATTTATAGGCCACCAAGGAGCGAGGAATTGCTTAGAGAGCTGCAGTCAGTCTGCCTGTGCTTGGTGGCACCGTGCTTTCTTCTTTCTGTCTAGCTAATGGACACATCATTGTTGAGAGACGTAGGCCCATTTTTAAGGAGCTTCATTTTGTTCTGTTGGCTAATGACTTCATGTCATCTCTTCTGCCCCCTCACTCCATCATACAGGGCTTTGGCAAAGCTTACGCGGCTGCGTATCCACGTCAGCTATCTCCTTACTTCTGTCCTCCCTCACTTGGAGCTTCGTGAGATCGGGTTTGACTCAGAGCAAGTGGATGGGATCCTGTATACGGTGCTGGAGGCAAATCACATACTGGATTGAGCACCGGACTATATACTCTATATACCCTTCTATACCCTACCCTACCCTACTCTACCCTACTCTTCTCTTGTCTTGTCTTCTCCCTTCCTCTCTCTCCCTCTCCCCCTCTCTGCCCCCCTCCCTTTCTCTCTCTCTCTCTCACCTTTATGCCTTATATGGAGAATCTTTGAGTAAATCCTGGCTCTCACTCAGTCTGCTTCTTACTCAGTTTTGGTGTGGAGAAGGAGGCTAGTTAATAGGCTTTCGGGAGTTCCAGGAACAGAAAAGCAATAGTCACCAAGCCAGGTGACCTGAAAGCTTTAATTTTCATGATGTAGACAACTTGGCCTGTTTTATATCCTTTCTGAAATGGTTTGTATTCATTTAGGTTAAATCAGTCGGCAAATACTGGGTCCAGTGTGGTAGATGTTTGGGGATAAATTAAGAAGTATAATTCACGGTTGCAGCCTTCAAGGATCTAACAACCTAGTTGGAAGTGCAGGACACACACCAAGTTAACTAACTGTTACAAGTGAGTGGTACAAACATGATAGAGAAGTTCTGGGGGAGGCAGTTGAAGGAAGGCATCACATCAGAAATGGGACCTAAACTAAGATTTGTTTCAAGAACGATCATGACCACACTGTCAACAATGGCGACAGTGGTGGTTCTTTAGGGGGTAGGATTATGGTTGATATTTTTTTCTTCTTGCTATCTTCCTGCCTTTTTCAAATTTTCTATAATAAACCCATTATTCTTCTTACATTGGAAAAAATAAATTGTTTTTCAAAAGAATGAGTAGGTTTGGATTCAGATACCAGTTGAGAGACTCTGTTGAACATATAAGGTAATTTTATATTTACAGTTCATGTTATATTTAGCATTACCTCTGGAAGAATAGCATGAACAAAAGCGTGGAAAAAGCTGGAATGTGAAAAAGACGTTTGGTAGAAGTGATGGGTTAATGTAAATGGAACTGAGGTTAAATCATGACCCATCTACTCACGCTCACGTGGCATTTGCATGTCAATAAGGAATTCTTGAAAAAAAGAAATCTTCAGGGCTCAAATTCAAAAAATATGTGCCACCAAACTAGGATTTCAGGAAGTGGGGGAGCTCTTTTAGAGCAGGGAGATCTGTTTGATACCCTTCACAATTCACCACCTACCTACTTCCTCAGGCTAGTGCTGAGTAAGGGGTTGGTCTCATATTATCAGAAATTGTAAAACCTACACTCTTGTAAAAGTAGACATTTTATTTATCCATTGCTTTATTATATTTATATAGCGCGTACTCTCCAAAGAGTTCAAGGTACTCTTCACAAGACATTGAACAATGAACACATAAAGATATACCAGCAGTGAAAAAGAAGAAGTAAAGGAGAAAGAATCACAGGGGATGGGGGTGGCGGTGGGATCAAGCAATCGCAATAGATCAGGTAGTGCAGAAGAATGTTTCGGATATTCTGTTTTCCCCTGCAGAGTTACTTTGGAAGACTCTCCCAAGCTTATTTTACCTCCTTGGAGAGGAGGCCCATCACAGGTCTTCCAGGGAGACCGTAAGGCCGAGGGGGGGAGGTCCGAGCCAGGCTTCAGCATCAGAATGAGTGCTGACAGTTGCCCCCGCCCCCGGGCCCTCACCGCCCTGCACCTCTAGCCTGCAGCCTGGTTAGTTCTCATGCGGGACATTTGGACTAGGAAGGCCCCCGTTGTCTAAATAAATATAAACATTGCTGAGAAGGGGGGGGGGGCGGCATTTTCAGCTATCCTCTCAATGATACTTATTCTTCAGAAGGGAGCTGTGAAAAGCTGGGACTTGGCACAGATATGGACAATATGGAAAAAAATTCGGAGCATTGAAGGTTCAGCCTGAGAGGGGGAGAGTGAGCATGTGTGAGTGGTGCGTGCCTGTGTGTGTGTGTGTGTGTGTGTGTGTGTGTGTGTGTGCACGTGCGCATGCGCACACACGTTGGGTGAGTGAGGAGCAAAGCAGGAAGGAATATGGGCAATTGGGCTTTAAAAAGAAAACAGTTGGGGAAAAAAGTTGAAAAAAGTTGGAAAAATGTAACTCCTCTTCCTAGTGCTTGCTCTCGGCCCATTTCCTAGGCCCAGCCCCGTACTGCTGCTTCCAGCAAGTTAGGTGTGCGAGTCCGTCTACTGCGACGCCGGAGCTACCTCTGATACCTATTTGCAGTGAAACCACACCAGCGGGAGGCCCCTTGAACCAATGTTAAAAGCCACGGTGGAGAGATTCAGAAGTGTCCCCCAGCGTTAACCAGAGCTTATGTAGTGTGTGGAGGCAAAAGACAGCGGAAGAAAAAAGTGGGTGCCTCCTCCTGGCTGTCCAGTTAGGTTCACAGGATCGTAACTGTCCTTTCAAATGTCCCTCCTATTTACACTTTAACTTTTCATTTCCACAATCCATTTAGGCCCTTATTATCTCATGCCTGGAAAATTGAAATCGGCTCTTAACTGGCCTCGCTTTCCTCCTGTTCACACTCCTTCCATCCACTCTACTCACTGTCACGAAACTGCTTTCAATGACCTCCCCAGGTTATGCCTCTGCTCAGAGACATGCTAGTGCTCCCAGTGTCCGAGCAAGCGCGGTACAGAGACCCCCGTGGCCGTCCCTGTGCTCTCCAGACTCCTCTTTTAACATTCCAAACACAAACCTCATTCCATCTAAGCTGCACTGTTTCTCAGTTTCCGAACCTGCCTGGAGATTTTCTCCTCCACCTTTGCTATTCCGTTCTTTTTACCTGGAACGTTCTCCCTCATCATCTTTCCTTTGGCTCAAATGTCAACCTTTCCCCCGCCCAAGTTCCCCCAATTAACCCAGGCAGTCATAATGTTTTCTTTGAACACGTGTTTTGTGTCGCAAGGCTTTTTATCATAAACTTCCTTGTCCTGTCTTCCTATTAGAAAGCTCTAGATTCAAATATATAGCTGCCTACTTGGCATTTACATTTCCATGTCTCACAGGCATTTCAAATAAAACGTGTTAAAAATAAACAGTGACACACACACCCTGGGACTGTTCCTTCCCCCAGTTTTCCTCATTTTAGAAAATGGCACCTCCACCCACCCAGTCACATAAGCTAGAAACCTGGAAGTCATCCTTAAATTTTCCTCTTTTGTAGTCCCCACATCCAGTCTGTCAGAAAGTCTGTCCGTTCTATCGCCAAAGTGTATCCTGGCTTCACTGACTTTTACCACAGCCACCTTAGTCCAAACAACCATCGGCTCCCATAGATGTTTTTGCGGCTCCTAACTGGTGTCCTTGCTTCCACTCTCGTTCCCACAACTGTCTTACCACGACAGCCAGATTAAAAAAAAAAAATACAAATCAGATTATGTAACTCCCTGCTGAAAGCCCTTCAGTGACTTCTCACTGCACTTAGAATAAAATCCATCCTCCCTACTCCCTCTGCTTTGTGTCTTGCCGCTTTTCATCAGATCTCTTTTCCCCTCGCTCACTGTGGTCTTCCCACGGAAACACGTCAGGCTCTTCCCCCCGAGCCTTTACCCATACTGTTCCCTCTTCTAGAATGCTCACACCTCCAGTTTGGGCATGGCTGCCTCATCCTCATCCTTCAGGTCTCGGTTTAAGTGTCCACTTTCTCAGACAGGCCTTCTGTGCAGCGTTTTTTTTCTCTCTCTCCCCTATTCTATCATTTCCTGTTTTCAACTCCTGGCACTTCTCACAATTTGCTGTTACATATTCGGCTGTTGACTTGCACTCGTTCAACAAATACTCACTGGCTACCTACCATGTGCTGTGTGATAGCTGGGAACGCGACCCACGTGATGTCTGTCCGCCTCTTTCCCTAATAAGGTCCATGAGGGGAAGGGCCACGCCCGTTTCGGCCAATCCCTTTATCCCACAGCTTATCCTAGTACCTGGTATATAGTAGGCGATCAATGATTCTTAACCAATCAGTTAATGTTGGGAACGTGTCAGTATCTCCATCTCCCTCAAGAGCCTGTAGCAGCAGCTCATTCGTGGAAGGGGCTGGCTAAATCGGTGTGAGTGAGGGAGGCAACAGTGCTGGACATTAAAGTCTGCAAATGCAAAACAGACCATAAGTGCTTCAGGTTTCAGGGGGCAGGCAGGCTGAGCTGGAGTGACCCAGCGTTTCTCTGTAGCTGAGTTTTCACTTGAGTAATTGGAGAGGCTACCAAAGGAAAAAAAAAAAAGAATATGGGTGTTCTTTCCCACAGACTCCGAACGTTATCAAAAGGAAGCTCCCTAGCATGCAATTTTAAAATACTGAGAATTACAGAATGCAATCTGGAGAAGCCTATAGAGAGCACATCTTGAGCGTGAGAACTAAAAGGAGGGAAAAAAAAAAAAAAAAACCATCTCTGAGGGGTCTTCTGTTCCCTTTTGCCAAGAGCAGCGATAGTGTCTTTCAGGAGAAGAAACGGGGGCGCCTGGGTGGTGCAGTCGGTTGAGCATCCGACTCTTGGTTTCGGCTCAGGTCACGATCTTGGGGTCTTGGGATCAAGCCCCGCATTGGGCTCCACGCTTGGCGTGGAGTGTGCCTGAGATTCTCTCTCCCTCTGCCCCTCCTGCCTGTGCTCTCTCTCTCTCTCTAAAATAAATAAATGTTTTTTAAAGATTAAAAAAATAAATAATTTTAAAAATGTTAAGAACAAAAGAAACGGGAGCTATCCGTAAAGAGAGTAGACAGAGCAAGCCTCAAGAAAATAAGTTCCTGGCACGTGTTAGGAAGTCAGTACATGCTTGTGGGATGAACAAATGGGCTCCTAGCAGAGGACCAAGTCAGAGACTTGGTGATCCCGGGGGGGGAGGCAGAAAGATATCATTGTCCCTGTCTGGTGATTATAGATGATCTGGGGCAATAATTTTGAAGCAGAGGCTTAATTGGCAGGCTCTCGGTTCCCAAAGGGTAATCCCCAGATAGAACATGTTTCAGAGTTCTGTACTACGAATTAAAACTCTTTCTGCAGTACGGGGTTAGGTGTGAAGCATGGGGGTATGCTCAGGAAAGCCAGGGGTGAGCTCAGGTGAAGTCAAGCGTAATTTCCCCCAAGGAATACCTTGTTCTTGATGACAAGGACATCCCGAACTTACGACTTCTCTTAGGCAGAGAGGAAATTCAGGAACCATACTTCCTGAGTTCAAAGTCAGGGCACACGGCTGTAATAAACTAGGCAGCTGGAAAATACTAACCTAGATCATCTTGGGCAGATTGTAGCTTTAGTCATTAAGGGAGACATACATAGCATTCATTTTCTGCAGAAGGAACGTGTTTTGTTACTTGCCCCCATCCTCAAGTCCAAAGTTCTGATGTGAATCATCAGAAACCCCAACCCCCTTTTAGATGAGATTAGTCCAAATGTTTTGGGTGCCTTCTACTCGCCAAACACATTTCATACATCTGACCATTGAGTCCTCAGGGGCAGAGGCAGGATGACTTTAGGCAGAGGCTCAAGAAGGTGTTCCCAAAAGGCCCAATTTTCCAGAAGGCTGTGGAAACCTGTAAGGATCGGAACGGTGGAGGTGTGTGGGGAGGGTTTCCCAGGTTGTAGGGAAGAGTATAAGTAAAGTCACTGGACTAGGTGGTGGGGAGGGGTTGTGAATACAGGAACACCCCAGTGCGTTTGAGGAATATTGAATTACTTAATTTGAAGCATAAGGAACAGAATGGACCAAGGGCTGGGGAATACAAGCAAGAGGGGGGCTATGCTAAATCTGCATACCAATGGAGCCCTTGTAGGCTATGAACTAGAAAAGTGGTTGTTGTATCTCCCCAATTGTCCCCAGAGTTGGGGGCATTAATCAGTTTGAAGTTCCCTTGCACTAAGATTTTCTCTAGAAGCAGGACATGATTGATCATGGTTTTGTTCCACCTCAGATTTTCACAGAGCTTGATGAAGCGCAAAGAGCCATCACCCCTCCTTTCTCCTCCAACTTCTCGAGTCTGCTTTTCCTCTGGCCTCTGTTAATGGAATCTTCAAGGTATCTAGACTTTGGGGAAGAATCTGGAGAAGTTTTGACCTGGGAAAGAATATCCTTTACTGATATAGATTCAGATCTGTGGTGGGAAATAGACTTTGTCATCTGCCCCCGCTCCCCACAGACACACATTTTGGTGTGACTTTGACACTACCCTTTGGGTCACCAATATGCTTAGACCACAGTTAACCCCCTGTTGAGGACCTCCCAGATGCCATGACCACGCTAAGAGGCAGGCATCATTTCCATTTGATGTATGGGGACACTAAAGTGTAGAGAACTGAAGTGCCTCTCCCAAGGCCACACATCTAGAGAGTGTGCAGAGGCCAAACCGAACCCAGGTTTGTCTGACTCCAAAGCCCAGGCTCTTTGCCCACGACACCGTACGGCCTGTCTTGAAAACGGTTAGTCTCGTCTTCGTCCTTTTGATAAGAAAAAGCCAAAGCCAGCCCACGCTAATAGGAATTTCCAAGGAAGAAAGTTCCACAATCCCACACAATGTTTAACTGCCCTCATGATCAGGAAATCGTTCACTTATGTAACGAATATCCCTCCAAACAATGTGGAAATTCATTTCCTCTTGACTGGGTTTTTCACGCAGGGCTGTCCCTTGGCAGCTTTCCTGATATCAAAACAGCCATCAAGATCCTATTCTTACACTCCAGGAGGTCTTGGACTTGTTGGCCTCTGCCTGTGAGGGTTCTCACTGGCTCCTTGGTACCGCACCCCCACCCCAGACAGTGCTGAGGTGGGCAAGTTTCTCAGGGAGTGAGAAAGTGACACTTGAGAACATGCTGGTTTATTATTACACACAGAAGAGTAAAATTAACCACATGAGGTTCCTCTGGAATTGCCGAGGAAAAGATGGCACCACCTTTCTCGTCTGCCTTTTTCTTGATTTCTATTTCACCTCCATTGAAGGCTGTTGAATCATTTAGTTGAAGAGTGCACGCGTTACTCAGAGAAGGCCCCTGCTCCCCCAAATTCCAGCGTCCGCTGCCTCTGAATTGATCGTCTATTTTTCCTTAAGCTCACTGGACTCGTCTTCTCATTCAGGCTCTTTTTTTAAAAAAAAAAAGCGCTAAACTGAGAAACTAGTGCAAATTCTGACGTCAGTGGCTAATCTATGACTGAATGGGTTTCTCCTGCTAGAAAAATATACGTGCTTCCCCCACCCCCATCAAGGCCCTCAGTGCCTTTAAACCAAGGGAGCAGAGTCTTTACAGTATCATCCGATAGCCTTTGTGTGGGATGCTGATGCACCTTCTTGCCTCCCATTGGGTGATTCCAGAAAAAAGCGAACGAAGAGGCTGCTTGTGATTTGGGTGTGACTGACCTTTCTCCTGAGCAACCCACACGGAACGTTGTCAGATGTCACAGGCTCGGGGAAGTGCTGTTGGAGTAAAGGGGCTCCCACTGAAACTCGGGGGTGACTGCCACTCTACTCATGCTCATTGGGCACCTTGATTCACATTGCATTATACGTATCTGTCTGAAAGCCTGTGAGCTTTCTCGGTGTTCCCTCCACAAGGCCATGTTTGCAAAGAGAAAGTTCTTCGAAGCCCTCCTCGGAGGTGACTTGTCAAGTGGCAAGGGTGCCATTCTGGAGGAATGGGACTTCAGGGATGACAGGAAAGCAGAACCTGACGGGCTGCCCTTGTGGAGTGACCTCCTGCTTTGTTAAGCCCGAAGAAGCCACTGCCACCTATGTTGTGGAGAAATGAGGCCCAGAGCCTGGAATTGCAGGCAAGAGTGAGCCAGGAGCTCCTGAGCAGCAGTTCTCAGGGAAGTGGTGGCTTGCGGGAGGCAGAGGGATGGTCCCCTTACAGCTTTTGTATCACCGGGCCTGATAACAACCTGTTAATATTTTATCAGTGATCACATCGCACGCAGCACGGAGGAGCCACCACTTAGGGCAAAAGAGAGAGAGAACCTGCTGGAGTTCCTGTTTGAGGTTTTCTCTCCCGGGGAGATAACAGGATTTCTCATCAAAGCCAGCGGCCGCCTGGGCAGGGAGAGCAGGCTGGGCAAAGGCCAGGCTTCAGAGCGGGCAGCCACAGACGCAGAAGAGTCTCCTGCCCGTGGAGCCAGGGCTGAGTGGGCGGGAACAGTTGACCCTGCCCAGGCCCCATCTGCCTGCCTTTAGCGCCGTGCCCTTCTCCTTCCCCGCTCCCTTCTCCCACATCTGTGTCTCTCCTCCGGTCCGGGGCCAAAAGGCCTCCGGTTCCCGGGATGGGCGCTGCCTCTGCTGCCCCCACCAATGTCCAGAGAGCTGCCCACGAGAAGCAGATGAGGGAGATGAGGCCGAGCCCCAGGGTCGCTCTTTCCCCTGGAGCCACTTAGGAGTCCTGCGAGGCAAACTCAAAGCGCTTCTGGGCGAGCTGTGCCGTGGAACCGTGTTGCCTCCTCAGCGCTGCTGTCCACCCTTTTGCTCCGTTTCCCATGGTCCTTCAGCTGCAGGAGGCAGTTTCTCGGGCTCATCCTTCCCCCTCCAAAGCTCAAGTGGTGCCAGGCCCTCCCTTCATACGGATTGGGGTTTGAGGGGACTTACAAGCCTTTCTGAAGTAGCCCCTGGCACCCCTACCTTCTGGCACTTCCCTCCTCTCTCTCACAGGACACACTTCGGTGTGCACGTCTTATCTGGCCCCGGATCAGCGGTCACCTCCTACAAGGCACAGACTTTACCTCGCCGTTCGCCCTCGTTGCCCTCGAAGCCTTCTGCACGTCACCTGACACGGAGTGGGGGTGCAGGCGGTGTGGGCCGCCTGGCTGCGGGGCCCGTTGAATGAATGGCTTGTCGGAGCGGCCGGATGAAGGTCTCTCAGGAAGCCAGAGCTCGCCGTTCCCCCACGAAGCCAGTTGCAGCCTCCCCCTGCCCTATTAATGATCACGTAGCAGTAGGTCAGTAGGGCCCCCCGGGGGAGAACACATGAGTCACACTATTACCGGAGGAATGAGGGAGGGCAGAAACGTCTTTCCTTGTACAAGGGTCAGAGCCATCAGTTTGGGGCATAAAAACAATGGCCTTCACCATCCCCTCGGTTGTGGCTAATCTAAATTACTTTATGATGGAAGGCAATGGCATGAGCTGAAAGCCATTCAATGTGGACTCAGACGCCTAGAGGTTTCGAGGAAATTATTTAGAGCAAGGCTTTCCTTGCTTACCCAGCCAAAAGGAGCAGTTGTTCTTTATCGGCTCGGCCCTGATTTTTCTAGTTAAGGATGAAATTCTAACTCCTCTGTCGAATCTTCCCAGATTACAAGCAAGGAGGACGTCCCAGGGCAGCCTCATCCTAAGCCGAAGGGAAGCTCTGGGCCCTATTTCCCTCGAAGGCCCTTCTATCGCAGCAGCTGTGGGAGTCTGAGGAGCAGAAGGCATCCTTCCACCTTCCCAGGCAGAATCCCAGGCCCACGTTGCTGTTGGGTGGAAGAATTTTCCAAGCTTACAGTCAGACTCCGACACTGTGACTTTCAGGAGGTCTCCATTTTGTCTCCTGTAAAAAGACCTGCTTCTTTTCGGGTATCATTTCAGGTATTTGGACAATGCGAGGAAGTTGTGGACCCGAAAGCGCTTTGGCTGCCAGGTGGTGGGTCCTCAGAGCCCAGACCAGACGGCTGCCCCCTCAGCACAACACAGCAAAGCACCCGTTTAGCAGCCTCCCCTGCCCCCTCCCCGAGCCAAGTGCTCTGGGGCTCCTGGTGCCGGGCCAGAGACACGACCCCTTGTTCGACTTCCATTCAGAGAGCCCACTCGCTCCAGGGCCTGCGTAAGCTGAATCTTCCGGGCGGCGGAGGGGGGGGGGGAGCTGTTATTGTCAGCGACGCCACAGCTAACATCTTTACGAAATGGGCTTTGTTCATTTCCCCGGAGGTTCGAACACGGCCAAATCATTGGCCTCCCAAACTCTCACACCTCCCGAGTTTGGGAAATTAGAACGGAGGTGTCGTGTCTCATTCAAATGTGAATTGGTCCTGCTCCCCCAGATCGCCTCCACGGGAGATCTCCAGGAGTACTGTGTGTGTCCCCAGTGTGTCTTTGCTGGCCATGAGTTGCTTTCCTCCGGCAGCTTGGGGGGACCCCTGGCAGGCTCTCCCAATGAGTGGATCAGCAGAGTCCTATTTGGGGAGTCTAGAGTCTGGAGCACCAACACCAGCAATGTGGCCCTGGGAAAAACAATCTCTTTATTCACGTTTCCCCATCTGCTGCATGGAGATTGTCAGATCGACTTCCCCTTACCTCACAGTGCTGGTTCAGAGAACGAAAGGAATAAACACACAGCCATTTAGTAAATAACTTCGATGAAAGAACTGTGGAGAGGGAGGAACCCTGGGCGAGATGAAAAGGTAAAGGTTCCCTGGGAAGGTGGAGGGGGTAGTGTCTTGTTTTCATAATGTCTCCAATAAAGTCTAGAATTTTTTTATCCACCCAACAGGAAGAAGAGCCAGTTTCCATGCTACCCTCCCCCGACCCAGTTCTCTCTCACACCTGCCCTGCCTGGGCCCCCTTTGAATGAATAAAACAGTAACCAAATTACTCAATCAACAAGTGTTTATTGATCACCTACTATGTGCCCAGCACTCTTACAGATAGTCTCGGGAATACAGAGAGGTCTCGGGTATGGCCCCCACCCTCCAAAAGTTTACAATGTACTTGTGAAATCAGATTCGCGCACACAAAAACATAACTATCCATCAAAAATTGTGAATAATAAGCATCAAAGAAGCAATAGTTATACACTGAGGGGTGGAGGAGGGAGGGTAGGAGAGGGACGGAGTGGTCAGAGGAGACTCAGTGTAGGAGGTGGTGCTGAGCAAGTTCTCCAGGCAGCAGGAGGACTCGGCTAAGGTGACAGGGCCTTCCAGCTTGGGAGAAGAGCTTAATCATAAGCAAGAAGGTGGAGAGGCGAGAGGCATGTTAGAGACAACGAGTGAGCCCCTTCTGCTGGTACTGAGGTTTGGGGAGGTGGACTGGAGTTTGTCAGAAGCCGGGCGTGCTTGGGGGGTGCGAGGATGAGGGAAAATGCCTTTGGTCTATCTGTGACTCCCACCCCCACCCCCACCCCGGGGAAATGGAGCATTTCCACACCTTGGAGCTGGAACTCTCTGCCTGGGAGACATTCTCCACCGTCCCCCCACCCCCCACCCCGCAACTGAACTTCCAGGCAGCGGCTCAGCTGTCGCTCAGATCGGGGCCACAGCTCCTTGGGCATTATTGTTCCCTGCCAAAGCCCTCAGATGCCTTCTAGCAACTCTGAGGTGTCTGGCGAAGGATGGCGGGGCACATCTGAAGGGTGACAGGGGGCCCACCGGGGGCTGCTGTCGTCTCTCAGAGGTTCTTAGTGCTCTGTGGGGAGACCCCGGGGGACTGATTGCAGGCTTCGGGCTGCTTTTCTATTAGGTCTGAAGACCGTCTGGGGAAGCCGCCTCTCTCTGCCCGATAGAAACACCCACTGGAGCCACCTCACATGCCCACCCAGCTTCTTAGAGACCCTAGTTCTTATTCTTTCTCGGGCAACACCAAGGAGTGGTCTCCGCTAAGGAGCCCCAAGGCTTCCCATGCAGTCATTCCCCAGCCAAGAGCCATCTCTAGAAAAGCCAGGTTCCCCTCCCTAAGGAAACCACCTTGTAGGACCAGCAGTCTTGTTTCTTAGCAGGGGGTCAGGTCAGAGGGAGGCAGGGGCTTCAGTGAAAGTTGGGGCTGCAGCTCCTGAGGCAGTTCCTCAGCGGAATCAGCATCCACTCCTGCCTTGAGCTACCCACCCTATCTTCTTTCTTTGTGCTTTCCCCTAGCAGGAGCGGGGGTGGCTAGATCCCCAAGCCGCAGTGGGAGGGAATTCCAGGAAATGCCCCGGGCCCGTGAGTCAGGTCTTTTTTTGGTCCTTGGCCGCCTTCCCTCCCTCTCATCCTGCACCCAGTTGTTCTCTGTTCCCTCGGTACCGCGGGGTGGTTTTATTTCAGTCCACGCACAAACCAGTCCGAACACTGTGGAGTCATAACAACAACGGGATGGAGGCTCTGGGCTCCATTACTGGCCGAGCAGTTTCTTTGGAGAGAAGCTTGGGAGGTTGGTGAGAGCCGTGCCCATAACAGCCACCACTCCTCCTTCCCCTCACCCCACCCCAGCAATGAGCTAAGAGCCAGCGTGAGCCAGAGGGAGGGTCTTTGATCACAGAGAGGGTTAGTCAGTGGGAGGTAATTAATGCGTGGGTCTGGGGACGGACCGCGGGTCAACCGAAAGGCCGAGGGGAGCCTCTGTGGCATGGCCTAGGCTAAGGGGTGGAGTTTGGAGTTAGGGCTGGGGACTCGGGCTGGGGGGAGGTGGCAGGGCCGTGGGCAAGGTGAAGGAAACAGAAAGGTTGGCTCGGCAAGCATCCTGACGATCCAGCCTGCGTGCTCTCACACCCGTTCCGGTGTCGGCCTTCCCTTGATCCAGCGGCCAAAGTCAGTCTTTCCTCAGCAGCACCATGTCCCTCACCTGTGGCCCCGGGGGATGGGGGTGCGGGAGCTGTCCACCGGTTTTCACAGACCCAGCCCCCGCCCCCCACCCAGGCTCTGGCCCCTGGTTCTTCACACATACCCTGTCAGGCTGTAGGAGTTAAACTCGCTCTTGACTTTGGGCGGCTGACCAGACCTTGGGGAGCCCCTAGTTGCGAGGGGCTGGGTCTGGTAGGAGTCGTAGTAGTTGGAGCGATTTCCCTGGAATGGGCAGGAAAAGCAGAGGATGATTCCAGCCACCAGGGAGAACAGGGAGGAAATAATGCCCAGGTAAAGAGCCTCTCCGATCTCAAATTTCATGCTGTCAGGTACCAGCGGGGAGTAGAAGTCCCGCAGGGTCCCATGAAGATTCCAGGCAACCGGGATGAAGCCCAGGAGGCCTCCGAGGATGAAGAAGACTCCGCCCACCACCGCCAATCTGTCCTTGGCGCGGGAGGCCTGGCAGAAGACTGTGCACCTCAGGCCCACCACAGAGACAATGCAGGCCAGCGAAGAGACCGCACTGGATGTCACCATCATGGCCTGGGCGGCCTGGATGTCGGCAGGCAGGCCTAGGAGTGTGCTGTAGATGTCGCACTGGGTGACGCCCGTGCTGTGTGTCGCGCACTCCATCCAGAGGCCCTTGGAGAAGCCGACCGCCGTCACGATGCTGGTACCGACGTAGGAGCTCGTTCTCCAGCTGGGAAGCAGCATGGCCACCAGGGTGCCCATCAGGCCCAGGAGGCCCAGGATGTAGCCCGCGAGTTGGAGGCCAAGAGAGGCCATGGCAGACCTCTCAGCAGTAGCGTGGTTGGGGCCTGCTCCCTTGCCTTCGGGCTGTGGTTCTTGCTCCTTGGATCCTGGCCTCTAATCCCTCATTTCAGAGTGTCTCCAAGCGGGCCGATTTCTCTCCTCCTTACAAGTGTCTGTGGGTGGCCACAAGCAGGCTCAAGAAGGCATCTGGAAGGCCTAAAAAAAATCCATAAACCAGATTAAATATTGACCAGAAGCTTATGAGAAACCAGAAAATGCTGGATGCCTTTTGACCTTTGTTATCTTTAGAAATAACACATGAGAAAGAAAAAAAAAAAGAACTTTGAAAGCGGAGCCAAAATGTCATCGCCTCCTGCGTAGGCACATGCCTTGGGTTGGGTTGGCAGCCAGACAGCCAGGGGCCGGACGGGTGGCTCCTTTCCGAGAAGGTGGCGGTTGCAGCGGCTGCATTAGCTCCCGGGCAGGCTCTCGGCTGGCACGGTTCTGTCTCCCCAGCCTGATGTTTAATGCATTGCCCAGCAACACTGCCACAGGGCCCCTCAACTGCAGACCGAGGCCAAACTCCAGGAGCCTGGAACAGGAGGAACAGGTCCCAGGGTATAGCTGTGGACTCCGGCTTATTAGAGGCCTCTCAAATCTCCAGGGGCCCAGAGAGCTGGGGTCTGGCCCTCGGGTCATCGTCCCCGCAGGGGCACATCGACACCAGGGCGGGTTGGCATTGGCCAAAAAGACTTCTGTCCACACTCTGAGAGTTCAGGTCCGCCCAGCCCTGCCCAGATTCCCTCCACAGGCCAGCCTAAGGACATTTTCTTGTCTGCTCTCTTCATAGATTCCCCTACCAGCCCTAGCCTTGGAGATAATGTGGAAGGATTTTGGAGCAAAAGTTGTGCCAAGGCCTGGGGGTGGGGGGAGTCCTGAAATTCCCTAGGCTATCTCCCAGCAGATAGCCTAGGATGGACAGAGGAAAGGGAAGCTGTTCTACCGCAGAGGGCTTTGTAAGAAGACGGCGTCTGAGCTGATCCTTGCGAATCTCAGAGCTGTCTAGGATTGTGCGGTGTTCAAGGAGCACCCCCTGCACACATTTGCCAAGGTTGATCATCTCTTCGATGTGAGTATGCCTCAGAAGTCCATTCTTTTCTCAGTCAACCCTCTGTCCCTGAGCAAATAGGTACCATGACTTAAGTGGACTTAACCCACCCCCATGACTTAGTCTCCAACCCATCCATTGACACTTCCAGATCTGAATTTCCATCATAGACCTTCCTCCTGAGCTTCAAGACTACCCGAGCAATCACCTATTTAAAATGTCCACCTTGGGGGGGCGCCTGGGTGGCTCAGTCGTTAAGCGTCTGCCTTCGGCTCAGGTCATGATCTCAGGGTCCCGGGATCGAGCCCCGCATCGGGCTCCCTGCTCAGCGGGAAGCCTGCTTCTCCCTCTCCCACTCCCCCTGCTTGTGTTCCCTCTCTCACTCTCTCTCTCTCTCTGTCAAATAAATAAAATCTTTAAAAAAAAATAAAAAAATAAATAAAATAAAATGTCCACCTTGGGGCGCCTGGGTGGCTCAGTCAGTTAAGCATCCAACTCTTGGTTTCAGCTCAAGTCATGATCTCAGGGTTGTGAGACCGAGCCCCATGTTGGGCTCTGCACTCAGTGGGAAGTCTGCTTGAGATTCTCTCTCCCTCCGCCCCTCCCCCCCCAACTCTTTCTCAAACAAATAAATCTTTAAAAATAAATAAATAAAATGTCCACCGGAAATGCCATAGGCATCTCACATTTGACATGTTCAAAAGGGAACTTATCACCTCTCCTATCGCACCCTTCCCCAAACAGTTCTTCCCTGGGTCCCCTGGGATCACCGAACCATACCTCTATCCATCCCACCAGACCAAAATCCTGGGAGTGATTCTTGACACCTCTTCCATGCTGGTTCCTCACCTTCCATGGTCAATGTCTCACCAAGTCTACCTCTTGCATGTACCTCAAATCCATGGCACCCTCTCCCCATCCCTACTTCTTCTTGCCCGGGTCAGTGCATCACCACCCTCTCTCCCCCAGACTGTAGCAATGACTTCCTAACTAGTCTTATTTCCAGTCTTGTCTCCTACGATTCGTTCTCCATGTCATTGCCAAGGTGATCTTTCAACCCATTAACCTGATCAAGTGTCTACATAAAACATTCCTGTGGCTCCCCATTGGCTAAAGAATAAAGTCCAAACTTGTCTGTGCTCTATGACCTCTCAAGCTTCATCTCTTGCCATCGTCCTCCTCATATTCTTGCTGAGCTAAATTCCTCTCAGTTCCTCAATCATGTCATGTTGTCTTTGGTTCCAAACCTGAGGGCAGGCTGTTCCTTCTATGAAGGCTGCCTGGCATTCTTCTCTCTCTGTTTATTGCTTTCTCTCCGTTTAGGGTTCAACTCCTATGTCTCTTTCTCTAGCTTGGATCAAGTGCCCCTCCTCCATGTTCTTGTAGCATTTTCTGTGTTTCCTTACCTCCATCACGGTAGTAATAATAACAACAGTAATAATAACAGTAATAGTAATAATAACAACAGTAATAGTAATAATAATAATAATAATAATAGCAACACTTACATAGTGTTTCCGATGTGACCGATGTATAGATTATAAGCCCTCTATACATGTTAACTCCCTTAATCGTCACAACGTTTTGTGGTAGGTGTTAATCATCCCTACGGTATAGATGAGGAAACTGAGCTACAAATAGTAGTTATTGCCCTGCATTGCAAATTCCTGTTTAAACCCTTATTCTCCCCCAACTAGTCTGTGAGCTACATAAGGGCAAGGACTATATCGTATTCATCTCTGGATCACAAGTGCCTTGCGGAGTATGACACACAGAGCAGGTGTTCAAAAACATCTTCTTGGGGCGCCTGGGTGGGTCAGTCAGTTGAGCATCTGCTTTTGGCTTGGGTCATGATCCCGGGGTCCTGGGATTGAGCCCCGCATCGGGCTCCCTGCTCCTTGCTCAACTGGGAGTCTACTTCTCCCTCTGCCTCTGTGTGCTCGCTTACTCTCTCTGTCTCTCACTCTCTCTCAAATAAATAAATAAATAAATAATCTTTAAAAAATATCTTCTTAATGAGTGAATAAAAGTGGTAAAGAGGTTTGAGGGACTATAAGATGTGGGTGTTCTGAAGGAGCCAATGACACTTCAGTGTAAGGGGCGAGAGCTGCCCACTGTTGGGAGAGAAGGTTGAAAGAGGGAATCGGAGGATGGAGGGAAATGAAGAGAGACAGACAGAGAGAAGAGAGAGAGAAAGGGAGAGAGAGAGCGAGAGAGAGAGGACAAAGACAGAGAGACAAACACAGAGAAAGAGAGCCAGAGAGAGAAAGAGAGAGCGAAACAGAATTTTGTATTTTCTGTGTATATGCATTTGCTGAATAGCTTGTGTCTTCCAATTCTAAACCACTTGAGGGAGGAAATATATTAAACTTATTAATTATTCAATATTGTAAACCTCAATTACACTTCTGTTGTGCCTCGGCAGCATCAGGTACAGAGTTGCCAGTCAACACTATTTCTCAGTGATAAGCACGACAAGGCCAATGTGGATGCCAAGCAGCGTGGAGCAGGGACCAATACACATCTGATGGGGGCGGGGGGGAGGAAATGTAGTTCGAATCTCAGCTGTGACGCTGCGCCGGTCCTTTCCACGCGTTGGTTTCCTTACCGTGAAGCCGGCACGATTCTACCCTATCCTGGTCGTGACCGTGAACCTCAATGGCACCTTCAGTGCCGCTCGGAAGTCCTGCTTCTCCCTGGCGAGCATCTCCTGGGGACTGTTTCAAACACCACTTTTTTTTTTTTTTGAGGCCCCTTTTCGACCTCCTCCCTGTGCAGCTACTACCCTATCCTCATCATTTTCTTACAGTCAAGGTTCCTAAATGAGCTGTTTCGTGTTGGTGTCTCTACTTCTTTCCCATCCCACCCACTGCTCAATCCTCTGCAGTCTGGCTTCTGCCATTAGCCCTTCTCTGAAACTAAGGTTGCCCATGGTTTTCTTGTCCCCGAATCCAATGGTCATATCTCTGTCATCTCACTTTGTCCCTCTCCTTCATAGAACTGTCTTCTCCCTTGTTTTCTGTGATACTATTCCCGGTTTTCCCTGCCCTCAAAATGATTCTTCTAAGTCTTTTTTTTTAAAAGATTTCATTTATTTATTTGAGAGAGAGGGAGGGAGAGAGAATGAGAGAACACAAGCAGGGGGAGCAGCAGAGGGAGAGGGAGAAGCAGGCTCCCCGCTGAGCAAGGAGCCTGACGCGGGGCTTGACCCCAGGATCATGACCTGAGTTAAAGGCAGACACTTAACTGAGCCACCCACATGCCCCCTTCTAAGTCTTCTTTGTAAGTTTTTCTTCTTGTGCCCTCTGTATAAATCTGACTATTCCCTGCAGGGTTTCTTCTGGACTTTTTGACTTCTCATTCTTCACATTCTCTAAGTGTGGTCTCATCAATCTGTCTCATGAACTCAAGACTTGTATAATCAACTGCATTTGGAATGACCCCATCTGAATGTTTTCATGGCATCTCAACATTTGCAAAGCTGAAATCATCTGCTCTCTTCACTACCTTCAAGCTATTCCTCATCAGTGTTCCTTATCTCACTAGGACCATCCCTCCCAGCAGCTCAAGCCAGGCGGCCTCTCTTCTTCTTGACATGTAATCAATTATAAAGTCTTATCAGATTTACCTTCAAAATATGTTCTGAGTGCATCCACTTCTCTCCATCTCCACTAACTAAACTTCATTTTGAAATTGGAAATTTCATGGGCACCCCAAATTGGTCTCTCTAATTCCACTTCTGCAATCAATTATCCACCCAGTAGCCAACGATCTTTCTAAAATGGAAATCTAATCCTAAGCGCCACCCTTGCCCCCTCGCCATGCTTTAAAAACTTCAGGGCCCGGGGCGCCTGGGTGGCTCAGTCATTAAGCGTCTGCCTTCGGCTCGGGTCATGATCCCAGGGTCCTGGGATCGAGCCCTGCATCGGGCTCCCTGCTCCGCGGGAAGCCTGCTTCTCCCTCTCCCATTCCCCCTGCTTGTGTTCCCTCTCTCGCTGTGTCTCTCTCTGTCAAACAAATAAATAAAATCTTAAAAAATAAAAAACAAAAAAAACTTTAGGGCCTCTTAACTGCTTTCAAGATGAAGTTCAAACTCTCTAGCACAGGAAACCAGGAAAGCTCTCCATTGTCTGTCCATGTCTTTTCATCCTCGTTTCCAACCAATAACCTCCAACCTCATGCTTTATGCTGTCTCTCTGTCTCTGTCTCTGTCTCTCTCTCTGTCTCTCTGTCTCTCTGTCTCTCTCTCTCTCTCTCTCACACACACACACACACACACAATCCAGCCATACCTGAGCAGGTGTATTTCTCTGAATTTGCCTTTCTCTCTGTCTCTAAGCCCTTGAGTATGCTATTCTACCATCCAACATTTGCTTGGCTATTTGCTAGTCATCCTTCAGGACTCATCCTCCCCTTGAAACCTTCCTTGGACTCCCTCTTCCAACCCAGGCTGGGTTACATACTTTTCCTTTGTATTTCTGATCTATGCGTGGGTCTCTAGCAAGTGTTGGTGAGCTCCCTTGAGGTTTTTAGGGAGCTGACCCGCTGCCTCCCAGAAGAGCAGCTCCTGCTTCAGCCCTGCTGGGAAGGTGGCAGAAGAGCCCAGCTTGAGTTTCCCATGAGAGTCAACAGTGTCCCCAAGAGGAGAGCCTCTCCCCAGAGTCAGTCCTGACTCAGTAGGCATAAGTAGGAAATGTAGCTTGGGGAAGGTAGAACTTAAAAAATGCCATCACTGAGGCTGGGAGTCTCTAGAATCTGTCTTGGCATGGCTGGGCAGGAGGGAGAACCCATTGTCGGAGCTGATACAAAGGGGAGAGATGGCCCGAAGGAGGTCAGCTTTCAGCCAGGGTCAGGAAAGCAGGAGTGGACAGAATAGCAGGTGGTTGGATAGTGGGCTGGCTAGATTCTGCTTTCGTTTGTGTGATGAGCAGTAGATGGTTTAGAGAAAGAGCCCTGACCTGAGTGAGAATCAGGACTGACTTCGAGTCTCAGTCCTGCCTGGAACCTGGTGAGGAAGTCCCCTTAACTTGTCCAGGCGCTAGTCTGCTCATCTCCAAGCCTTTGAGTCTCAGTTAAGGTAATGGGGACAGGAAGCCACGTTGACAAATATAGAAGACTGAACAGCTGTTATTAGAAGCAGGAAACTTTAAAGGAAACTCCTCTTTTTCAGGGATCCTCCTAGAAGTCCAGCCCTGGCTGCTTGGGAGGAACAGAAAACTCTAGGCCTTGACAGCTGAATTTGTCTTCTGGGCATGAGGCCACCACACTCCATGGCCCAAGGGCTGGGCAAGAAGGCTTCATTTAGGATCCTTACCTAATCTTCCTTAGGGGAGGGATTGGAACGGCAGGAGAGGATTAGGAGGGTCAGGACTGACAGCAGCTCCCGAATTAACCCCTTCTTGCCTGGGTACTCGCCCTGCCTTTCCCCAGTTTTGCCCGAAGAGTCTTGTGCCTGGCACCCCTTCTTTGGGGCCTCGTAAGACTGAGCCGGATAAGACAGGTGGGGTTCTCAGGCTCAAGGAAGGAGCTGATATGGTGTCCTGGGGGGTCATGGAGGCCACCACAGCCCTCTTCTGCCAGTCCGCCTCATTTCTCCATCCCCTGACTTGACAGTCCCCCCATCCTCCTCAGGAATCTGAGACCCTTGCTCTCCTCTCTGCATCTCGTCCCCAGCTGCTGAGGGTTCTAGTAAGTGGCAAAGCCATTCCCCTGAAGCCCTACTTTCTGGAAGGTGTGTCCTCGGAGCAGTTGATGGATCAGCTCAGGGAACTACAACCAGATTGAGGGATTTTCTAATTATTTTAAAAAGAAGTTCATTTTTTTGTCCTGACCATCAAAGGAAAGTGCTCGCACTTTACCATGCTAGAAAACACAGACAGGCCAAATTTAGAGAACGGACATCATCTACAATCTCTCGAGCTATAAAGGCCGTTAATGTTTTGTTTCCAGCTCCATTTTCCGAGAGGACACTTGAAGAGAATAATGCCTCAGTCCAAAGAAGAATTTTCTTTTTGTATTGAGATGTAATTGGCATGTAACACTGTATTAATTTCAGGGGTACAACAGAATGATTTAATATATGCCTACATGGTAAAGTGATCCCGACAGTAAGTTTACTTAACATCCCTCGCCACACATAGCTACACATTCTTTTTCTTTTGATGAGAACTTTTAGGATCTACCCTCTCGGCCACCTTCAAACATACAATCCGGCATTGCTAGCTTCCGTCTCCACGCTGTGCCTCATGGCCCCAGGATTTCTTTATCTTCCGGCTGGAAGTTGATACCTTTTGACTCCCTTCACCCATTTCACCCACCCACCACCGACCACCCCCACCTCTGACAACCACCGGTCTGTTCTCTGTATCTAGGAGCTTGGGTTTGGCTTGGTTTGGTTTGGTTTTGTTTCAAATTCCACGCAGAGGCGAGAGCTCACGCAGTATATGGTTTCTCCACCAGACTTATCTCGCTTAGCATAGTGCCCTCAAGGCCCATCCGTTTTGTCGCAAATGGCAGGATTTCCTTCAAAGGAGGAATTTCTGACAGACTTACAGACCCGTGGAGGAAGGGTTATTTAAGAGGTTGAGGGGGGAGACTACGACTTCATTCAGAAATCCACCTTCTGCTGACCCCCCTGAGGCTTCAGGGCCAAGCAGGCACTGAAGCTGGCTGGGGGACATCCCCCCCAGTCCTCCTCAGCCCCCTCCAGTTGGGCACGGGAGTAAACTGTCGCTCCTCTCCTCCCATCCTGGTAGCTCAGTCCTTCTGCCCTCAAAAGCTCCATTCAGAAATGATTATCTGATTTGGAGAGTGCTTCCTCTGGCCCTGTAGCTTCAAACACTGGAAACTTTGTGGTGGCCTTGAGGAAACAAATACTACGAACCCAAGTGCCGCCTGAACTTTCCCTCCCGTGCCCTTCCCTCAGAAACCCAAGATGGCCGAGCCTGGTGACGCCACGGGCCAAACTGATAGCAACTAGGAAACAAGAGCCCACAGGTGAATTTAAGAGGCAGCAAATAAATCAGAATGGAGACACTTACGAGGCGGTTCTTTTGCAGAGCCTTGGAGGAGATGTATGGCCCTGGAGAGGGAGGAAAGGATCCCGAGGGAGGGGAGCAAGGTGCAAGGGGCCCCAGGCTGAGGTGATAAAGGATTTCTAATTGTTAGCCACAGCTTTGCAAAATCCATCTGCAAATCTCAGCCTTGGGTCAGAGACTTATTACAGATCAGAATTAAACCCCTGGAGTCTGTGGAAGATTGAGGTACTTAAAAAAAAGTTTGGTGAGTTTTGTGTTTTTCCTGTCAAAAACTCCAGCTGGGCTTTTGTGTGGTGATCTCTGTGAGCCCAGGAGAGGCCTTGGGGGGAGAGGGGTTTGGCCCAAAGAGGAATTCGGAACATTCCAGCTTTGGGGGGGCGGAGAGGAGGGGGCTCCGTTAGGCCCATTAGGTGTCCCTGGCTATGGGCCTTGAGGCCCAGCAGGAAGTAAGCCTCATAAACACAGCCCTGGTGAGCCAGTGCCCAAGCAGCCCCGCGTTGCAAACAGCCCCGTGGACTCTTTCACCCAGCTCTATTCTCCAGCAAGCTCCCAGCCCTACCCCACCCCTGCGGTTGATTCCCCCAAAGTGCAAAGTCGAACATGCGGCCTCTGGGTTCGGACTCTGGTGGGTTCAAAAGAGCAGTTCCCTACAAGGTGGGACTGAAGCAGCCGTGATTACCATGGACCTCCCCTTAGTCCCATGCACTGCAGTACTGTACCCCACCCAGGCCATTTAGGGATCTCGAAAGTTCTGTGGAGCGGAGAGCCGTGATTGGGTTGCTCTCTGACTGGAGCAAGAGAAAGCTTTTTTGTTTGTTTGCTGTTGTTTTTCTGATTAGAAGCATACTAGATGTTACTGCAAAGAACTCAGAAAATAAAATATGAAGAGGAAAATAGAGGTCCTCATAATACCACCGGCAAGGGATATACTGCTAATCATGTTAACATTTTGATGTACTGTAGAAGACATGAATAGAAATATTTTTCCACGATTGACTCGTATTACACCCTATAGTTCTGTAACCTTCTATCATTTCTAAGCAATGCAATGCTATGACATGGCCTGATTTCCATGTCCATCAAACAATGGCTCTTCATCATTCATTAAGGCTGCATTGTCTTCTGTCATATGGAAATATAATTTATTTAACCATTCACTAGTAGGCATTTTTGTTATTTCTGTGTTTTCCCGTAACCTAACCTCTTTGCGCATGATACGGAATTAGCTTTAAAGGCTAATACAACATATTGCAAAACTAGGGCCGCCATTACCATGCACAGATGAGAAAGTCTAGGCCCGATGAGATGAAATGAATGAATCAGCCAGCGTCGCAAGTTGAGCAGTGATAATTAGACCTGCATTCTGGGTCCCTAGGCGTCTGGTTCAGTGAATTTTCCAGTACACTACGCTGACTGCCTCCCAAGGATTCCCACGGAAGAATGATAAGGCCAGTGGCCACTGTTCATTGAACACTCGCTGGGTGTCAGCAACTCTGCTGAGGGTTTTCATATACATTGTCTCACTGAGCTACTGCAGAGCAGAGCCAGGTCTGGGCACCAAATCCAGCCACTTCTGGCCCTTGACTCTTACTCATTACTCTGTACTCCATTTTTGAAGTCATATCAAAGCGAACAGTCAAATTTGTTGCCTACTGTGAATTCAGTGAAGCAAACCAGAAATCATCCTCTTTTCCAAGGTGGCCCAGAACTGTATTGCAAAGTGTGACTGGGGTACCACCCCCTGGCCGTGCTCCCTCGCAGGTGCCTCTCCAGGGGGTATCCCTTGGCAGGCTGCAACAAGCTAAAAGGGCAGCCATGCCTGAGCTCAGGCCCGGGGAGTTTGGGGGGCATGAAAGCAAGAAAACTGAAGGGGTGGGAGGGGTAGCAGGCTAATCCTCTAACCAGCTGTGTGACCCGGGGCATGTCTTCACATCTTCTTTCTCCAGACTTCACCTTGCTGACTTCCCAAGGCCGGACTAATGAATATGGAAGCATTCTGGCAAGTGCAAAACCTCGGTTGAGTGCAAGACAGAATTTGTAGTAGAGGGGCACCTTATCAGCTCATAGTGACTCTGTGCAATTGAGGGTAGGCAAAGGCAGAATCTCAGTGGCAGATGCCAGGGCGGATGAGGGCACTGCGTTGGCAGGATGTGGTTAGCAGACTGGCAATCATTCAAAGACTCGGTTTTAACACCGTGTTTCCTACAGGTCAGCACTGTCAGATCCTGGTGGAATCCTGCCAGAGAATATGACTCCTCAGTGTTGAGTCTGCGAGGCTCCTTAGTCACCAACTAAGACCCCTGCTGAGAGCCAGAGAACCTAGATGAGTGGGGGGATGGAGAGGGGCCTGAAAAAAAGAGCAAAAAATAGCAGTCTGGGCAAAAGCAGCATCTGCTTGAAGAGAAGAATGAGCTGGGACATAATAAAGGGAGGAAAATGAGGGTCTGGGGAGAGATGGGTTAGGAAAGAGAGCGGAAGGAGAGGTAGGAGTCTTTTGAGGAAAAAAATCTCAGAGAGGTCTGTATAAAGCAAGGTCTTGAGGGAGAGGGAGGAGATGGTGCTACAAAGAGATGAGTCTAGAAGGAGAAATAAGAGATTCTAGGGGCAAAAGGGGCAGGGATGAGAAGACAATGGGAGAAGGAGTTAGGACCTCGGGCAGAGAGAGGATTTGAGACATTCCATCCCTATCATTCCACCAAACCAAGATATTCTCCTCAAGGTCACAAATGACACCCCCCCCCCACCTCATGTCATCAAATGTAATGGGCACCTTTCATTTTTTAAAATTAAAAAAATTTTTTTAAAGATTTTATTTATCTGAGAGAGAGCACACACAAAGGTAGAGGGAGAAACAGACTCCCCACTGAGCAGAGAGCCCGACACAGACCTCAATCCCAGGACCCCGAGATCGTGACCTGAGCTGAAGGCAGACACTTAACTGACTGAGCCACCCAGGCGCCCCTGATGGGCACCTTTCAGTCCCTAACTTCCTTGACCGCTAAGCGTAACTCAATGCCCCGGATCACTTTGCCCTTGCTTCTCTTGACCTCTGTGATACAACTCTCCCCTGATGTTCCTCCTATATCTCTGGCTACTTCTTCATTGACTCCTCCTCCTCTGTTAGATTCCGAGAAAGCCGTGTTCCTCAAGAGCCTGACCTAGTTCTGCCTCCCTTCTCGCTCTACATTCCCACTCTCGGAGGTCCCATTTATCTCTCATGTACTCAGAGCACTCCAAATCACCATTTTCCTCTGAAATTCAGACCCCTATATACTGACATCTCCATTTGGTTAACTAAAAAGCATCTCAAACTCAACATCTGCAAAATTTATCCTTGATTCCCTTTGAAATAAAACCTTAGTCTTCTCCATTTGAGAAAGCCAGTTGTTTAAGTCAGGAACTTCAGAGTTAGACTTAATTTCACTTTTTTTCCTCTGACCCTCCATACCCCATTTCATCCAATCTGCAAATCCTTTCAATTCTACTTCCAATATATGGTTCTTTCATCCACCTACTTGTTTCCCATGTAAAAATGATACCTCCGTTACCTTTTCTTACCATCATCTCTCAAGATTTGTGGTCTCAGGATGATTTTACACCCTAAAAAAATATTTAGGAAGCAACCCAATGTCCTTCAACTAGTAAATGGAGAAACTGTGGCACATCTGCACAACGGAATACTACTCAGCACTGAAAAGGAATGTACTATGGACACAGGCAGCTACATGGATGAAGTTCAAATGTATTGTGCTGAGTGAAAGGAGCCAGATTCAAAAGGCTGTTTCTGGTATGATTCCGTGTACATGACATTCTTGAAATGACAAGACCAGGTTAGTGCTTGCCAGAGGTTAGTGGTGGAGGAAGGGGTTGACCACCATGCTGTGGCACAGGGAATTCTTTGGGTGTCGGAAGCATTACAGAATGGTTGTATAACTTTACGCATTTGTCAAAGTTCATGGAACTGCACACTCAAAAGCATGGATTTTATGTGTCCTTCCACATTCTGTCATGCAGAATATTAAAATGACGTGCATGTATATTTAAAAATAAATAAATAAAAGGTATTAGTTGAAAAAAATTATTGAAAACTCCAATAGGGCTTTTCTTTTTATGGGTTGCATCTATTAATATTTAACTTATTGGAAATTAAAACTGATAAGTTTTGAAGCTATTTGTTTATTTACTGTAATATAGCTGACCCACAACATTACATTAGTTTCAGGTGTACAACATAGGGATTCAACTTCTTTATACATTATGCTGCACTCACCGCAAGCAGAGCTCCCGTCTGTCACCACACAACACTATTACACTATCACTGACCATCTTCTCTATGCTGTACCTTTTATTCTCGTGATGTTCATTCCATAACTGGAAGCCTGTATCTCCCACTCTCCTTCACCCATTTTGTCCATCCCCCCCACCTCCTCCCCTCTGGAAACCACCAGTTTGTTCTCTGCATTTATAGATCTTTTTCAGCTTTTTTTGTTTTGTTTTGAGTTTTAAAAAAGATTCTATTTTTAAGTAGTCTCTACACCCAATGTGAGGTTCGAAGTCACAACCCCGACATCAAGAGTCATGTGGTCTACCGACTGAGCAAGCCAGGCACCCCAAAACTATTTATTTTTACATTTAAAACAACAAACCCATTGCATGTTAAAATAGGTAACATATATTTATGAAAAAAATAACTATTTTCCAAACCAACAAAAATTAGCAAGAAAAGTAGTATTGTATTATATTTTTGCAAAATCTGTTGCCTACCTGACTCAATAAAAAGGCAGCTGCATTCTCATATCTGCTCTTGCATTCAGTCTGTAGCAATGTGTTGTTTTGGTTAGAATAGATGAAGAAAATCCAGCCTCACAATGATATGTCGTAGAGACGGGTGTTGTTTAAATAGCTTTTTAAGCAGAATTCTAAGAATGACTCCCAAATGACACTCACCTGTGTATAAATTCCTTTCCCTTTTGAGAGTCGGTGTTTATGATGATATTACTTCCATGATCATGTTAGTTATCTGGCAAAGAGAAATTATCCAGGTGGGCCTAATGTAGTCATGTGAGTCCTTTCCAAGGAGAGTGCCTGAAGAAACTGGATTTTTCTAACATTCCGAGTGAGCCTAGAAGCAGACCTTTTCCCCAGACCCTCCAGTTAAGGGCCCGGCTCAGCTGACAAGACAACTTGACCTCAGTCTTGGGAGACCCTAAGTGGAGACCTCAGGTGAACCCACCTGGACTTCTGACCTACAGAACTGTGAAATAAGAGGTAGGTGCTGTATTAAGTTGTTAAGTTTGTGGTAATTTGTTATGGCAGCAGTAGAAAACTAATACCTTGTGGATATTCTTTGATACTACACCTAAACTTCACAAGTGGTAGTTTCCTGATGCTTATTTGTGACGTTGACTCTGAAACCATATCAGTGAACGTTTTGTACTCTGTTACATTAAAATCCACTGGTCTATCTTGCACTTTGAATGGATCTAGTATCTATGCATGATTTGGTAACATTATGCATTAGTCATTTGGAAAATACTGGCCTACCCAGTTATACGGATCTTCCAATTGTTGACTCATTGTATGATTATACAATATGAAAAACTGCATTCATTAATATCTTATCAGAAATGTCTTTAGGGTATTAAGAAACTCTCAAGCTCACGGTGACAGATCAAGTTTTCCAAAATTCTGGTTTTCACTTGAAAGCTTAAATGTTATCATGGACAACAAATACAATCAGTTGATTGCTTTGAGATGACAGAATCACTTCATTCATTTTCAACAGAACACTGGCCCAAGTCTGAATAATCATAGTTTGTCTGTCAATCATTCTTTCAAGTTAAAAAAAAGGGGGGGAAGGGGATGCCCAGGTGGCTCAGATGGTTAGGCGTCTGCCTTTGGCTCAGGTCATGATCTCCGGGTCCTAAGATCGAGCCCCACGTTGGGCTCCTGGCTCGGCGGGGATTCTGCTTCTCCCTCTCCCTCTGCCTCTCCCCCTACTTATGCTCTCTCTGTCTCTGTCTCTGTCTCTCTGTCTCTCTCTCAGATATAAATAAATCTTTTTTAAAAAGAGCATTCTATGAAAAACTGGCTAGTTTAGCTTGCAATTCAATCATGCAAGTGCTTTTCCTCACGACACTCATCATACTTGAGTACGCAGTCGAAGTGCTTTATACACCCTTCCTATTTTGTCACACAGACTATTTGGAAAGACGTGTACTCAAAGGGTTGAAATTTAATAAAAATTAATAATCTTTACTGTTTCATCAAGACATTCTTAAGTGAAACTGACATTTCTTCTACCAGGAATACATTGATGATGAAGAATAGCATGAATATTAGTTTGGTGCCACTGCCTTGATCCGAGCTAAGGTGTCAGCATTTTTACCCACTATCGCTTTTGCTCCATCAGGGCAAATGTCAACACAGTGAAATGGCAAATAACATCTTAGTATTATCATGCAAGTAGTCTTGTCTGAGTCCCCTGAATGAATCTTAGTGGCCCCCAGTGGTCTTTAGGTCACACTTTTAGGGCTGCTAGTCTAGGCCAAAGCTGGAAGGGGAGGTAAGAGGGAGGGTGCAGATGAAACTTTTTAAAAAGATTTATTTATTTGAGAGAAAGCGAGAGCAAGCATGAGCGGGAGGGGGGAGGGGCAGAGGGAGAGGGAGAAGCAGACTCTCCACCCGAGCAGGGAGCCCAACGCTGGGCTCTATCCCAAGACCTTGAGATCATGACCTGAGCCGAAGGCAGACACCCAACAACCAAGCCATCCAGGTACCCCTGGAGATGAAACTCCTGTCCTGCCCATAGAGGAGGCAGCTGGGAATAAAAAGGAGGAAAGAGTTTCTAGATTTCTTCCCCCAAGGACCTCTGCTGTGCCCCTTCTTCTCCTGACCTGCCTTGCTCCTGAGCTGTCCCAGCCAAGTCAAAAGTTACCCTCTAAAACTGCCCCCTCCTGGGATTTTGGATGCTCTGTCTTTGCAAGGCCAAAATACTAACAAGAGAATTTCATCGTGGCTCTTAACACCTGTCATGGCTGTTTGCTACCCAACACTAGAGCCCCAAGGCTCTGCCAGACTGAATCTGTTAGTCTCGGACTGACTTCTCCGCCATCAAATGACCTTCCATTCACATGGAATGAGAACCTGCTGTGGACCCAGTCCTCTGACAGATGCTACTGGGAAGGAGGAGAGATGACAAAGCCCTTCCCTGATCACCTAGATGGGGAGACTCATCACATCTTAAAAGGGAGCTCAGATGAAAAGGCGGTGGATACTGGCAAGTCTTGGAGTCTTCCTGGAGTCAGTGTGGGTTCCAAGAGGACCTGGAAGGGAGAGGTAGAATTTGAGTCATGGGGGGAGAGGGAGGCATTCTAGACCTAGGCAGGGAGGTGCGGATGATCATGTGCAGGGCCCGTGTAGCAGCAAGGCCCACCGGAAGTGAGAGGGAATGCTGGGTGGAGTTGGAGGTGAGGCTGAAAATACAGGGAAAATCATGACTGTCTGTCATATGCCGCCAGTCACGGGGCTGCTGGTGCAGGTTTGTGAACAGGGTGGAAGCGGAGTTGTAAGAAGGCAAATGTGGCCACGTGTGCAGAAAACAACTGAAAGCATGTGGGACAAAAAGAATTAACACCAATGTACCTACAGCATCTCATTTCATCCTCAACTCCAGCCCTGTGATACGGGCACGACTCTTTCCACTCCCCAGGAAACTGAGGCTCAGAGAGATTGATTAATTGACCCAAGGCCACCTGGGCGGTAAACTAGCGAGGAGGGATTCCAACTCACGCTGGCTTCCCAAGCCTCAGCTCTGCCTCAGCACGGTGATGGAGCGGGGAGAGAGGAATCATTATAATAACGACAACGGGCAGCACAGGCTGGCGGCTAAGGACGTGTCCGACTGAAGAACCTCTACTCCCTCTCGTGAAACCTTCACTACAACACTGCGAGGTAGGGACCCTTATTATGTCATTTCACCTATGAGGACACCGGGAAATGGGAGGTTAAGTCGTTTGCCCCGGGCCACACAGCTAGGTGTTGGAGCTGGGACGCACCTGAGTGTATCTGAGTCACGAGCCCAAGCTTTTCCGCGTGAAGATCCAGCACAGATACACAGACCCCAGCTGACGGGGACCTGAGCGAGAGTGGCAGCCCAAGCCATCCACAGCAGCGGCTGGTGAGGGCGAAGTGAAGAGCTGCGCCCCGTTTTGTAGTTGGAAGGTGGAGCCATTGATGGATCTGTCCCGCCCCAGAGCACTGGTGACGGGACAGGGGAGACTTGCTCAGGTTGTGACACTGGTCACGCACTTCCACTGGCCCCTTCTGCCCTCTGCCTCCCGCCACAGCAGCCCACGGGGGTGACCACCGAAGGGATCACACCCTCCACGCAGCTGTATTCTACAGTCTCCTGCGGGGGGTCAGGGGTGCTGAAGCCAAACAGGCCTGCGTTCCCATCTCAGATTGGTCACTCGCTAGCCATTTGGGAAGTCACTTCATCTCTCTGTGCCTCAGTTTCCTGCTCATCTTGAAATGGGAACAGTAACAGTACCTACCTCATAGGATCTCCCGAAGGAGTAAACGAAGTAAAAAAGAAAGACGTGCTTAGCACAGTGCCCGACACACCGTAAGCGCTCAATAAATGCTCGCCTATTTTTGGGGTGCTGATGGCTATTCTCATTAGCTTGTCGGGACCCACCTCCCAGGAAGACTACTTAGCAGTATCCGGCCTTCACTTAGGCACAATCAGCAGGACTCCGAGGCCAAAGGGGAAAGAGAAGAGAACGCACTCCTGAGAATTCTGTACCTTCCAGAGGCTTCCGGGGCCAAGCTGGGAAAGAGGCCATCTCGGAGAAGAGGGGATGGTGAGGCTGGCCAGAGGAGCCAGGCATGGGGCTGGATGGGCTGAATGGCGGAGGGAAGGGGCCTGGCTGGGCGTGACGTTCCCCAGGCGCCCTCCCTCCTGCCCCTCCTGCTTCCTCGGAGCTCTGTTTTTCTAAGCCCCTGCGGTCCAAATGAGGAGCAAATGGGGAGCTGCGAGGGGGTCTGCCAAAAGAGCCCTGCACCACATGGGTCACGGCCTGGCTCCAGTGGCGGGCCAAGAGGCAGAGGGTGCGGGAGGAGGGCTGACCCGGCAACAAACTGCTCTCCAGAGGGGACCCTTGTCCCAGGAACCCAAGGGGCTGGGTCCAGGACTTGGCACATTTGGGACATTTGGACTTGAGGGCAGAGGTCCTAGGCACCATTTGCTATTTTTGCTTTGGGGACAGACTGGGGTGAGGGAGAGAACCTTCCCCTTTTTTCCTCTCTCAGAGCAGACCCTGCTTTGCTTCTTGCCGGGCCCCCATACTGGCCTTTTAGGGCTTCCTGCCCCCCAACCCCAGGGGCCCCCGCTCAAGAGTCAGAGGCTGGAGGGAAAGAGTAAGATCTCTGCCAAGGTGAGCACAGAACCTGTTTTGGGCCTTTCCATCTGTCACTGTCCCCCCGACGGCCCCCTCTCCTCACTGGCCCCCAGCCGTGGGGCAGCACAGTGGTTAAAAGCACAGAGACTACCTGAGTTCAAATCCCAGGCTCGTCATGTTTAGCTCCGTGACCTTGGGCAAGTATTTTAATCTCATCTATAAAATGAGGCTTGTAATAGTATCTTCCTCATAGGGTTGTTTGTGAGACAAATTAATCCACGCAAAATGCTTAGGACAGTGCCTGGTACATAAATGTTTAACAAATGTTCTCTCCTCTTACTCTGCTTCTGTACCAGCTCTGCCTGCCAGGATGACACGTCCCCTTCTCTCTGCCGACTTAAGCCCAGCCCAGCTCAACCACCCCCTCCTCCAAGAGGTCTCCCCGGCATTACCCCTTCACCTGACCTCTGTTATGCTCCCCAGTGAGACTAGACCTTGGAGAGCAAGGACTGTGACATGGGCAGCGCCAAGTGAATCACAGAACAACGTGTAGGCCCCGGAGTGCCAATCCGGTGACGGCGACCCACAGCTAGAAACGTATTGTGCGGCACGGCGTACGTAGTACGTGCATTTGTGTATGCCTCGATCTCCACCTCCATCTCCATATGACAAAAGCAAAAGCTTCACAGAACGACCTGCATCCTTACCAGATGGGATCCACGCTTCTAGTCGCTGTTCGTTCATTTGGCTTCATGCTGGCCGTGACCCCCTCCATTGATTTTAAGCCCTGCCATTGGTTGTGACCCACAGCGTTGTCCACGATAAGCCCGACACAGGGTGGGATTAAGACCTCCAGAGGCCTGGGGCGCCTGGGTGGCTCAGTTGGTTAAGCGACTGCCTTCGGCTCAGGTCATGATCCTGGAGTCCCAGGATCGAGTCCCGCATCAGGCTCCCTGCTCAGCGGGGAGTCTGCTTCTCCCTCTGACCCTCCCCCCTTCTCATGTGCTCTCTCTCTCTCATTCTCTCTCTCAAATAAATAAATAAAATCTTAAAAAAAAAAAAAAGACCTCCAGAGGCCCTAAGCCCTGAAAGGATTAGGGGTGAAAGGCCATGGCCTGTTTACAGAGAGGAGGTCAAGTCAAGGGGAGCTGCAGTGGAGGGTGCGTGGAGGCCACTGGAGACAGAAGCCTGGAGAAGCAGGCCGGGCTTAGGCAGTGAAAAGCCTCTGCTGTCAGCCCCTTTGTAGGGGTCTGGATGTTTCTTCCAGGCAACTGGGAATGACTGGACGTTTTCCAGTGCAGGAGGACTGTACTCAGGTGTGTGTTCTAGAAAGATCACTGGGGTGGCTGTTGGGGAGGATGGAGTGGAAAGGCCAAGTCAAAGACAAGGGGAACCCACCTTGGAAGCTGTTCTAGGCATCCGGATGAGAGAGGATGGATGACGCCATAGTTGAAGAAACAATGGGGTGAGTGGGGGAGCCCGGAGGAGACAGATGGGAGAAATGGTTGAGGCTTTCGCTTGAGTGACTCGGCCCGTATGGTGCCAGTTCCTGAGGTAGGTACGGAGGAGTTTTGCGGGGGAGGAAATATTCTCAGGTTTTGATTCATTCAACAGACATTAACGGGACTGACATAGAGAAACCAACGTTTTATTTTTCCAAGTTGCCTCATTAAAGAAAAAAACGAATATCCACCATTGCGATCATTTCACAAAAGAAAGACTATTTTGCTTGCCCCACCCACCCAAATAGGAAGGGCATAATCTCAGAATAAAGGACAGTCCTTTTTATAAGTGAATACGTTTAGATTATTGAAAAGCTTTCCTTTGGATGTGTTTCCCGTTTTGCCGTGACCCACTGAAAACGTCACTGTGTATCAGCCTAATTCAGGGACTGTAACTGAGAACCATAGGTCTGGCCAACGGGCAAAGGAAGAGACGTCAGCAACAGAGACCAAGAGGAGTGGATCCACAAGCAGGAGGAAAACAAGAGAGTCATCGTGGAGGCCAAGAGCGGAAGGAGGGTTTAAGAAAAGAGGGCTTGGCCACCAGTCTCTTGACACCCCGAGTTCAAAGAGGTCACTGAATTTGGCAATTAGGGGGTTATTGGTGACCTTTGGTGGGGCCTGTTGACTAGGAAGATGGGGCAGGGGCCAAACTGTAGTAGATTGAGGTACATTTGAGGGTGATGGGGAGAAGAGGGAGAGGGGAGGAGGGAGGGGAGAGAGAAAGAGATTGAGAGGGAGAACATGTTAGGGGAACAAGAGAAGACATCTGGGGAGGGAGGGGCCTTATTTTCTGGCATAAAAGAGACCACCATTTCACAGTCAGGAAAGAGCTAGTATAAAGAAACTGGACTTTCCTGAAGAGAAGGGGGAATAATGTCCGGAGGAAGGGCCCAGAGAAGGAGGGTGGATGAGGCCAAGGCCCAGATAAAGGGATTAGCCTTTAACGAGAGGAGCACCTTGTCCCCTGAGAAGGGAGGGCTGGAGGGGAAGGAAGTTGGAGAGGCCTGCCAATTTTGGGGGGGTGGGGCAGGGCACTGAGGTAATTCATGCTTGAAGGCCTCTGTTTTCTCAGGGAAGTAGGAGGAGAGGGGTGGGGCAGGAACATGGTAGGGAGCTGAAGGAAGTTTGGAATGGGGCCCAGGGGAATGTGGAGGCTGGAGTTGGGGCTTCACAGGGGAACACGCTTGAGGGTGGCTGAGGGGTACGAGGGCCCAGCTGAGCTTCTTTGAGTCCGCCTGGCCCTTGTGCAGGTTTTGTCTCCCTCCCTCAGCTGTAAGCACCTGGAGGCAATGTCCTCAGCACTTTCCTCTTTCTCGTCCCTTCCTTTGCCAGGCAGTGCCCAGCGGAGTGTCGGCCGGCCGGCGGAGGCGCGCAGCTCTCTCAGAAGGGCCTGGCAAAGCAATCACTGACCAAACCCAGAGATGCTCCAGGGCTGTTAGGGGAAACGGAGGTGGGCTCACAATCGCCTGACAGGAAGTTACGCATTTTGCTGTTCCACGCCTTTCCTTGCCACCCTGCTGGTCGTCCTACTCCTTCCTGTTCTGTGCTGACTGCAGGGAAAACAGCCAGGCTCCCACATTTGTCCAGCGACATTTGCAGGCCTTAAAAATCCTTCAGGCTGGGGAGAGCCCACCGAGAGGGGCCAGGGGCTTCAGCTCCCATACTCGGAAGGAAGAATGAACACAGGTTCAAGGGCGGAGGTGGCAGGATGGGTGACATGGCTGAGTCGGCTTGGGCTCAGGAGTAATGTCTCCCTCTCCTCCCTTTCCCTCTTCCCTCCTGCCTGCTTGCGGAGCCCATGGCCACCTAGAGGTCAGAAAGATCCCAGGGAGTGCCAATAGGTCGGCTTCTTTCTCCTTCGCTGGCCCCAGTCCTTCCAGGCCTTTCTTCCACCACGCTCCTCCTCAGCCTCACTCCTCCTTGGAGCTGGTGAGGCCAAGCTGTACCAGCAAATTCTCATCCTCTGGAGGTCAACTGAGCAAGAACCCTCAGAGACTGATAGGAACTCGGGGCTCCCCAGCAGCCCTCCTTTTCCCCTCCCTGGGACCCAGGATCCGGCCTGCCTCGCACAAAGCAGGGCCAGAGAGCTTACCGGTCCGAGGCCACGCATGTCACTGCCCTCATTCCAACACATATAATAAACCTCTGTTTATCGAGGGCTGGTGCCATGCCAGGCCCTTGGGTTAGGTGGCGGCTGGGCTGTTAGAAAGTTTTCCTTGGATGGAGCCAAAATGTGTCTCCCTGTGGCTTCCGCCATGGGCCTCGGCCTCGCTCCCACAGAGCATGGGTCATTTCCCCGAGAGGGTTCTCTGCTCCCAGGATAGGCATTTCCTTCTCTCTTTTTAATTTCCCCGTGTCTTTATTTTCTCTTGCCCAAAGAATAGCAGGATCCTGTGCAACCTTTGAGGACGTTCCGGAAAGCGCGAAGCAGGAAGTAAAAATCTCCCACAGTCTTATTCCCAGAACTGACCGCAGTCACCTTCTTCCTTCTTCCAAGCAGCCTCCCTCCCCGCCAGCCGCCCCCCCGCCCCCGGCATCCTGGATAGTCTCCACTTGTTTTCTCTCCCCAGTCTTCCACCAAGCCAGTTTGAATGTGCAATTGTCTCACTGTTCCAGGAGTTGTTGAGCCTGCTTTCTAAAGTGAGGCGTTTGTCGATGTTGTTTCCAATCTTCCTTTGCTACAGAGCACACGGTGGGGCTAGAATTTGAAGTGGGGTGGGGGGAGGGGGTGGGCGAACAGAGAAAAGGGGAGCCCCTGATTCCAAGTGCTCAGGTGCTGCTAGGATCTGATGTTCTTTCCCACTTTCTGTGCTGATGATTATCCTTCTAGAGCCTGATTATGAGAGCCTGCTTAGTATTCACGGGCAAAGACTTACCCTAACGAATGTAGCTGGTTTCCTATTATTGGACACTGAGGTGGTTTCAAATTTTGGACAATCACAAACCCGACCGGGACGAATACCCAAGAAGCTAAATCCATGCTGCTGCTGGACGCTGGGCTCCGGAGGAATATTCTGGGACTTCTAAAGCACAAAGAGGCCGCCAACAGTTGTAACTGGAAGCTTTTTGGCAAAGGCCCGGAAGACTGGCTAAGGCCAAAGACTGTGCTGGAACCGCTAGGCTTGCCCCCTGCCCCGGGGTCAGTACCCTTTACCCAGCGAATGGTGTTCAGGCTATCAGGGCCCCTTGAGGCCACTGGACCCGCACCTTGCACTCTCGTCTCACATATGAGGGAACAGAGGCCCCTGGGCCAGGGACAGTTCTGAGGCAGTTTAGCAGCCAGAAGGAACCCTGCCTCACCGCCCCCCCCCCCGACACACACACCCGCCAGGACCCTGGCTCCTGGACTGGGGGCTGAGCTCTGAGACTTGGAATCTGACCTCCAAGCCCTGAAATGCTGCCCACACTCCTTTACCAGACCACTTACTGCTGAGGCCCGAGAGGATATTCGGGCACTTTTGCAAAGGAACCGACCCAGAGAGCAAAGGGCGTGGAAGGAAGGCTTGAGGGTCACCCCACAGGCAGCTGGACCCGCTCCACCCACAACCTGCTATTTTCCTGACCCAGGTGGCGTGCTTAATGGCGGTCACCCTCTGTCAGGTCCACTTGGCACATCTCTTGCGGGTTTTGAGCAGAAATAATGTGTGAGTCCCTCGCTCGCCTTAGCCGGGTCAGCTGTCCCTTCTTGCTGGGAACTGGCTTTGCCAAAGGCCTGTCTCTCCAGCCCTCTGGGCCTGACAGCTTTCTGTGGTTTTGGGTGCTAATGAGCTTCTCGCCCTAACCTTGCTACTGCCTGGGGAATTTGCACAAATGGTGTGTGATTTGCCCCTTCTGTGTTTTCCTTTCTGACTTGGAGGTAAAGAAAACCCCTCACCGCCCACCGACTCTCTGTTTATTCAACTGGGAGGGCTTTCACACCCAGAGACCCAGCTCCCCCCTCCGTGAGCTCCCTGTTCTAAATCCTCGTCCCTCCTCCCAGGTCCCCCAGCCCTGCTCTGCCCTGAATAATTTATGAGTCCAGGCAGGCCTTATAAAAGGGTCTCCCAGGAAAGGCCAAAAGAATGCAGGAGGTTCTGAGAAATGAGAGCCCCTACGGCCTGCCTGGCTTCGACCCCCTAAGGATGGACCCTTCTGTTCCCGCTGCTGCTGCCCCGGCCCCAGCCCTGGTCCTAGCTCCAACCCCTGCGCAGCAGCCCCAGGGGCTCCTTGGCCTATTAAGTCCATCGCCCCTTGTCTCCTCTGGACAACGAGTCGGTGGCAGAGAAAGGTAAGTGGAACTTGGCCTCTGGCGACCCGAACTCGGGCTTAGCGGGGTCCCGGCATTGGAAGGACAATGAAATGGATGAGATGGCCAGGGTGCCCCCGCTCTCTGTGGAGGGGCAGGGCGAGGTCTCGCAGCACCCAGAGACTGCCCCTTCCACATCTCAGGCTGGAGTGTCTCAACTGGCTTCTCCCCTCACTCATCCCTCTGGGTGGCAGGAGGGGAACTTGGGGACAGGGGGTATTGCCAAAGCTGAAAGCCAAGCAGCCAGGCCCTCGTGGGCCAAGTTGCTTAGTCCACTGAGGAGCAGGGGAGACTGCCACGGAGCATGGCTTCCACATGACCCAGGCTGAAGAGGGGGTAAGAGAGGGCCAAAGTCCCAAAAGAGGCTGGGGGGCAGTCTCTTCCCTGACTACACCTTAAGATTTCCATTTGCTTTTTGTCAGGACCTCTGGGAGTCTAGTGGGGAAGCAGTGGGCCCAGGAATAGTCCGGGCCCCTTTCCCCAGCGCAGGAAGATTACGGTAGGACTCTCAGCTCTACTTCTTGGAGTAGGAGAGCCGGGGGCCAGATATTTTCCACCCAACCCTCCTTTATTCCTCTAAGCATGTAACAGTCCACAAACGATGAGTGAAATGCCTACTGTGAACCAGGCGTTGTACTGGGCGCTGGGGATTCAGACACGATCAAACGTTAAGTCTGCTCCCAAGAAGCTCAACGGCGAGTAAACAGATAATTACAAACCAGCGTGACAAGAGCCATGATCACATTGTTGAAGCAGGGGGGAGGAGCACTGACCTGGGCTCAGGGGCCTCACGACAGGCTTCTTGGAGCCCACATCGGAGCCAAGTTCCAGTCTCCTTCCTCCACGGATTGATCTCGCCTCTTTGTCCTAGAGGAGCTTGTCTCTGGAGGCCCTGGCTGTCCTCTACAAGTGACCTGCTGGGGCAGGTGAGGAGACCAGTAGATTCGGTGAGTTTGAGCCCTTGTGGCCCACGGTCACGTGCATAGGCAGCCACGTGCGTTCACAGTGGCCAGGCAGGTCCCTTTCCAGAGCGCCTCTGCCCTTGGGCCAGGGCTGCAGATGTGGGAAAGCCTGTCCACGGCCTCGCTCATGTTTGACTCCACAACAGCTGGGGGAGGAGGGCAGCCCTGGGGTTTCTGCTGCAGTGGGAAAGATGAAGAGACGAGTGCCCAGGAGAGGGGAGGGATTTGGGCAGACCCCACAGCTAGTCTGTGGGAGAGCTGGTGCTAGAATCCTGGTCTCCTGGCATGCAGCCCTAGTGCTCTCCTCCTCCCACCGCCCCCCCCCCCCCGCCACCGCCGAATCTTTGCGGCTCAGTAGAACTCTGTCTCCTGGCCAGTCTCCAAACAGGTGTTAGAACAGGGGCAGGAAAGCAAACAACCCCCAGGACTCTGTGCACTTGTTTTACAACCAGAACCAGGACAGAGGCCCTTGTTGTGGGGGGGGGCAGGGGCTGCCCCTCAAGATGTCTAAGGTTTCTTCTAGATCGTCTTACGGAGGGTTGTGACCCTTGGTATGGAGGAGGTAGTCACGTGGCCATGCACTTGGAGCCACATGTTAGCTCTTGCTTTGGACAGGCTACTGGTGGGCCAACAGGGGCCGAAGTCACAAAGGCTGACCCCGAGTTCCATCACCCTGTCAGGTAAGCCTGTGGCGCCCAGCTCGGAACCTGATGTAGGCCCGTGAGCTCTTCCAGTCCTCAGAACAGCCCTGTGGAGCTGGAGGAGGTAGGCAGTGCCAGGATCGCTCTTTCTTAGACCAGGAAACTGAAGCCCAGGGTGGTTAAGGGAGTCGACCAAGGTTGCCTTCCTTGGAGGATCTGTCAGTGACCCCTAAGAATAAGCCCCTATGGGCGGAGTCAGCAAAGGAAGCCTTAGTGGGACATGGAGGACACAGGGCTAGAGAATTCTTCGCTAGAAGACTTCTGAAGTGGGGGGTTGCGGGGCGGGGGGAGAATGGGACCAATGTCAGAGTTGACAGATACCGGGGCAGGGGCTCCCCACAGCTCTATGCCCACCAGATATGACCTTCCCGCCTGGGGCCATTTTGTAACCATCTAGAAGGTTCTGTTACAATGCTTGCTTCCTTCTTTTCCGTTTCACCTCATTACTGCAGGCAGGAGAAGGAATTTAGGGGTTGACTTCCTTCGTGGCCTTCCTTGCCTCTCTGCACGTAAAAGACCTATCTAAGTCAGCGGCCATATTTCTTCTCTGTCCACAGGCTCTTCTGGCCTAAAGCCTGCTCCTTTGACTACCTGTACAGTGATGGGGAGATTTTACTGCAGAACTTCCCCGTCCAGGCAACCATCAACCTATATGAGGACTCAGACAACGAAGAGGAGGAGGAGGAAGAAGAAAAGGACAAAGAAGAGGAGAAGAAAGAGGAGACAGATGAAAGGGGGCCGGAAGAGTGTGTGAGGGTACGAGGGTCAGCAGCACACGGCCACAGCTCATCTTCCTTCCCCGCTCCTGACATGCCCAAACTGAACTGGTCAGAGTCTGATTGGGGTTCAGTATGACTGGCAAGGCTCTAGAGCATCAATGAGCCAGGAATCTCCAGACATAGCTCTCTAGACTGTAAGTTGGGTCCTTGAGTTCCCAGCTCACCGTGGCGATATTCAGCTGGCCTGTGGGCCCAGGCCTCCTGCATCTCATTGTCTGTGTTGTTGTGAGACAGTGAGAGGGTCCAAGGAGCTCTAGGGGAAGACCTGCTTTCTGAAGCTCCCCGGGAAGCAGATCAAGACAGTGCCTGCCCATGCAGAGAGGACCAGTTACTCTTTGGGGTTCTTTGACTCCCCAGCATTCCAGCTGGCTCTAGAGTACTGTCTTCCCACAGAAAACCTGACTTCTGGCCTCACCACCAGGGACACCAACATCAGATCCAGGCAAAGTGGGGGCACCTCTCTGAGGAGCCTTGCAGGAGAGGAAGGGGGCATCTAGGAAATCAGCTTGCTTTGGGGACCTCCCTCCATTTTGCCTGCTATCCACTGGGGTCTGTGTGTTGGTATGAAATGAATCAGGAGACAAATAAACTAGATGATGGGTGCCCTTTTCCTGGAACTGTGCTGATTTCTTAACTGAACTCTGCCCATGTCGTGAAGCCACAGGCAGAGGGTCAGAGACCAGCTCAAGGCCAATTCATTGCCCTACCCGAGGTCAGTTGACAGATTCTACTCCATGGGGATACAGGGCCAGGGACCGACCCAGCATGGGGCCAGGCTTTCTCTGTCCGCTTGTGAAATCAGTCAGGCTCCACTAAACTTCAAAGGCAGCTTAGGGAAGGAGCAAAAAGGCCCCCAAAAAGCAGCTTGAAAATTGGGAGTATGGCTGGGGGGAAAAGTGAGAGGTACAACCTCAGTTGAGCTCTGGAGATGAGTGTATGCATGCAGGGAGGGGGTTCAAGAGGGGGGGTTACTAAGTCCTGTCAACTTTATCTCCTCGATTCCCTTTGTATCTACCACAGCTCAGGTCCTCACGCCTATCCCGCCCCAATTACCCCAACTAATGTTCTTGCCTCCTCAGGGCCCTTTGCAATGTGCCCTCCCCACCGGTCACAAGATCAGACCATAGTGTGCTCCTGCCGAAAGCCCTACCGTGGCTCTTCATTGCCTCCCCAACAACTGGGACTTACCTTTCTTTTTTTCTTTTGGTCACAGATCCTCTTGAGAATCTATGGCTTTTCTATTCATATATTCACAAATGAAGCCCTTAATTTGATATTCTAGGCTGTTCGATCACCTGGTTCTTGCCCGTCTCTTCAGACTCCTCTCTTGACAGTTGAAGCCTATGGCTCCTGTCCTTGAATGTGTTATGTTTTCTAACACCTTTGTGGCTTTAAGCCTCTGTCTGGAATGCCTTACCACTTTTGTAGGTCTGGTAAGCTCCCCTTCACCCCAGAGGACTAGCTCAGACACCATTCCTGTGAGAAGCCTCCCTAGACCTTCAAGTCCAGGTTGGGTGCCCCCATATATTCAGGACCTCGTCTACCATAGCATCTGCCTCTGTCCCCATGTGGCTGTGTCTGATATCCCCATGTGACTTTATCACACAGCATGCTGCCTGGTACAAAGGACATGCCCAGGAAATGTTGAAGGAAAAAGATTCTTGGGTCTTCTTAAAGAACCACCTCTGTCCCTCCACTTGCTGGTCTCCCGTATCTTTGCTTAGCTACAAACAGGACCAGCTAATGTCATCTGATTCAGGACCAAAATGCTGGCCATTTCTCTCCTCCTTCAACTTGAGATGGGGCTGCTTTAGTTCTGAGCCCTCGCTGTGAAGTGCCTGAATTTGGACGGACCTGAGCAGACCACCAAACTCACACACGCTGGTGCCATCTATTGGTCAAAACTTAACCTCATTCCTTAATTGAGGCCACCAGACAGTTGACCTTTGGCCACTGGGATTTCTGGAGTCCATTCTGTTTCTCTTTGTAAGTAAGGTGGACTCTACCGTGCTCTGGCTGTATGACCTTGGGCAAGTTACTTATCCACTCAGAGCCCCAGGCTCCTCATCTGTCATATGGGGAAACTAATACTTCTTCTCAGGGTTGTGAAGATCCCATCAGATAATACATGTAAAGTACTTAGCACAGCCCCTGGCACACAGTAAAAGCGCTTGATAAATGCTAGTAGTCATCACAATTATAGTTTTAGTGGTGGTTATTATTAATTTTATAGCAGACATATAAGCAGAGCTTATCAGTAGAGTCACCTAATGAATGGTTTACTCAACTAATGACTGATATATCCTGATCCACCTGATCTCCCTGGCACCATTTCGTTTAGCAGTCGAAGAATCTTTGCGGTGTTTGGTAAAAAACAAACAAACAAACAACAGAGGTCAAATGTGGCTTCCTGGGCCACTCTCTGCAGGCTTCTGGTCCCTTTTTCCTAGGACAGAGGCTTCAAAACTTCTTTTTTGTGCTTTAGCAAGAACACCCTTCTTTTTTTTTTTAAGATTTTATTTATTTCTTTGAGAGAGAGAGAGAGAGAGCAGGAGCAGGGTGAGGGGCAGAGGGGGAAGCACACTCTCCACTGAGC
Source organism: Leptonychotes weddellii (assembly GCF_054177405.1). Taxonomy (NCBI): domain Eukaryota; kingdom Metazoa; phylum Chordata; class Mammalia; order Carnivora; family Phocidae; genus Leptonychotes; species Leptonychotes weddellii. The sequence continues at coordinate 35,192,394 of NC_138385.1, forward strand.
AGGGAACCCGATGCGGGGCTTGATCCCAGGACCCTGGGATCATGACCTGAGCCCAAGGCAGACGGTTAACTGACTGAGCCACCCAGGCACCCCAGGAACACCCCTCTTTTGAATTGAGTACAGCAGCCCAATATACAAACAAAATGAAGATGGAGTTGCCCTGGTGGAAGGCACAATGGCTGATGCAGAATTCCCATCTTGCTGTCCTCTCTCTTGTAAACTAACTCTCTCCATTCCTCTGTGAGGCACCCACAGGGATCCCTAGATTGTTGGGAAGACCCTTTGGAAACCGCTGTCGCAAGGGTTAAAACAAGATTGATTTGAAGTCGAAGGGGGATTAGTATTTTAACATGTCCAGTGTTCCGTTTAAAATCCTTGTTTTGGGTCCTAAGCTCCCAGTATTTCATAGCTCAAAAATTGCTCGAGTCCTTGTACCATAGGTTATGGGCATTTGAAATCCTTGGAATCCCAATATCCTTGGTTTTAGGGTATTATATAGCATAGAATTACAAATCCCTAAATCCCCAGGGGCTTAAAGACCCTAAAACCCTTGGAGCAGTAATTCTTAAGTCAGAAGGAGCTCCTCTCACTTTCCCTCCCCTCCTCCTCCTCAGCGCACATGCGCTATTTATTGGTCAGTGGCAGACATTTTGTCTCCCTTTCCTCCCAGTCCCGTGCCCTGAAATGGCTTCCAATTCTCCTCCCCACACATGGTTGCTAAGTGATTGGAATTCACTGTTATGAGTAACCAGAGCCCAGTGTGAGTTATTTTGTCATCGGTGTATCCATTCCTTGTAGCAACTTCAGATCCAGTACACAGACTCAGGAGAGAGCTCTCTGTGCAAAACTCAAGAGTCTTTCCTCCAGCTCCATGACAGCCTCATGCCCCACACTTCCTTACCCCAGCACTAATGCCTCTGGTTTCCCCCACCCAAGAGCAACGGAGGGAGGACACATCAGTTTAGTGGGAGTTTGCATCGGAGCTGGGCTTTGAAGGATGGGCTCAGGGAAAGATGGAGGGAGAACACTTTCCAGAAAGAAGGAGCAGTATAAATTCCTTCATTACACAAATACTCATTGAGCACCTACTCTGTGCCAGGCATTAATATTGTAATGATTAAGAGTATGGGATTTGGAGGCAGATGTACCCATGTTCAGATCGCATTATTTGCCGCAGGCTGGCTCTACCCATAGGCCCACTCCACTCAGGTGTCAACGAGCTGTCAGCTCTCTGCTTATTCTCCTCCGTCTCTAGGCAAGGAAAGCCCCCTTCCCTGCCCCAGTGGGTATCACCAACCCCCATCTCTCCCCTCGCCCCCAACTGAGCCTGTGTGTTTATCTAGTGGGCACTTTGTCTCCTTTCTTCTTCAGGCCCCTTGTTGTAAAAGGGTTGCCAATCCTACTCCCGAACAAGGTGGTCAGGTGGCCCGAGTTCCCTGTTTGGATCTGTCAGGAGCCTGGTGTTGGGTACTGTGTTTTTGGTTTACTCCCAGGTGGGAAGGCTTCTTGCAACCCCCACACAAAGCACAGACACCCAGGTACAAAAGCCTGACAAAGAGTGAGTACAACACTCTTTGCCATCTACTTGCTATTGACGTAACATCCACGATCACGTAGGAGATAGGCACAATTATTATGCCCATTTATAAATGAGAAAACTAAGAGTTCGCAAGGTCTTTGTACCTGGGTTTGTGTGCTTGCATGGAGGTTGAGCCTTGCCTGCTGGAGGTAAACCCAAAACACTGTAGGCGACACCAAGTCCCTGACAGGTCAGAATAGGAAACTCGGGCCACCCTTTTACACCGGGGCGCTAGGGGGGAAAGGAGACATACTGCCCGTTAGATAACCACGTGTGCATGGTTGGGGGTTGGTGGGTCAGAGATAATAACACTGAGTCAGAAGAGGGAGCTTTCCCTATCCAGAGAGAACAAGCAACAGGGTGGCTAGGAGGATAAGAGTTACAACAGCAGATAATCATTGATTTATTTTATTTTATTTAAAGATTTTATTTATTTATTTGACAGAGAGAGAGAGAGAGCGCAAGCAGGGGGAGCAGCAGAGGGAGAGGGAGAAGCAGGCTCCCCGCTGAGCAGGGAGCCCGATGCAGAACTCGATCCCAGGACCCTGGGATCATGACCTGAGCCGGAGGAAGATGCTCAGCTGACTGAACCACCCAGGTGCCCCGCAGATAATCATTGAATTCTTACTATGGACTGGGTGCATGGCTAGGAAACTGACAGGGATGAACTCTTTTAATATACCAACCCCGAAGGAAAGGTACAGTTAGGAAAACTGAGGCTTAGAGTGTTTTGGTTTTTTGGTTTTTGTTTTTTTTTTTTTGCCCCAAATCACACAGCTGGTAATCCATGGCACCTTCCAAGTGCCAGGCACTTCACATGTATTATCTCCCTTAATCCTCACAACAATCCTGAATCGTAAGCACTAGTGCAGATGAGAAAACTGAGGTTCAGAAAGATTAAGGAATCTGCTCAAGGTCACACAATTAATAAACGGCTGAGCCAGTTTTTGAGCGATTACAGCGCGTGCCTCAGGTTACCCCACGATGATAAGCAGCAGGAGCAGGATTCAGGTCTGTCTCCTTCCAGAACCCCATGCTTTCAAGGGATGAAATCTACAGGCTTGAGGAAGGATTAAGTCTGTGGGAGGCCAGGGAGAAACAAAGGTTCACTTCTGGCGAGAAGGAAGTGAGTCAGAGGTTAGGAATAATTCCAGGCCAGGAAAAACTGAGGGATACTGAAAGGTGTCACCAAGGTTGGGACGTTTGGGGGCCTCCTGCAGGCAGTGGCAGGTTCCCACAGAACCTGGGATTCTTCGGGCACAGGGCTACCAGGGGCCAGGGGCTGATGAGGGACTTCTGTTCCTGCCCCTCAGTGCTGTGTGGCCTCTGAGTGGAATGGGCCCTGGCTGGGCGTGCTTCCTTCTGGTCGAGGAGTCTGGGCCCAGAGGGAGGAACTACCCATTGCCTAGGTGGTGCGCCAGGCCCTGAGCCCTGCACCGCACACACTTTATCCCGAACAAGGCTCACCAAACTCCAGAGGGTGAGTGGTGCCATGCTCATATTGACAGATAAGAAAGTGGCTCAGAGGGGTTAAGTGACAGCCAGGATGTGGGGAAGCTGAGGGGAAACCCCTGGCGGTGTAGATACAGAGTCCTGGCTCCTAACTACTAGGCTCCTCCTACCCTCTTACTGATTCCCCCAGGGAAGTCCTGAAAGGCCCTTAAGGGCATGCAGCTCGCATGCTCTCCTGTGCCGTACGTGGAGGAGACGCATGTAACCTGCCATGCAAAGGCATTTCTATCCCCATCATTGGGGACACTTGGGGCTTAGAGCCAAGTGCAAATTAAAAGGAGGTTGAGGGAAAGCCCAAGAACAAGCTGGAGTCAGGCTCTGGGTTCTTCCCAAAGCCTTCTACCCCTGGGAGAGAATGGCCAACTCCCACAAGGCCCCAACAAATTAACTGGGGTCTAGTAACAACACGAGATGCATTGCCCCCTAGTGGCCGAGCTCTATACTGAGCCTGGACCTTTAGCACAAGGCAAGGGATCCGGAGGCCCATTGACCCAGAGGATTCTATGACCAGCCATTTAGCACCTGGTGGTTATGGCGACAGGCTCTGGAGTCACACTAGACCTGGGTTCAAATCTTGGTTCTCCTTCTTGCTGGCTAAGTGACCATGGGCAAAATAGCACATTGGTCTTTAAACCTCGGTTTCTTCATCTGTAAGATGAAGATAATAATACTAATTTCAAGGGTTAGTGTAAGAATTAAGGGAGATAATACATGTAAAGGACTTAGAGTACTTGGCACATTATAGATGTGAGGTACAATGAAATATATAGCACTGTTCTTTTTTTAAAAAAGATTTATGTATTTATTTGAGAGACAGTGTGTGTGTGTGTGTGTGTGTGCGCGCACACACGCGTGCCTGGGGGGGGAGGGGCAGAGAGAGAGGGAGAGAGAATCTCGAGCAGACTCCACACTGAGTGTAGAGCCCAACATGGGGCTCAATAGGGGGCTTGACACAGGGCTCGATCTCACAACCCTGAGATCACGACCTGAGCCAAAATCAAGAGTCAGGCGCTTAACCGACTGACTCACCCAGGCACTCCAGCACTGTTCTTTTTTGACACATCTTATCATTTTAGAAGGTTCATCTTTGACTCTTCTTGACTTCCCTAACATGCTCTATTAAGTCCTGGATGCCCCCACACCCACTGTCTCCCAAGGCAGGCACTGTCGACGCACTCACCTAAGGCTTGTGGGCAAGGCCCGGGCTAAGACAGGTGTTTCCCTCCATGTATACTCTCAAGAATCTTGGACTTCACATCTCTGTACATCCTGTGAATGTTAATAAGCTTGCTTTACACAGGCTCTTTCTATGTTTCAGAGCAGCTTTACATCCATGATTTCATTTGAATCTCATAATACTCCCCATGATATATTCCCATTTTCCTTTTTGTTTTAATTTAAATTCAATGAATTAACAAAGAGTGTATTATTAGTTTCAGAGGTTGGGACGTTTGGGGGCCAAACGTTTAGTGATTCATCAGTTGCATATCACAGCCAGTGCTCATTCCATCAAGTGCCCTCCTTCATGCCCATCACCCAGGTACCCCATCCCCCTCCCCTCCTCCCCTCCAGCGACCCTCAGGTTGTTTCCTAGAATTAAGAGTCCCCTCTTACACTGCTGGTGGGAATGCAAGCTGGTACAGCCACTCTGGAAAACAATATGGAGGTTCCTCAAAAAGTTAAAAATAGAGCCACCCCAAAACCCAGCAATTGCACTACTAGGTATTTACCAAAAGAATACAAATTTAGTGATCCAAAGGGGCAACTGTACCCCAATGTTTATAGCAGCAATGTCCACAATAGCCAAACTATGGAGAGAGCCCAGATGTCCATCCATAGATGAATGGATAAAGAAGACATGGTATCTATATACAATGGAATATTACTCAGCCATCAAAAAATTGAAATCTTACCATTTGTGACGACATGGATGGAACCAGAGGGTCTTATGCTAAGCGAAATAGTCAGAGAAAGACAATTATCGCATGATTTCACTCATATGTGGAATTTAAGATACAAAACAGAGGATCATAGGGGAAGGGAGAGAAAAATAAAATAAGATGAAATCAGAGAGGGAGATATATTCCCGTTTTTCAGTGAGGAGATTGAAGATGATGGGACGAGAAGTGACTTGTTCAGCACAGGAGTTAAGATTGGACCCCAGAATCTTGTGTTGAGTCTAAGCGCTTTTCCGCCAACCCTTGCAACTGCCAGGGCCCCGAGCTCTGGCTAAACATGGAGCATCGATAACGCAGTACACGGCTTACTGTTTGGAGGCCACACCGCTGCACTCTGACAACAAATTTCTTGTTTCTACTGAGGACAAGTTGTATCTCTGGTAAACTCTCAAACTATGACTCTTCTCCTAAGAGAAAGGGCAGCAAGTTCCCAGGACTGGTGGCCCGAGACTGACACATCTCCAACACATGCCAAGAATACACTTAAACGTTAGATGACAGGTTTGAGGAGAGATGAACACTATCTCCCCAGCCAAGCTGCGTGCCCTGCTGAGAAATTAACTTTTGCCCTGTCTTCACAGCTTGCTTTAGCCACTCATCTCCTATTGGACATAACCATCGGGGGCTCAAAAGGGCAACTCTGTCCTTAGTACGAGGACTGGGAAGTGTCGATGGGCGCCATGAACATGGGTGCTGAGGGCAGCACCTATTTGCAAGCACCGAGGGAAGCGATATGTGACATGATTCCGGGGGTAGAGGATGCAGGCTCGACCGTCAGTACCGGACGCTGGCCGGCTCTCATTCTGACACATTGGCACCAGCACAAGCACTACTGAGATAACAAATCATCGAGCGCAAGACCCCCTCCTTATCCTCTGTGCGACCCTGAAGCCCCGGGAAGCTTGGTTCTGCTGAGAAGAGTATCTCGTTACTTCCCCCCAGAGCACTGGATCTCTGGATGGCACTGAATTCCTCTTTCTGCTGTCACTTGCTCTGCACGCTCTCATCACCATGGCAACGCAAGAGAGGGAGCCGGCATTGAAATCTTTTCCCCAATAGACATATGTGGAAGAGCAAGTGTACTCTCGCTCGCTCTCTCTCTCAAGTTAGAGAAGGGGAACATTTTTAACCATCTCTCCACGCTTCAGGCTTGGTCCATGGTGGAGAGCAAATACTCTCACCTACAATTGCAGGTACCTGATATACCTCTTTCTTAGATCGCCCTGCGTTGGAGCTACTAATCTGAGTGGTCTGATGAATCATTAGGGCCACAAGGTCATCACGGTGAAGAGTAATATACATCTCTGACTATTTAGTCAGTTCCCCCTGCTCTGGATTTTTAGGTCAGGCCAATTTGTTCTGAAGAGAAGACCTTAGCTTCTCAGATTCCGAGGGGAGGGAGTAGCGTAAGCTGCATTTTCCAATTAATTCTTTTTTTTTTTTTTAAGAACCAGAGAACCCTGCAACAGAAAGATAGAAAGAGGAGAAGAGGGGGTACCAGGCATATGCTGATTCCTCAAATCAAGCTTTTATTAGTAAATGACATTTTCCTGCTGTTCTGCTAATTGTTCCTTGTGCTTATAGCGTTCAGAGAGGAAAGCTTTGAGGAGAACGGTGAGTGGTAGGATTCAGGCATGAAAACTCCTCCTTGAACCCACAGCACCTAGGAAGGTTAGCCCAGGGTTGGTCTTGTCCCAGCCTATGTCTACACCGGGCAGAGAGGGTGCACTTATTAAATCTCTTCACCTTCCACTGACCTCTGATTACCTGGCGAGCAAATTCAATTTAAATTCAAATTTCATATTGAGCTTTTAGTTGTGGGTGGCTCTCTCATGGGGACTCAGAAGTGACCTGACTATGTAGCGAAATTGTTAGCCTGGGAGCAGGGGCTTTGCCTTGGGCCAAGAGTGAAAATATCCCCTGCTAAGACAGATCCACACTTACTTAATTATCAAAACACTTCTGGCAAACTGATGGGCGATTTCCATAGGTAAGAAAACCTTAAAATAAAAATCCATTCTTTGTAAACTTAGGAGATTTTATTCATGGCTATTTAATGTATCCTGTTATTGCAAAACCTTTGCAAACCACATGGGGGCAGTTTTGTGGGAAGGAAGGAGCACCAGAATCAGCCGACTTGACTCAGGTACTTGTTCAGGTCCTGTCATTTATTATCTGTAATATCTTGGACAATTGACTTAGTTTCCTCATCTCTAAAATGGGGACAAGTCTTTAGCCTATCAACATCACAGCCTTGTTGGAAATGAGGTTTGAGTGGATGGTTATATGATGAAATCACTCTGAAAATTGGAAAATGTTATATGCAGTTGTCTTTTAATAAGCACCGTGAAAGGAACTTCAGTGTAATCGTCTGCCTTTCAAAACACAGACACAAGCTCCAGAAATTTCTGGGAGAAAAACCCTTTGGAGATCTGACATAAAAGATATTCAGGAAAATTACCAGGGAAGTTAAAGCTCGCGACTTCACTCCTAGAGGTTGCTGAAACATTTCCGTTTTTCTGTCTGCTCAACCTTGCCGGGATACTCTGTTTCCTACTCAACTTGGGGAAGCTATCAAAGAGGCTCCGTATTGTACAAAACTGAATATGTGAAGCAGTAGCTTTGCTTGAATTGCAGGGAGTGGTGACTTTTGATTGTTACCATTGGTAATGGCTTACAGAATCTTCAGTTGATGCTATTTCTCACAAGGTAGGCTGCCAGCACACTTGAGTAAAATGAACATATGGCCCTCTGAATGTATTCAGCATGTTAGGAAAATGGACTTTTTTTTCTAGAAGCCACTTTATGGATTCATACTATTTAAATTCCAAAAAAAAAAAATACTGGAAATTACAAGAAGAATCTCTAAAACCTACAAATAATCCATAAAAGAACTACCATAGGCACAAGAACAACACCAAAAATGGTAGAAGAAATCCCAACTGACCAAAACATTTGCTGAAACAAAAAGGAAAATGAAGGCAGAGTCATGGGAATACAAATGAAATTACTGAAAAAAAGTTTCTTCTTACTTTTAAAAAAGAGAAGGGTGGAGATACTAGTCTTTATGTAATGTATTAGACACTTCTGTGTACCTTTCCCCTCTTAGGCGTATATAAAACCATAAATCAGCCCATGCAGAGCTAGTTGAAAGGAAAAATCTCTTACTACTGAATAGAAGATAAGAATTATAAATGTAGATGTTGGCAAGGCTTCCTTATTATCTATTTTTGCAAATGCAAGAATATTACATTGTGGTTGGGGACACCGCAACTGAAAACATATAGAAGAGGGTATGATTTAAAAGAAATAGGCAGAGGATTAAAGAATTAGCCATAATTAAAAATGCTTACAGAAACTAGTATCCAAAAGTGCAAATCTGGGGTTGTGGTAGGGTGGTAACATTAGATGTGATTTTGCTTCATGTTCTCTTTTTTCCAAATGCTACTTTAAAAGCTTACACTGTTTTGAGACTGTTAAGGGGGTGAAGGCAGTCATAAAAAAAGAAAGATTACCTTCAAAAGAGCAACAATAAAACTGACAGCTTAATAGAAACTATAGAATCCAACAGACAATGTGATGATATTGTCAAACAGCGGGAAACTTTTTAAAAATGAAAAAGCAGTATACAATTTGATGTCCAGCGAAAATATCTTTCAAAAGAGGAAGTGAACACACCCACACAAATATGTCCAGTTGATTCTTTACAAAAGTGCAAAAGCAATTCGATGAAGAAAGAGCCTTTTCAGAAAAGTGGTACCGGAACAATTGGACACGCAGAGGCAAAAAATGAACCTCACCCTAAACCCCCACCTTACACAGAAATTCACTCAAAATGGATAACAGACAAATGTAAAACACAAAATGCCAAAATGTCTAGAGAAAACCATAGAAGTAAATTTGGGGGATCATAAGTAGCCAAATAATTCTTAAATTTGACAGCAGAATCACCATAATATGAAGGAAAAATTGATAAATTGGACCTCATCAAAATCCTATGAATTACATAAAAGACAAGCTGTACACTGGGAGAAAACGTTTGCAAACCACATGGCCAACAAAAACCTTGTGTCTAGAATAGAAAAAGAACTCTCAAAACCCAACAGTAAAAAAACCCAAACAATCCATTGGAAAATGGGCAAAAGACATGAAGAGACATTTCGGTGGAGAGGATATACACATGGCAAATAAACACATGAAGAGATGTTCAACATCAGTACCTATACTAGTTGGCTAGAGCTGCCATATCAAAATACTACAAGCTGGCTTCAACCACAGAAATTTATGTTCTTACAGTTCTGAAGGCTAGAAGTCCAAGATCAAAATGTTGGCATGGTTGGTTTCTTTTGAAGCCTCTTTCCTTAGCTTGCTGCTGGCTGCTCTCTCTCTTTTTTTTTTTCTTTAATTTTATTTATTTATTTGACAGAGAGAGACACAGCGAGAGAGGGAACACAAGCAGGGGGAGTGGGAGAGGGAGAAGCAGGCTTCCTGCCGAGCAGGGAGCCCGATGCGGGGCTCGATGCGGGGCTCGATGCGGGGCTCGATGCGGGGCTCGATGCGGGGCTCGATCCCAGGACTCTGGGATCACGATCTGAGCCGAAGGCAGACGCTTAACAACTGAGCCACCCAGGCGCCCCAGCTGGCTGCTTTCTTGCAGCCTCTTTACGTAGCCGTCTCTGTAGGCACACGTGCCCCTCATGTCTCCTTTTTTTCTCACAAGGACACCAGTCATATTGGATTAGGTTCCCACCCTAATGGCCTCGTTTTAATTGAATCGCTTCTTTAAAGACCTTTCCAAATACAGTTACATTCTGAGGTACTGGGGGTTAGGACTTCAACATACACATTTGGTGGGGGTGGGGTACAATTCAGGCCATAACATTAACCATCACGGAAATGCAAATTAAAACCACAGTGAGGGGGCACCTGGGTGGCTCAGTCCTTAAGCATCTGCTTTCGGCTCAGGTCATGAGCCTGGGGTCCTGGGACCGAGCCCCATGTCGGGCTCTCTGCTTAGCGGGGTCTGCTTCTCCTTCTCCCTCTGCCTCTCTCCCTGCTTGTGCTTGCTCTCTCTCTCTCTCTGTCAAATAAATACATACATACATACATACATACATAAAACAAAACCACAATGAGATACCACTACATGTCTATCAGATTGGCTAAAATAAAAAGTAGTGACAACACCAAATGCTAGAGAGGATGCTGAGGAGCTAGATCACTTACCCATTGCTGGTGGGAATGAGAATGGCAGTTTTTCACAAAACTAAGCATGTACGTGCCATACAACCTAGCGATTGCACTCTTGGTAATTTATCCCAGATAAAGGAAAATTTATGTTCACGCACAAACTTATACATGAATGTTCATAGCAGCTTCAATCATAATATCCCCAAACTGGAAACAGTCCACATGTGCCCCAGTGGACGAATGGTTAAACAAACTGGGGCACATGCCATACCATGGACTACTATTCATGAATAAAAGGGAACTAACTGTTGATATACGTAACAACCCGGATGCATCTCCAGGGAATTGTGATGACTGAAAAAAGCCAATCCCCAGAGGTCACTTACTGTATGGTTCCACTTATACAATGTTTGAAAGGGTAAAATTTTAGAACAGGAGACTGGATTAGTGGTTTTTGGAGCTGGGGTGGGCAGCAGGGAGATGGATGTGCTGTAACGGGGTAGCATCAGAGTGCCTTCTGATAGAGAACTGCTCTGCATTTGGATGTGGTAGTGGTCACAAGAATCCTTACAAGTGATAAAATTGCACAGAATGAAACACACACACACACACGAATACATTTAAACAAGAAATCTCAATAAGGTCAGTGTCTTGAATCAATGTCAGTTTCCTGATTGTGATATTGTACCGTATCTATGCAGGGTGTATGCACTATATATACGCAGGGTGTTACCTTTGGGGGAACTGGGTAAAAGGTATATGGGATCTTTCTGTATTATTTCTCACAACGGCATGTGAACCTAAATGATCTCATAATAAAAGATTTAGAAAAAGAAGGTGAACTGAAGATATTTTCAGACAAAAACAGAAAATCTGTCACCAGCAGATTCATACTAAAAGAAATATCAAATATAGGTGATCAAGATGGCAGCTTAGAGATGCAAGAAGTGATCAAGAGCAATAAAAATAGTAAATCTGTTGGGAAATCTTAAGTAAACATTGTATAAATCAACAATAATAATAATGTCATGTAAGGTCAACAATATACGGAGCATTAAATTACACAGCAACCATAGCAAATAAGTCATGATGAGAACGAATGAGGTTCAGGGGTTCATGCAGGAAGCGTGAACTAGAGATAACAAGGATCATTTCACAATGACAGTAGACCCAGTTCACCAGAAAAAAGATAAAATTTTAAAATTTTGATGTACACAATACCCTAGACTCAATATTTTTAAAGCAAAACTGGATAGAAATAAAAGGTGATACATCCATAGTCATAGGACAATTCTATCATACCTCTTTCTGTCAATGACAGAATAAGTAGACAAAATATATTGGTAAAGCTATAGAACTGTGCTGTCCCATACAGTAGCCACTGGCCTCACGTGCCAATTGAGTACTTGAAATGCAGCCAGTTCAAGTTCAGATGTTCTGTAAGTGTGAAATACACACTGGATTTCAGAGATAGAGTATGAAAAAAAGAATGGGCAGTGAGAAGTGGAGACAGGAGAACTGGGGTGGGGGGTAAGGGGCAGGCTGCAACCCCTTTCCTGCCGAGACCAGAGCCCTCTCCATGGCTGACACTGGCTGGGCTCAGACCCAGAAGCAGCAGTGAACCACAGGCCACCCCCCACCCCAACCCATGATTTGATGGCAGCGCTGATAGCCACTCTGAGCTGGACTAGCCAGCCTCAGGGTCTCCAGGCCCAACTCTGCCAGGCCTCAGGGAAGCCCTCAGCAAGCTGTCAAGGATGCTGTCTGGTGTGGTAGGGTTCTAGGTGGACGCAAGCTCAGCTACCTCTTCAGGCCACGGTGCCATGCAGCCCCACACAGGGGCTGACTACTACGTCTCAACCGGACAAGGCTCCACTTCATGAGTTTTGGGGGGACACGATTCAGCCCATAACAGCTAGTAAGAACATAGAAAGATGCTCAACATCATTAGATGTTAGGAAAATACAGATGAAAACTGCAGTGGGATACCACTTCACATCCACTAGAGTGGCCACAATAAAAAAGACAACAAGTGTTGGCAAGCATATGGAGAAATTGGACACCTCACACATTGCTGGTGGAAATATAAGATGGAGCAGCCACTTGGGAAAATAATTTGACAGTTCCTCAAAATGTCACACATAGTGTTAGCATATGACCCAACAATTCCAATTCTAGGTACCTACTTAAGAGAAATGAGAGCATATGACCACACAAAACTTGTACCACGGAATGCTAAAAGGTGGAAATGATCCACATGTACACTGACTGTTGAATAGATATACATTTTGTCATGTAGCCACACAGTGGAATACTACTCGGCTATGAAAAGGAATTAACTGCTGATAGTTGGCTAACAAGAATGAATCTCAAAAGCATTATAAGTGAAAGTAGCCAGATTGACAGATTATTTGTTACCTGGGCTGGCAGTGGGAATGAAGATTAAGAACTCTCTTTTCTGGGTGATGAAAATGTTCTAAACTAGATTGTGATGATGCATGTACAACTCTGTAAGATTACTAAAACTCATCAGATTGTGCATTTGAAATGGGTGAATTTCACAGTATGTAAATTGTCTCAATAAAGCTGTTTTTAGAAGTATATGAAAACGAAGAATAAAATCTTATAAAATAAGAAAGGCTACATCCTGTATGATTCCATTTATATGAAATTCTAGAAAAAGCAAAACTAAAACTATAGTGATAAAAAGCAGATCAGTGTTAAAAAAAAAAAAAAAAGAAGAAGAAGAAAGAAAGGAAGCACGTCAGTGTTGCCAAGGACCACGGGTGGAGGGAGGGGATTGTTCAAAGGGGCCCAGGGGAACTTTTTGGGTTGATGGAAATGTTCTACATCTTGATTGGAGTGGTGATTATAATGAGTGTAAAGTTTCTTGAAAACTCCGCAGACTGTTTAAAATCAGTAAATTTTATTGTATGTGATTTGCACCTCAATAAGGCTGATTTAAAATATGTTTTAAATCAGTGAAAGAGTCTAACAGACTCTTCCCAAAAGAAGATGCAAGAATGGCCCATAAGTACATTAATTGAGGCTGAACTTCATCAGTCATCAGTGAAATGCAAATTGAAACTACAATATGAAATACTACTACACATGCTCGAGAATGGCCAAAATTAAAAAGACAAAATTTAAGAATGCCAAGTGCTGGCAAGAATGTGAGGCAATTGGAGCTCTCATATATTGCTGGTGGGAATGCAAAATGATACAGCTAATCTGGAAAACAGTTTGGAAGTTCCTTATGAGATTAAAAAAATACATATCCTGTCATTCCCATTTCTGGGTATTTAACCCGGAGAAATGAAAACATGTTTTGAAAAAGACTTGTACCCAAATGTTCCTAGCAACATTATTCATAATAGCCAAAAGCTGGATATAACCCAAATGACACTGAACAAGTGAATAAATATACAAATTGTGGAATATTCATACTAATGGAATACTAAAAAGAATTAACTTCTGATATAGGCAACAGCATAGATGAATCTTACAAACATTATGCTGAGCAAGAAATGGCAGACATAAAAGAGAACTTACTGTGTGACTCAATTTCTATGAAACTCTAGTAAAGATAAATGTGCTATATGACAGAAAGCATGTCAAGGGTTGCTTGGGCATGAGGGTAGAGGAGGTTGTCCCGGTTGGGGAACAAGGGGACTTTTTAGGGTGGTGAAAATGTTCCATGCCTTGAGTGTGGTGTGGGTGTATAAATTTGTCAAACTCATCAAAATATGCACTTTAAGTGAATGCATTAATTTGTATGTACATTATACCTCAATAGAATTTAAGAAACAATGAGGAAAATGCAAATTTAAACCACGAGATGACATTATACACTCACCAGAATGGCTAAGATGAAAATAGGAAGACCATTCCAAGTGTTGATGAGGATACACAGCTACCACAACTCTTATTTGTGATTGATTGGAGTGTTAATTGGTACAGCCACTTGAAACACCATTTGGCATCTATCAAAGCTGAACATGTGGGGTGCCTGGGTGGCTCAGTCAGTTAAGCGTCTGCCTTCGGCTCAGGTCATGATCTCAGGGTCCTGGGATCGAGCCCCACGTCTGGCTCCCCGCTCAGTGGAGAGTCTGCTTCTCCCTCTGCCCCTCCCCTTGCTCATTCTCTCCCTCTCTCAAATAAATAAAATCTTAAAAGAAACCCAAAAAGCTGAACATGTATGTACCCTATTGACCCAGTAATTCCGCTCCTAGATATGTAAAAGATATACCCAAAAGAGATATATAAATAGTGGCACCAAAGGACAAATACCAGAATGTTTGAAACCACATTATTCATAATATTCCAAAGCTGGAAACAACCCAAATGTTCATTAATGGTAGAATGGATAAAAAATTTATAGAGTATCCATACAGTGAAATATCACACCACAATAAAAGGAAATGAACTGCCGATATACTATATGAATGAGTCCCATAATACTGAGTGAAAGAAGACAAACAAAAAGGAATACATATTGTACGATTCCATTTATATAAATTTTTATAGGTGAAACTAATCTGTGGTCATAGAAGTCAAGATTGTGGTTTTCTCTGGGGAGGAGAGAAAAAGATAATGAATGGGAGGCGGCAGGAGGGAGGCTCCTGAGGTGCTGGCAATATTCCATATTGTGCCCTTAGTGGTGGTTGCATGGGTGGGTGTGTTCACTTGGTGATAATTCATCTAAATGTATGCTTATGTTATACTTTAATAAAATAATGTATTAAAAAAATTCAAAACACAAGGTAAACAAGGAATAAGGATATTTCTCCAACCTGTTTTCCATCTAGTTGCCTTCCTCAGAGGAAATCACTGAAATGTGCATCTTACGTACCTTTTTAGATATATCCTATGCAATACAAAAAAAAAAAAATGGATTTTTTTTCTTCTGAAAATTTTTATTTTAAATTAGCATACTGTGAAATTGATTTTTTCATTTGGCATACTGTTCTATGAGTTTTAACACATGTATGGATTCATGTACCCACTATTATAATCAGAATACAGAATAGTTCCATCAATCCCCCCAAATTCCCTTTATAATCGCACCCTCCCCTGCCACTAACCCCTGGCGGCCACTGCTCTATTCCCCATCAATATAGCTTTGTCTTTTCAAGAATATTTCCTTTGTTTTTATTGTTTAAAAATCTAATAAATTTGAAGAAAAAGAAAAAAAAGTTGACCCATATTATGTCTTTGTTTCTTTACAAATTGGTAATCAGACAAAAGCCAGTATTTGGAATTCATCCACTTTTCATATTGTTGATTCGGGTCTTGGCTTAGGAGAGGAACAATTAGCCTGGGCATCTGAAAATTACGAAACAGGAAGAAGAGAGCCACTGCTAATCCCAATTTTCAATTTTAATCATGTGAGGAGATTCCTCCAGGAGTGGTAAGCAAGGAAGTGAGCAAGTCTCACTCGTTAAAGGGAGATGCTTAGGATACCATTAATGAGTCACCAGGGAATAGGTAGCAACTCTTAATAAATTACTGAAATAATGATGTAAAAAAGCCAAGTCCCCGAGGTGGAGATGAACGAAGTATTTCTCATGTCTTATGCAAAATGGACTGGTCCTTGGCTCTTTCTCCTTTTCTTACTCCTTTTGAAAACATGAGGACATAAGCTACTCTTCATAAGATACAGGATTAGCAAATTAGAACAATAACAATTAATGAAATACATAACCGATAATGAAATGAAAAAAAACTACTTTATTCATTGGAATTTCAGGGGAGCCTGAAGAAATTGTACATAGGACTTGTGGGCTTCACCATACAAGAGAAATAGCCCAGAGCAGAAGGAGGGTCCTATGCTTCTCATAGTGCTTCAAATGGCAGGGAGAGTCATAAGTGGAGTGTGGACTTGTGGAAAGTTATGAGCTTAAGGGATCAGCTTGAAGCGAAAGTGTGGAAAAAGATAGAGGCCCAATGAGATGGTAGATGGCTATATGCTCCTTGATATGGCCTTTCTCCCCTATAACCTCACAAATCTTGGGGGGGAAATGCATAAATCATCATATGCTTAAGTGTGATTTGATTTCTTTTAGAAGATGGTGGAGGGGTGGAGTTTTGGGCCAGGTTCTGATTAGAGGCCTCAGGAAGGCAGTGTGCATTTAGAAGCAGAGAATGATTCAGAGAAACGTAAGAAAATAGAGACAAAATCACAGAAAGAACTCTGAGCTTCCTGTGATCCTGGAATTGGGGTTCAAGCCAAATATATTAAGTCTTTGATGAAGGCTAGGGTAGATACTGTGACTTGGTGTTCAGCTCCATTCCACCCTCATCCTAGAGTGTAACCTGTAATGCAGGTGATGGAAAGTACACATACAAACACACTTCCCAGACTTCCTTGCAGCTGAAGCTCTGAATATGATTTAGGTTCAGCTAATCCGATGCATGGGCATGCGATTTAGAAGGTGTAATATGGCTTTTGCTTCATTTCTCCTGCCTGTGCTGAGAAGCACAGCGGTTGAGTTGGTTTAGTTATTCTTCAGGAGGGTTAGCAGAGGTCCCATGGTCTAGATATTAACTACATGGGAGTCCAGAGGCAGTGATAGGGCACCCATTTTGCTGGTGCAGGTTATACTGTGGGTGGCATTTTTCTGGAACTAATAGCAATAGTAATGGCTTCCCTATTGTGGCAAGAGTAACACGGTTCTGGAGCCGGAAATTTCCTGATGGTATGGAGAGACAGCAGCACTCTTTGATGGCATGGCTTTGTGATGTGGCTTTGAGAGTCATTTTGAAGGCTCAGCATCTGTTTCTACAGCTCTTCCGAATGATTCTCTAAGCCATTTTACACCCTGTAATAAATTGCTTCCTCTTTAGACCAGCTAGAGTGGCTTCTGTTCTCTGAAATTGAACCCTGACCAATAAAGAATGTAGTAGCAGGAGTGCTTAAAGGCAATAGCATTTCAAGAAACTGGGAAACTCAGATCGATTAGATAGCATGATTGGATTTGAAAGCAGTGATGATACTGTTAATATTAGAAGATGGGATGTTGATAGTCTATGGCACATGATGGCAAACCAATCAAATTATCACAAGTGGGCATCTACCATGAAGTGTCTATTGAAGGCAAGGCTTGATAGACCAGGTAACTGCTACTACAGATTATTTTGGCGCTCATGATACCCAAAGACTGTGGAGTGGAATAACTTCTAACTGTGCTCTAGAGGTTTGAGAAAGAAAATGGCAATCGCAGGATTTAAATTCTAAGCTCAAAGAAAAGAGGACTAGGAGTTTCTATTCCCTTACCCCTTGTTGAAGTAGAGCTGACCTAGCTGAAAATGAGAGTCTGATCCCATGGGTTGTTCAATTACAATATATGCCGAACTCACAGCCTTGTCAGGTCACTTTTATGAAAGTAAGGGCATTTATTTGATTAGAGAGACACCCTAGAATAGAAATGGGGACATTTGAGTGAATTCAGATGACTCTAAGTATTTCACCAATGAGCCTTACTTGCCCGTGGAAGCATGCTATTTGATGAGGCTGGCTCTGCCTTGCTTGAACCACCTAGGGAATGTTGCTTGAAGGGAATGTTCGCTTGCTTGAAGCTACTTGCTAGGGAATGTCAATTTTCCTCAGGTACCACCCCTACCTCCTCTCATTGCTTCCAGACCTATAACTAGTTAGGTCACAGAATTGCTCCAAGGATACAAATAAAAGTCTGAACTGGGAGGAGATAATTACAGAATTTTGCTAATTTATAATGGCAGAGATCTGCAGAATATGTGCAGGAATGTATTTTGAGAATACTATACCATGGAAGAAGGAATGTAATTTTAGATTAGGCCAAATATATCAACACCTGAATACTTACTAGAGATTCTGGATTCAATTACTAGTTTGCCCAGTTGGAAGTGGTTCTTTTTTGCTCAGTTGACTGAAGCCAAGGCTAAAAACTAGCCCATATTGGGCGCCTGGGTGGCTCAGTTGGTTAAGCGACTGCCTTCGGCTCAGGTCATGATCCTGGAGTCCCGGGATCGAGTCCCACATCGGGCTCCCTGCTCGGCAGGGAGTCTGCTTCTCCCTCTGACCCTCCCCCCTCTCCTGCTCTCTCTCTCTCTCTCATTCTCTCTCTCTCAAATAAATAAATAAAATCTTTAAAAAAAAAAAACTAGCCCATATTAAATGAAGTTGATATGCCAGATATTCCTTGGTATAATGTACAGGAGATACTCCAAAGACAAGGAAATAGAAACAATGGAGTCCATTTATGATATATGACCCACTAACTTACATCCTAACTATGTCTCCCAAGAGGACCCAGGGGATGTTCTCTTCCCCAAGGCATTGAAAAATATATTGATGAGAAAAGCCTTATTATTCCCGAAACATGCTACAGTGGTAGTCTTCAATAGGCCAGGGATAAAAATGAGACATGCTGCCACTGAAAGGAACTTGCTAATTTCAAGGAGAATAATGGGATCTTAGACTGGCAAAGACGAAGTGGCAGCACTTAATGACAAGAGATGGGGTGAGCATGGTTAATGTGATAGAAGCATGGCCAGAGATGTAATCTGAATGTTTTGACTTGCCGAGAAGTTTGGTAGTGGCTGTTCTTCAGTTTCCTTAGATGGAAATAAATGAGCGGCCTACTTATTTTTTACTTGATCCGTATAGCCAACATATGTGTCTGGTGAACAAAGATCTAATCTAAGTCATTGTGATGGAGATTCATGGCCTCTACCCCAGTTTGCAGGCCTGAGTCAGTTCACATACCCAGAGGCCCTTGAAGGGAAAGCCAGGTACACTTGAAGAAGGACTCCACAATGAATACCATAAGCATGTTGTACATTTTCTTTCTGGCTTTCCTTTTTCCTTCTGGCCAGAGGGGCCTGTGGCCATTTACCAGGGTAATCATGACTGGGCAACTAGAAATACTCATACTTTTCAGAGACTGGACACTGACGTTGAATTCACACTTATCCAGGGCCACTTAGAATACAATTGGCATCCACTGGTGAGAATCAGGGCTTATGGAGTCAGGAGACAGAATTTTATCCTGAATCCATCTACAGTGGGTCCAGTGGATCTGCAAATATTCATATGGTTAGTTCTTAGTTTATGGATGTATATTTAAAATAGCCATACTCAGGGATGCCTGGGTGGCTCAGTCAGTTGAACATCTACCTTCGGCTCGGGTCATGATCCCAGGGTCCTGGGATTGAGTCCCCCATCGGGCTCCTTGCTCAGTGGGGAGTCTGCTTCTCCTTCTGCCTGCCACTCCACCTGTTTGTGCTCTCTCTGACAAATAAACAAATAAAATACTAAAAAGAAATAAAATAGCCATACTCAGCAACTGACAGATCGATCACATTTTCTCCCTGACCAGTGTAGTAAGGACTGTTTATGGTAGGAAGGGCCACGAAGGGTTTGCTGTATCTGTCAATACTGTATCCTTGGGGAAATCACAGAAATGAGTGCCCATCAAAGATATGAAGGATGTATGTAGTTATATGGGAGGCGGGAGAGGGATTTCTATTACATCCTCATTTAACTTGCCTGTTTGGCTTGTGCAGAAGGTACATGGGTCTTGGGGAATGATAGTTGATTATCAAAATTTAATCATTAATCCCAAACAGGATTTTTTATTTTTTTTATTTTTATTTTATTTTATTTTTATTTTTTAAAGATTTATTTATTCATTTGAGAGAGCGAGAATGAGAGAGAGTACATGAGAGAGGGGAGGGTCAGAGGGAGAAGCAGACTCCCCGCCGAGCAGGGAGCCCGATGCGGGACTCGATCCCGGGACTCCAGGATCATGACCTGAGCCGAAGGCAGTCGCTTAACCAACTGAGCCACCCAGGCGCCCCCAAACAGGATTTTTTAAAAATCTGCATAAATCATAAGAAACTGCAGAACATTGGAAAGACCAAGATCTTAAAAGCAGCCATAAAGGAGACATTACCTGCAGAGGAAGACAAGTAGAATTAGAAGCTAGGAAATCTATTGCTCGATGCTTCTAGGATAGGAGGAAGATGTGGTTCTGATAATAGAAACAGAAGTTGCAGTATAATGTGAGATGAAGGATAAAACACCCTTCTACTGGTGATTTTAAGCCGAGGAATGTAGCTACCGGGATAATTTGCTTGCGTTGCTTTGAGGGATCTAGTGGAATAGGGCTCCCAGTGTCACATGTATCAATCTTACTTTAAATAGCCGAAGAAATGGATTCTGGCTGGAAAAGCGGAAAAACACTTTATTGAACTGTTGAGCTCATGGATCCACTAAGAAGCTCCCTCCAAAAGGGAGAATAAAGTCTGGGCATCCAAAAGCACTTGGTCACATGGCCACAGGAGGTGGGGATTCTGGGAAAGCAAACATCTGGTCTTTTATATGGTGGGCAGAAAACATGAGTGGTTGTTGGGTGGGAGGAGAGTGTGACTATAAATGGATAGCATGAGGGAGTTTTGGGGGGTGTTGGAACTGTTCTGTAATTGTGATGATGGTTACAGGAATATACACCTGTGTTAAAATTCATAGACGTGTGTAGCAAAAGGAAGTTAATTTATTGTGTGATAATTAAAAAAATACAACTACAGCCTCATGACTAGTTGCGGAAATAAGGACTATAGTAGCTACTCATAGTTTCTCCCTTTCTCTTTAAGGTACGTAATTATATATAGCAATCAGTTTATTTCCCTACTTTCCCTCTACTGTTTTATATAAGGCGAGTTTTATGGTAATTAACTTTTTTTTTGTTTAGTTCACGTTACAGGATATCAAGATGGGACTGAGAGTGAATTAGGACAAGTAGGTATCACTCATCCATGGATCCAAGTGACCAATAGAAACTTGGATCTTCCCTCGGGAGAGAGGATTAATGTATTTTTGTTTGTATGAGGATTTATGTCATGACAGGCAGCAGCTTGCCATTGATGCTATTAGCTCTTATGTATAAATAGGGGAAGAAGGGTATGTTGCATGGTAAAAGAGGTGGATAACATAGATAGGTACTTGTAGTGGACAGACTCTATGATGTACCCCCTACGGTCCCTGCTTCCTGATGTACATGTCATTGTGTAACCTCCCCTTGAGAGTGCGTAGGGCCTGTGACTTACCTCTAACCAACAGAATTTGACAAAGGGGATGAGATGCCACCACTGTGAGATGTTACATTATGTAAAATACCGTCTTGTTCTAGAGACACTCCTTACTAGACTGATGAAGTAAGTGGCCATTTTGGGGAAGTCCACACGGCAAGGGACTGTGGGCAGCCTGAAGAAGTTGAGGGCAGCTGCTAGGAACTGAGTGAAGCCTCTAGGAGCTGAGGACAGCCTCTGGCTGACTAACAGCAAGAAGCTGGTGCCTCCAGACCTATAACCATAAGGAAATAAATTTTGCCAAAAGCCTAAGTAAGCATGGAAGTCGATTCTTCCCCAGTTGAGCCTTCCCTTGAGAACCAGCCTGGCTGATTCCTTGGTTGCAGTCTTGTGAGAGCTGAGCCCAGCTAAGCTGAGCCCAGAGTTCTAACCCACTGAAATGGTGAGATAATAAATGTGTGACATGGTAACTTGTTACACAGCAATAGAAAACAAATGCAGTGCTCAATGTCCATTCTAGTCTCTTAGTGTGCCTTCCTGTACTGCAGAGGCTAAAAAGCTAAAAGGATATTTTCCAGATTCCCTTGCAACTAGGATTCTGGATATATTATAGGTCAATCAGATGCATACTCTTGAGACTTGAATGGCAGAAGGGAGGTGAAGGCTATGCTTCTGCCATTTCTGCTGGTAAACATGGTTGCGAAGACGTTTGCTTGTTCTATTGCAATTTAGTCACTAGAGTGTGGGTGGTGAGAGGTGGGATGCTTGGCATCTCTTTTGCTGGTATAAATCATAGCAGGTGGAGCATGGATCTGTAAGTAGCAGCTGTGGTGTTGGCTTTTCATCATGGTAGCAGGAAGTAGCAGTTTCCTAATCGCAGAAGAATTAGCAACTCCCTTGGTGGCCTGGTTCTGTGGTGTAGTTTTGGAAGTTGTTCTTCAAAGTTCAATTTAGAGTCAGTCCCCTTGATAATTCTGTAAGCCACTTAATGTCTGGTAATAAATCTTTTCTGCCTTAACTAATTAGAGTGAATTCTGTTCTCTGCAACCTAACCTTAACTAATAGAGAAGTCCTCAAGTGATAACTGAATTAAGTGTAAATAAAAATACACTGTAATAAATAACAGTAATATCTTTTAGTAAACAATTTTTCATGTTTACTGTAATAGATTTGTAATATTTATTTTTTTACAAGATTTTATTTATTTGACAGAGAGAGAGAAAGCCAGAGAGAGAACATAAACAGGGGGAGCAGGAGAGGGAGAAGCAGGCTCCCTGCTGAGCAGAGAGTCCGGTGAGGGGCTCGACCCCAGGACCCTGGGATCATGACCTGAGCCGAAGGCAGACGCTTAACGTCTGAGCCACCCAGGCGCCCCTGTAATATTTATTTTTATAAAGACAAGTAAAGCCTCCTTATAACACATTTAATTTAATGTATAAGGTATAATGCAGTGGTTCAGTTCAACACAACTATATAAGATTTTTAATACTAAGAACAACTCATTTGCTTAACAAGGTAGCAACTATAAAACTATGTGTTCATCTTATTTCTCTTGCAGACTCAGAAAATAAATGTTTGCCTTTTAAACTTCCATTTATAATCATTTTGCAATTCAAAAATCTAAGTATTCAATTGTAACTAATATAGGCTAAACTTCAATATTCAGACTTCAAAATCATATCAAATATTAATAACATATGCTCTTAAGAAAGTATCTTTTTTTGTAAATATAATTGACAAAATATTCAACAGAGTATGTGCAATAGTGCCTTTGTATATAAGCACAGAACCTACTATAATTTAACAATCATTGCAAAATAGCAGATGTATGATAGTTTACATATAAACTATTAACTAAACTCTAAAATTTGGACACATTTCAGCAAATCATTTCTGAGAAAAGGCATAGATGCTTATTTACCAACTGTATCTTTAAGTGATAATTTCCTCGAAAAGAAAAAGTTGACCAAATCATTTTAAAGACAACACTATTAAGTGTTTGGCCAAGTCCAATTTATGAAATTTAAAGGATCAACTTAAAATCCTTGAATCTCTTTGAAAATAACATCTTCTGTGATGATGAAACCCTTTGTGTTAGGCCTTGTTCACAGTGGACTCTTGTCAAAAGTTGACTATACCAATTCCTTTCCAGAAAGGGCGTCATCTTGGGTTACTCCTAAGAATTTTGCCCTTTTATTGTTTCATATCTGAAAAGTCAAAGGGCTTAAAACCAAAGCCTTTTGTGAAAAAAGCAGCTCCAATGGATGATCTCTCCCCACAATCTCCTAAGTCAATTGATTAATAAATTGCTCTTGTCAAAAATAGCACAGAAGATCGAATAGGTGTGGTTTGCTTTTTTTTTTTTTTTTCTTTAAAGTGCTAACAAAAGCCCATTATCTCTAAATGGGCTTTCATTGTAATGACTGAAATATAAGCAGCATAAAATATAAAAATCACACATCTAAATCAGATAGATGGTCAAAACTTTTTAGATAGACACCAGCAATTACCTTAACTATTATTACACACAAGTATACTTTATGACTTGCCAGACTAACATAGTAATTCAGTCTATCTAATGTAGCTTAAAACATGACTGGTGAAAATTCAAAATCTAAAGCTAGAACCAAAGCAGTCACAGGCTACTCTGAGACAAATGTCACAAACAGCAGTGCTCAGAAGAATTTCAAGTAATTGCGCAGTCTAATGAGAGACCTGTATAGTTAACTGAATTGTTTCTTAACCCTTCTGAAGAGACTGGCTTTATCCAGCTTAAAATTAAATCCAATATTGTTTCTCCTTATATTAGCCTAGAATTTTGAGTTCTTGACTTGTTTTTATCAGTCACAGAGTTAGAAGTGTGTCAGCAGCTTCTGAACTGCTCTCAGGTAGGAAGAATGTAGAAGTTACTAAAAAAACATTTATTATTAGAAAACTGAATGATATTAACTTTAAAAAGTTAGTATTATTTCACTTAGATAACTTGAAAATGAGGTCCCTGTATGGTAATCACTTAGATAATTAAGGCTATAGATCTAAGAGCCTGGATTTCTAAAGCATTCTAATAGGACTGAGGCAATTTAGAAAGTAGGGTTTATCGATGACATGTTAGCATCACTAATACTCAAACATAACATCACATGTTCAAAATCGTTAGTAATTCATATGTAAATAGCAGCACAAATTAGGAATTTTCTTACTAAAAGTGATATGGTAGTGCCCTCTGGTGGTAACATTTAGCATATTCCCCTGATATTGCATATCATGTGAACTATAAAAAGTTCATTTGTAATGAAGAATATCAAAATCAGAGATTACCACAAAGCAATGAATTATTGTGCTTCCACATATCTTTTTTTTTAACCTTCAAGCACATTGGTAACAAGATAAATCCCTGATCCCTATTCCCAAGAATCAAACTGACAGCTACAGGAATCTTAGTAAACTTGTCTATAATAGGCAATTCCTGTTAAGAGATATACATCTTGGTTCTACAGCTTAACTGAGAGGTTTTTGCATTTTCTAGTTTCACTTTTACATCTATGGGTTTCTCAAAAAACCTCACCAATGCTGGTTCATTCAACAAAGACGCAAGAATCTGTTCAAATGCAAATGACCACTGAGGTTCTTCCCTCAGAGAGGAGGGATCTTTCTTCAAGTGGCTCTCTGTTTTCCCCTCACTGGGTCCTCCAGAAGCACAGACTGTACCAGAGAATTCTTTGGCTGATGCTGTAGGGCTATGTAGTTTCCTTCCAACTTCTTCCATCCTGAGCAAAAGGCTGGTTACAACAGCAATGGCTTGATATAACGACTCTTCTTCAGGGTCCCCATGAAATAAGTTATATAGGGTCTTTGAAAACTGAATGAATTGTGACTGAAAGACATAAGTTAGAAATACCACATTTGATATTAGACTTAGCAAAAAGAAAGAGAACTTAGAAGTAAACAGTCTCCTATTTAGAATTTGTACCATTTAACCCTCACCATAGAAGTTAAAAAAAAAAAAACTAATGATTTGGTTAAAAAAATAAATAAATCTTGGTTCTAGAAAGATGGGTATAAACCATGGAAGAAAATGCCCTTTAAAATGCCTTTTAAATCTTCTCATATGTTGCCTAATAGCAGTACATTTTATATATATACACACACACACACACACACACACACACATACATGCATATACACACACACAATAATTCTTGGGCAGCTTACCTGCCATCATTCCCTCAATGTTAGGTGGTACTTTTTTTTTTAAAAAAAGATTTTATTTATTCATTTATTTGAGAAAGAGCGAGAGTGAGAGAGCACAAAGCAGGGGGGGCTGCAGAGGGAGAAGGAGAAGCAGGCTCCCCACCGAGCAAGGAGCTAGATCTCAGGACTCTGGGATCACGACTCAAGTGGAAGGCAGATGCTTAACCAAGTGAGCCACCCAGGCGCCCCTAGGTGGTACTTTTTTTAAAAAAAGATTTTTATTTATTTATTTGAGGCGGGGAGGGGCAGAGGGAGAGGAAGAGGGGAAGCAGGTTCCCTCCTGAGCCCAGAGCTTGATCTCAGGACCCTTAGATCATGACCTGAGCTGAAACCAGGAGTCAAACGCTTAACCACTGGCTGTGCCACCCAGGTGCCCCAGTGGTACTTTTAATTAGGCAAATTCACCTATTTCCTTACATGTTAATCATTCATTCAATAACCAATATTAATGAAAGGCTTAATAAGGAGTTTCCCTTGATCTCTCTAAAGGGCTACAGTGGGCAGCTCAACTAGGATGACTTAAATTTATGGAAGAATGTTTTGGGAACTATCTAGCAGTACAAGGGAGCTCCACAGGGCCCATTTAGACATGTTTCTCTTTAAAGGCTGAGGTGGGACCCAAGTGGAGAAATAAACTGGTGTGTTTGCTAATTGCCCCTAATAATCCATAGACATTCCTAAAAGGTATCTGTCAATTAAAAAAAAATAATTCTAACACAGTAAGTCAATCACCCTAACAGAAAAGTTTATCTGTAAATAAAAAGCAAATACAAAGGATGTACTTAATCAAAATAAATAGTACCGAACTCTTAAGTTTTATTTCTCTTTCTACCTTAGTCTGTAGTACTGCTTATTTATAAAAAATTTTAGACTAAACATCATATTAATTCATTTTAAAAGGTACTTATTCAGCTACCAAATTACCCAGTCCACGAGGAATACCGCTATTTGATAGTTCTCATTTTGGTAAAGTTCTGGGAATCCTCAGTATCTAATCACCAACAGATTTTAATTTAAAAAACATAAGAACATAAACTGACTGAACAGTGTTTAAGAGATGGCTTTAGAATTGTGTCAAGTAGCAGTCATTAGTATTGTTCGAGCAGGTTCAAATACAAGATGATTAGAAACCAGCATGTGACCTATTTTAGTAACTTCTTATTCCTAGTACCTAACATTGGGTCTGTCATCTAGTAGGCACTAAAAAAAATGTTTACTGAATAAATGAACACTTCTAATAAAGCTGGAAATAGGAAACACTGAAATGTATGTTTATACATACATCTTTTCTATAGTCACAAATGTTGTCATAGCAGAGGAACTATTCTGAAACACTAAATGCATTTAGGTGCTTAAAGTAGGAAATCATTTAAAAATTTGCTCCTACTCTTCTGTGCTCATCTGAAACTTACAGAGATGATACATAGATTACTTAACTATTTTTGTAATAGTATATTAACTATTTTAGAGTTGGATACACCCACATTCATAAAAACAAAGAAGAACCTAGAATTTTTTCTTTGAAAATACTATACCTGATTCATTCTTGGTAAATCCTTAATGTTTTCTTCTTTTTTGGAAAGCTCATCTTGCCATTGACTTAGATATGCTTGAATATCAACTTTTCCTTTGCCTGTATGAGTGGAATAAAACCATTTCATAATGAACAGTTCACTTTATTTCCCCAAATCTCAGAAGGAATAACTACAATTGGAAATTATTTAAGATACAAGATTCTACCTTTAAATAACCCAGAAAATTATCTGAATTTATCTTTCATTTCACCCACTGGCTTTCAGAATATGTTCTCTATTTCCATTAAACTAAAACTTGTACTTTGGGAAGGCTGGGGATTAGGGAAGATGTGAAGAGAGAGGGAGAAGGATGCATTTTAGATTAAACAGTACACTCTGGCTTGATGATGTAAATTTCATGTAGATGTTCTCATGCATACTATTAAGTTTAAAATAGCTTCTATATGATGTTCTTAATATGCAGATTCTGAAGTGGTCTATGGTGGCTCTTCTTAAAAAAACTCAAAATACTACTATCCATTCATTCCTTTGAAGAGTTTAATGAAGACAATTAACGTGACTATTAATAATTACTTGACACTTACTGGAAAACTACGTAGATATACTTAGCAACCTAGGGAAGGTGTTGTATCCAAATGTACTGACATGAAAATGTCCATGATATATCACAAAATTGAAAAAGCAAATTGTAGAAGTAGTTATGGAATGTTTCTTTTTTTATAAAAGAGATGTCTATATGTGTTTGTGTATACATAAAAATGGGTCTGGAAAGGATATAGAACAAAATGCTTTCACATTTACTTCAGGGTGGAGTTCAGTGGGGGTATGAAGACTTCTGTTTAAATTTCTTTTATTATCTACTAACTCTTGTAATTAAACATAATAATTTTCAAAATAGTAAAATGAATATGGGTCATTTACTCTAAGTTCTGAGACTTAAGTATCAAGACAAGAAAGACTAAATTGTTAAATTAACACACAAAAGTGAAAAGGCTCTCAGGACAAATCAATAGCCTTTAAAGGGAATCCACTATTTGCCTTTGTAGCTAACCCTATTCACAAAAACAGTAACTTAAGCTAAATGATATTCCTAATCATAGTACCTTTTTCAGGGCTGTTTTTTAGTGATTCTGCTTCCTTCACATTTGTAGGCTTAGAAACTAGAGGAAAAGAAAACAATTGCATTTTGTAAAATATTTAACAAGTAAATACCTTTTGAAAGTAAAATAATATTTTATATAAAGACTCAGGCACATGTTATTTTCTTCAATTCAGGAAACCAATTTTAGCTGACATGACCTCCTCTCATCAGAAGACCAAATTTCAAGAACTTTTATAGTAGAAAGAACACAGGGAAAAAAATCTATATTAAAAAATCCTAGAAGTATACCAAATATTATTTATTTCTTGGTGGTATTTTCTTCCTTGTGACCTTCTTCAAACTAAACTGTATTACTTTTATTATTTGGGGAAAGAAGCATGCGGGAGATCAGAAGACTGAGCTACTAATCCTGATTGTGGCAATACCTCATTGTGAAATCTTGCACAAGTCACTTCTCCGTTTTGTGTCTCCGTGCCCTTATCTATATAAATTAAGGGATTTGACGAGATGATTTATAAGGTCTCTTCAAACTTAATGTTCAAACACCAACATATAGTAACTATAAACATACATTACTCAGGACTTATCTCTCTATAAGACACCCATGTTTATGAAAAAGAGGCAAAGGATACAAAAATAAGCTTATAACACTTCCAAATTATGTCTTGGAGACAGATTCATCCCTGTCTCCTACACCTACAGTGATTTATAATAAGTATCCACTGTTGGAATAATAGCTATGACCTTCAATCATCAAAGATTCTACTGTTTCCACTGTATTTTAACAAGGCATGAAAATGGCTGGATACATTTTAGAAATTTCTGCAACATAAGTAGAAACAAAATGCATTTTCTTTCTAATCCTCCAGTAGACAAAAAATTCCATAAATCAAAACCCAAAACACATTTCAGTTAATTAGTCAAGTATTTATGGGGTACTTACCATGCATTTAGCACTGTGCTAAGTGTTATGGTAGCACAAAAGAAATATAAAGTATAATTAACTCAAATTTTATTAATGGTAGCTGGGTAAAAAATTATTTAAGCCAGGAAGATCTCTGAGTGACTAATCATTAAAAAAGATACATTTTTAACAGATATTTACCATGGAGCTGACTGAAATAAAGTAATTCTTCCTTGGAAAGTTCATCTCCTTTTGAAGGGTCCTTAGATTTCACTTCAGTATAAGCTGAAAACAGATAACCCAAATCAATTTACTAACAATAAGGGACAGAAACGGGTCAAGCAAATCTGGGGGCAGAGAGTTAAATAAAAGGTCACTATAAGAAAGACACATGTGAAGAAATGTAGAAGAGGTTCTACTCTATAGCAAATAAGAAGTACCTGATCACTCTGAGTTCTATTAGTTCTCTTACTTGCTTTTTAATTGTTTTCTGAGAGCCATTACAAGTTGAAATAAGAAAATCTGGCATTTTGAAATCTCTGAAAATGTAACCTCAGTCATTTAAGAACATCTTCAATAATAAGGCAAACATGAAGCTGAGTGCTGTAACAGATACACAGTGGTTTTTCTTTCCATTTTTGATCCTCTACTGAAAGCATATTCATTCCACGGCAACATTAAACATTCTAACAGTAATTTGACTTGACAATGTAAAGTCCTCCATAATTAAATTATTAGGTGGTTTATCTTTGGTTTTTAATGCTCTGTTTGTGATCTGAGTGTGTGAAGAGTCAAAGATGGCTTTTAGAGTTTGGGTCTGGTAAAGAATGGTTCCTGGCTATCCTGGGAAGACTCTAAAAGAAATCCCAGGTGTAGCTTTAGACAAATTACGAGGTGCTGTTTCCTTGTGTGAATTAACCCTATCTAAACTAAGTGGTACTTTTGCAATGTTCCTTTAGTTTAAAGCCTAAGACTCTTTTCCCAAGATATGGATCGGGCCTGGGAAAGGCAGCCTCTTAAGGTCAGTGGAAAACACTGAAGTAAACTGGCATTATATGGTAACATTAGGGCAGTATGATAGAATAGAAAGAAACCTGAGCTTTGGAGTCAGACCTCAGTTTGAATCCCAGCTATGCAATTTATTAGCTATGTGATCTTGGCCAAATAATTTAATCTTTCTGAGCCTTAGTTTCCTTATCATCGAAATTGGAAGGACATTACCACTTCTCAGAGATATTGTGAGAATTAAGTAAAAGAATACATGTAAAGCAAATGCCTCAACAGAGCAAGTCCTCAATAAATGGTAGCTTTTATTTTGCTTCCTTTCCAAATGTTTAACATTCCTGCTGTCTAGTCTCAGTTTTTCTGAATAATCTGTAGTATTCCACGAGTTTGGCAGTTTGTCTAAAGTTAAATTCTACTCCCCAGTGACAACAATAATAACAACATCACATTTCAATATTATACCAATATTCAAATGTCAGGTAGTTCTTATACATGAACTATCATTAAATTGACCACTAACTTGAAGGAAACTTGTGAACCCATCAGTTACACAGAATCTCCTCCATGGATTTCACTGTAACTATATATCAGCAAAAGTACTGGACATACGATCCATGGGCCATAATGAAGTAATGACCTTTTATCATATTGAAAATTATGTTATTTATTAAAATTGAATATCTGTAATTATACTTGTTAAAATGGAATAAACTCCTGTATATCATTAAAGATTGTTAAACGCTTACCTGGAGGAATATGCAGCTTAAAAAGCAGCTTAAGCTTCTCAGTGAAATTTCCATTGTACATTATATCTGTCCAATAAAATTCAATTACAAATTACCATGTTTTCAAAGACCATTCAATCAATTCCAGTGGCACAGATTAATAAGATACAGATATTAGTCAGTAATGAGGATTCAAAAACCTCCTGTTACTTAAGCTAACAGTTAAACCACCATCCAGTCAGCCAGATTCTCTCTTCTTCAAGTATAAGCAAAATACCCTTTATCAGAGGGAAAAATGCTCACCTGCTGATTTCCCTTCCCCCCAACCTAAATTTTCTTTTTTCTTTTGAATGAGGCCTTATGACTCATTTGAGGAGAGAACTCCTCTTCAAGGGGGCAATCCCTGATAAGAAAGTATGCTGGGGTGTCTGGAAAAGCAAAGGAACAATGTAACTGGTGAACTATCTGCAGGTACATGTTTGTTGGATTATTTCTCTACCACTTTTCGAGGTTATGTGGTTGATTTTTACTAAGGGGGAAGCTCCTTTTGAAGTATCCATGTGCCTGAGTGGGGGGAGACATAGACATTTGCTTCCTTCATGTTAACCTTTAAAATATCCATATCTAACAGCTTGCTTTTCTGAGAGGGCTGGGTCAAAATGAGACCAATATACTTAGTTTTAGTAATAAACCCAGAAAAAGGTCCACTTATTGCTAAAGCTGGAGATAATGTAACTCAGGCTGATAAAATCTGACTAAACTGGCAATAACAGGCAGTACCAAGTATTTCTAGGAGTACCTTTATTTTTGGCTTTATTTTTTTTTTATTTTTTATTTTTTATTTTTTAAAGATTTTATTTATTTATTTGACAGAGAGATAGAGAGAGAACACAAGTAAGCAGAGGGAGAGGGAGAAGCAGGCTCCCCGCAGAGTGGGGAGCCCGATGCGGGACTCGATCCCAGGACGCTGGGATCATGACCTGAGCCGAAGGCAGCCGCTTAACCGACTGAGCCACCCAGGCGCCCTATTTTTGGCTTTAAAAAAGAAAATTACCGGACATCATCCTACCAATTGCAGAGGAGAATTCTTTGAAGTTTATAAGGCAGTCAGAGTTTTCATCCAACAATCTGAATGTCCATAAGGCTAGTGAGTCTTTGTTTGCAGAATGAGCCCAGGGACTCAACAAGTGATATAACGCTCTGAACTGCTGGCAGTCAATCTGATACTGTTCCAAATATGGCAGACTGGGGTCATGGTACTTCAGGACTGGACAACTCAAGCACCAATAATAAGAAAAAAACAGCTCTTTCTATGAAAAACAAATAAGAAGAGGAAAGTCAGTAAGTCATAAAAAGTAATTTTATAAAATTATTTTCTTTTAAGCATGCCTACTAAAACAATTAAAAGATAAAATATTTAAGAGTGGTTGTGGTAAAATCTTGCTTAAAAGTATTATTTTTTCACTTGAAGAAGAACAACAGTACCTTAAAGATGACATAAAGTTCATCCAATTCATGAAGGCTCAATTTCACATCTTGTGATACAACACGCAACTGTAAAAAGATTAAAAGCAATTTAGAATTTAACACTTCAGTATTGAAATTCTCCTTGAATCCATTTAGAAATCTCCTGCTAGAAGAAAATAATTTTCTTCTAACTTTTAAAAAGAATAACAAAGATAAATGCACCAATTTTGCCCTTTAAAAAGGTTGTACATAGACTACAGTTCAATTCTACTCTGACATGTACTTTCACCTTCATCCCTTCATAGCCGGAGATCATTGCCAAAGGACATCCATTTAATGTCCATAAATATAAGCAACAGTATTCTAAGTCTCATTCCACATATTCCTCTCTTGCCACATAAGCAATCTGTCAAGTCATCAAGTGTGGCTGTCATTAAACACTTCAAAGACATCGCGAGAGATGTGTATTCCCCTCTCTGTGCCAAAAGACATAATCCAAGAAGAAGCTTAGAAAATATGTAGTTTTAACCTACTACATGATGAATAAACATCAATGGTACAATGGTTTTGGTATTTAGGAAATTTAAAAGCAAGAGCGAAGATAAAAGAATTAATAAAACAGTGGAAATTAAAAATAATAAATAAAATGAATAAATAAAAATAAAACACTCAATAAATAAAAGAGTTGGCTAATTTTAAAAAAGTAAAATAGACAAATATCTGACAAGGGAGATAAAAGAAAGCACAAATAAACATCATTGAGAAGTAAAATGATAATATAAACATAGGTATAGAGGTTATTAAAAGTGTCCAGCACAGAGGAGGTAGCATTAAATATCTGTTGAATGAATTCTATAAGCTTTATATCAATATATCTGAAAGTCTAGATGAAATGGGTAATTTTCTAGGAAAAAAATAAAACACCAAAATTAACCCAGGAAAAACAAATTCTGAACAGATAGAACTGAAAAGGTAATAAAAAAAATCTGCCTTCTACCACAAGGCAGCAGATCCAGATGGTTTTATAGCCTCAACTACTCAAACTTTCAGGTAATGTATAATTCCTATGTGATCTAAACTATTCTCAAGCATAGTAAAATATAATTTATTCCAAAATTCATTCTATGACATGAGTACAACTCTGATATGAAAACTAAAGTTAGCACACACACAGAAAGAAAACTGTAAGCCAGTGTCATTTAAACACAGATGTAAAGAACATAGCTAAGCTATGTAGCAAAATCATCAAAGCAGGATATTAAAATAACAATATGACATGACCAAATAGGATTCATTTCAAGAATCCAACAGAAGTCTAACATTAGGAATTCCTTAATATAATTTACTACATTAACAAAGCTGGAAAAATATATAATCTCAAGATATGGAAAGGTCTTTGATCAAAGTTAATATTCAATATTCATTTTTTAAAAATGTCTGAACCTGAATGAATCAGTAAGGCTCCTGGTCAACAGCAGGCTATTAGTACAGTTGACCCTTGAACAACATGGGGTTTAGGGGCACTGAACCCCCTGCACAGTCAAAAATCAACAGATAACTTTTGACTCCCCCAAAACTTAACGACTAATAGCCTATTGTTGACCAGAAGCCTTACTGATAACCTAAACAGTGGATTAACACATATTTTGTATGTTATATATATTACATACTGTGTTCTCACAATAAGTAAGCTAAAGAAGAGAAAATATTAAGAAAAACATAAGGAAGAGAAAATACATTCACAGTACTGTATTTATCAAAAAAGATCCATGTATAAGTTAACCCACACAGTTCAAACCTACGTTGTTCAAGGGTCAACTGTACTTAACTTTTTGGGAAGTCAAAAGTTACATGTAGATTTTCGAGTGCACAGGGAACCGGGGCCCTGTGTTGTTCAAGGGTCAACTGTATAGTATATCCATACTATGCTATACTATTCAGTACATTAAAAAAAGTGAGGGGGGGTCTATATGTACTGATATGCAATGATTATCGTATATTTCTGATTGAAAAAAGTAAGCTGCAGAACAAAGTAACTGATATGATCTCATTTAAAAAACTATATCACCCCCCTCACACACATACATTTATGTCTACAGATACACAGAAAAAAGATATGGAAGGATATATGCCAAATAATTTTAATACTGGTTGCTCCTGGGATAGGGAACCTTTACTTTACATTTCTGTCATGTTTAAATTATTTACAGTGAACATGTATTACTTATTTTTTAATATTAATATATAAGGGGCGCCTGGGTGGCTCAGATGTTAAGCGTCTGCCTTCGGCTCAGGTCATGATCCCAGGGTCCTGGGATCAAGCCCCGCATCGGGCTCCCTGCTCAGTGGGAAGCCTGCTTCTCCCTTTTCCACTCCCCCTGCTTGTGTTCCCTCTCTCATTGTGTCTCTCTCTGTCAAATAAATAAAATCTTTAAAAAAACTAATATATAAAAACCAAAACAAGGGGGCTATGCTAACTACATCACAGTAACATCACTGAATTATTTAATTGAAAGCTAAACCTAGAATCTTCAGAAATGTTTATTTTCCCAGATTGGTATCTCTGAGGATGTGGCCTTTAAGCAAGCAGGTTTACAAGAACAATACATGCAATGATAAAAGCTCAAACAGTACAGAAGGATGTATATATAGCAAAGTAAAACTCTCCCTCTTCCAACTAGCAATCTATTAATCCCACTCACCAGAGGCAACCAATATTAACAGCTTCTTATGTAGCCACCCAAATATTAAAAAAGAGAGTATTTAAAACACAGTTTTATATCTTTTTAACCTAATCTTAGGTTTCCAAGGATAATAATGTATATTAGCAACACTGACTACTATATAGGTCAGCTGTTCTTACTGATGAAGCACATCACAAATATGTTATGCTTAAATGCCTATATCATAGCATTCAATATTAAAGGTCAAATAACAAAACATTTTGGAGAAATCAACATAATTCAGCTAGAAGAAAATAATTTTACTTCCTCTCAAAAAGATTTACAGTAAGCTAAGCTGTGGCAAGAATCTAGCTCAAAAATTTAGTTATATTCATTTTCTTTACATGGAATGTCAATTTTTTAAAGGAAGTTGGAAAAAAAACCTGTTTCTCCAGTTGGTTCCCCCCCATAGGGTAGACACTCACCACATTCTGCTTTGTCGTTTCCTCTAGGGTCTGTATGACATATAACCTATTTCGACAGCGCATGCTGTGTATATCTTCATAGCGAATATTACCATATTTCTGCAAAAAATATGATTTCAGTAGATACTCATTCATAATAAATATCCACTTTTCCCACAATTGAATTTCACCAGACTCAATTCTCAGAGGCCTTGGTTCTATTTCTAGCTATTTTCCTAACTTGTTCAGTGGTTATGCAAATTTTCACCTCCCACGTTTCAGTTTTTCTATATATTTACTGGGGAGAATTCCATCTACTATGTGTCTAGCCTAACTACAAGAACATTGGAAAAATTCTTAGTCTCTAAGAAGAGAATAATTTTCACCTTTTTATATGGTGATAGATATTTAAAAGTGGTTATTACCTGTGAAAGCAAGTGAACATTGTTTCATTTAAAGGATAGCAAACTGAAGCACATGAGGCTATATAACCTAGGAACAGTTCACAGAACTCATTTTTATACAATGGAATACTACTCAGTCATAAAAAGAAGGAAATCTTGCTATTTGCAACAACATGGATGGACCTGAGGGTATTATGCTAAGTGAAATAAGTCAGAGAAAGACAAATATGACATGATTTCACTTATAAGTGGAATCTAACAAATAAACAAAACCCAGACTCAGATACGGAGAACATAACAGTAGTTGCCAGAGGGGAAGGGAGTTGGGGGGCTGCAAAATGGGTAAAGGGGATCAAGAGGTACAAAGTTCCAGTTGTAAAACAAGTAAGTCCATAGAGATATAAAGTACAGCATGGGGAATACAGTTAATAATATTGTATTAACTTTGTATGGTGACAGATGGTAACTACACTTATTGTGGTGATCAGTTCACAATGTATACAATACAAATGCTGAATCACTATGTTGTACACATGAAATTAATAAATATTGCATATCAACTATACCTTAATAAAAATACACAAATAAAGTGAAATTGGATTTTAAATTATGTCTTTACTTGTATTATCATCTTACTCTTAACATACCACTAGAGATAGAACTATAGTACCAATCATTTAAACTATGCTATGTAATTACATTTGTGGTATAAAAAAAAAACTTACCTCATTTGACTCTCTAATCAAATCTGTAATATCCACTCTAATATGACTGCTTTTTTCATCACTCACGTTTGAACCCTGCTGAACACTTGAAGGCAATGGGCTATCCTTATTAATGACATTGTCAAAGAACCTATCCAAAAGTAACAGTAATACAAGAATTAGTGGAAGTGAAATGCAGAGGAAATGACAGCTAATTTCTCCCTAGTTAGAGGTTAATGTCAACTGAGAGGACAAAGGATGGTCTTAAGAAGAAGTGGAATTTGAAGATGGTTAGGAATTAGGAGGACAAAGGAGCAGGGAATGGGATGGTGAAGAAATTATTTCACAGGCAGAGAGGAGAGCACAAAGAAAGCAAACAGGCTCAGAGAGTACTCAGCAAATACCACATAGCCCAGTAAGGATGGAATATAAGGTATGTAGAGGCAGGAGAGGAGAAATAAGAAAGGTACCTTGAGGCCATAACACAGAGTATTCTGAATGCCAGAGTGTTTAGATTTTATTCTGTACAAAATGTATTTGATGCACCATTCCAACGGTTACCCTAATCAAATATTCATTCATTTAACATACACATACAGTGTATACACACATACATACATACACACACGCAACACACAAATGTTCCAATATAAAATAACATTCACAGAAAAAGCACTGAGTAAATAAAACTCAGCCTATCTGATTGAAATTACTTGAAGACCAGAACAATTTCTCCCACTGGATATTTAACATTATCAACTATCCTTCCCCTTTCAAATTACTTTTACACAATAACACTTTATAGCTCAAACTGGGACTATGAAAAGTCCCAGCATACTGAATCAACAATATTAGTATAAATGTGTATGTTACCAAGTGGTTTACTTCAAAAGGGATTTACTCTTATTATATTCTATTTGGAAACAGAGAAGGGGACTTTAGTCCTAGATTTTTCATGCAACTAGCTTTGTGACATTGGGCAAACTGTTTAAAGTTTCTAGGGCTCAGTTTCCTCATCTGTAAAATAAGGGAGCTGAACAACATTCCAAGGGGCTCCCCAGACTGAAACTCTACGGTTCTGACAGTACCTGTTTAAAGCTGTCACGGCTTCAGCATCATCTTTACATGTGAGCAGTTTGTCCAAATTATAGTCAAGTATTGCCAATCCCAGCTGTAAAATGGCTTTTATTCCATCATAGAAGAAACAGTCCACCACATTCACTGCACTTTCAATTGGCAGCACACTAATAAAAAGTGTGAGGAACCATGAGAGAGAAACTGAGGAAAAGAATGTCATATCAGTCATGTGTTCTGTCAGCTGGGGAAGGTGATCCCTGATAAGTTCTTCGAAGACTGCCTGATCCACCAAGGCACCTGGCGAACATAAAAGGAAGTTTAAAAATGAACACCTTTCAAAAGGATTTGTTTCTGATACCTTCCCACTTGTCAGTATGCCAATGTATCTCATTTCTATTCCTTAAATTATGAACTTTTTCAGGGCCTTTTCTATATTTCACACATCTCTTTATCTGCTAGCAAAGTGTCATGCATCAAG
This sequence comes from Leptonychotes weddellii, assembly GCF_054177405.1. Classification (NCBI taxonomy): domain Eukaryota; kingdom Metazoa; phylum Chordata; class Mammalia; order Carnivora; family Phocidae; genus Leptonychotes; species Leptonychotes weddellii. Next base: position 35,230,482 of record NC_138385.1, read on the forward strand.
GAAAAAAAAAAAAGAAGCACTTGAGAAACTCAGTTCAAATTCATTTGAACAGTAATTTATTGAATATTATGTGCAGAAACCTGTAATAGGCACCATAAGAGATACACCAATTAATGAAATAGCCTCATTTTCAGAGGGCTTAATATCTAGTAGAACTTAAATATACAAATAACTGTAATGAAAGACAATATAATCAATAACCCAGCCATGATACTGAAGGCTTATGAGGGCATAAAGTAGAGACCACCCATGGTTTTGTGGTAGTGTCAAAATCTATAAATATTTGATGACTGAAGAAAATATTATATAAGTAACTAACCAAGAACTTGATCCTTCTTTCAAACCTTGCAGATATCAATACAGTTCACATAAGCTGGTTAAAAATCTATCTCTCATCAAGAAACTACTAAAAATGTTCCAGTAGCTCTGGATACTTCAGATTGCCATTGTTTCAGCAATACAGAGAAGGTATACTTAAAATTTCTATTTTATTAAGAGACAGACCAAGTATTTTATCTTAAAAAAGCAACATATTAAACAATCTTTCCAATCACCCATTCAGTACAAAAAGCTTTTCTCTTGAGCATGTCAGTGAATGTGACATTTTGATATTGCTTGCATTTTGTATATTTCAAAACCTAATTGATCAGTTCTTCCATTTGATACATAACTGGATAGACAAGAGACATATAAATTGTTTAAAAAAGAAATATGTGCTTATATATGGGATGTGTGTTTTACCAATGATTCGACGGTTAAAATAATCAGGCAACATTCGTTCACACACAGCAACCAGAAGCCAAAAAGCTTCTTCCTCTTTTGCATACAGAAGCAGCACTGAAGTTAAGATGTTCATTGCCTAAAATTCACAGAAAAATAAATAAATAAATAAATAAATAAGTGTGTGTGTGTGTGTGTGTATAGTTCGGGTGATAATTACATTTCTTCTTCAAATCTTAGTTTTCAGCAATAAAAACTATGAAAAATAATGATAATGGAAACATAAGAGTTCTGAGCCAGTCCAAAGCAAAACAAGGTGAAGTCAGGCTAACATTTGCTAATCAGTTACTTAACAGTAAATTCAAAGAAAATAAAGCAGTAATATGACTATAGAACAAAATAAGTAAAACCTCTGTAATTTTAGACTAATTTCAATGAGTAAAATAGCTTAATTATTGCAAATCTGGAAAAAAAACCCACAATGCTCAAAAACATACTAAAATTGGAGAAACAAACTTCACCTGTATTTTCAACTACCTATAGAACATCCCTCTAGATGTCAATCATCCTCGGTTGTGTTCAAAAATAAACATCTTTTTTCTATTAAATAGGATTCTCTTCTTCGCTATCCTAATTTTGATCATGCTAGAAACCCTTTATCTGCCACATCCAATTTATCTTTATAGCCTAGAGTTTCTTCTTATAAAATGTCTTTTAGATCTGCTTTACCCTCTCTATCCTACCCCAACCTTCTCCTTCTAATCTATCTTGCATACAAATGTCAGATCATTACTTTTATATAACATTCGGCCACAGCACTTATTATAAAGGAATAAAATCTTATAGAATCTGGAAAGAACGGAAATGTGTGAAGAAAATTAAATCTCCTGTATCCTACCTACCCAGAGATCACCACTGTTAACAAGTTGATGTATTTGTGTGTGTGTGTATTTTCCTTCCTTTTTCACCTTCTAAAGTTTGGAACAAACTGTTGATTTTTTCACTTAGCATCACATTATATATACATTTTCAACACCATTAAATAATTCTTCTCAAACAATGTATTTAATGACTATGAAATAATCTAGTAAATTGAATATACTATAAATTACTTAACGAATCTACTACTGTTGGACATTTAGTTTGGATCCAATTTTCCGCTATTATATATAACACTGCAAGGAACATCTTTTTATATAAATCTTCATCCAAATGTTTTACTCTTTTCTCAGGAAAGATACACAGCAATGAAAGTATTCAGTCAAAGAATGCTGTTTTTATTTTTTTTCATTTTTTATTTTTAAAGATTTTATTTATTATTTGAGAGAGAGAGAGAGAGGGAGGGAGGGAGAGACAGCATAAGTCGGGGGGAGGGGCAGAGGGAGAAGCAGGCTTCCTGCTGAGCAGGGAGTAGGATGCAGGGCTCAACCCCAGGACTCTGAGATCATGATCAGAGCTGAAGGCAGGTGCCTAACTGACTAAGCCACCCAGGCAGTACCAAGAATACTACTTTTAAACGACATATTACTGCCAAATTGTATTCCAGAAAGACTGTACCAATTCATATTTCTGACCAATAGTGTTTGAATGTTTATTTCACTCCTTCTTTGCCAATACTACTGAGAATTGTAATAATTATAATTGTCCTTGTTGATTTGATAGTGAAAATAGTATTTCATGGTTTTAATTTGAATTTCTTTGAGGCTGAACTTTCCTTTTTTGGCTTTATTAATCCATCTGTACTTTTGGTTCTATGACTAATCTTTTCATGTTCATTGCTCATTTTTATATTTTAATACTTTTCTTATAGATAGATATGTGTACTAAGGATGTCGATTATTTGCCAGATCTGGCACAGGATTTGATCTCAAGTTTAGGTTTTTTTTTTTTTTTTTTTAAGATTTATTTATTTATTTGAGAGAGAGAGAGCGCATGCCTGAGCGGCAGGCGGGGGTGGGGGGTGAGGTGGAAGGGGGCGGGGTGGCTTGGCAGAGGGAGAGTTATAGAGACAATCTCAAGCAGACTCCTTGCTGAGCGTGGAGCCCAATGTGGGGCTGATCTCAGGACCCTGAGATCACAACCTGAGCCGAAACCAAGAGTCAGACGCTCAACTGACTGAGTCACCCAGGCACCCCTCAAGTTTAGTTTTTACTCCATCAATTTTCCTGTTCAAGAAGTCATAATGGGAGGGGATGTCAGTGAAAATGGCAGAGTAAGTCCCTCTGAAAATGCTCTCCTCTATACAGGCAACAAAAACACTGGTGAATATTGTCAGAATCAATTTTTCAGAACTCTGAAAATTAACCAAAATCTTAGGGCAATTCAGAAAGCATTTATTTAATAAAATGGCTGAATCTCAGTAAAAAAGGGAGCTCTTCGGCATTTTAAATTACCCTATACCCAGCCCCCCTCCTCAGCTTCATAGTAGTCTTAAAAACCAACATTCCAGCAATCGTGATTAAAAACACCTAGAAGAGAGCCACCTTAGGGAACAGACAGGGGCTAGAGCTCTTTAGGAGCCCCATTTCCACATAATTGTCATTATTTGACCTGTCTGGTGGTTTCCACAGAAAGACGCCACTCACAAGGCTGTGTTTATTTGACCTAATACAGGGTTCACGGTAAGCAAAGAGCCTTTTCCCCAGAGTGTTTGTTGGAAACAACTGGAGACAGTTATTGAACAAGTATGTGGCTTGCTGAGCAAATGGATAACAGTTGGGCCAAACAATAGGCTAAGAAAGGGTTAAAATGAATAGCTGGGGAATGAGATATCCATAGGGGCTGAACCAAAAAGATAAAAAGCAGAGAAAGGACTCAAATTATTAAAATCAGAAAATAGTGAACATCACTACCAATCTTTTTTTTTAGAGATTTTATTTATTTATTTGACAGAGAGAGACATAGTGAGAGAGGGAACACAAGCAGGGGGAGCGGGAGAGGGTGAAGCAGGCTTCCCGTGGAGCAGGGAGCCAGATGCGGGGCTCAATCCCAGGACCCTGGGATCATGACCTGAGCTGAAGGCAGAAGCTTAACGCTTAAGACTGAGCCACCCAGGCACCCCTATTACTACCAATCTTAACAGAAATAAAAAGGATTATAAGGGAATGTGATAACATATTAGATAACCTAGATAAAATGGATAAAATCTTAGAAAAACACAAACTACAGAGATCAAATTAAGAAGAAATAGAAAAATCTGAATAGACTTATAACAAGTAGAGACTGAATTAGTAATGAAATAATTTCCTGCAAAGAACACTCTAGGAACAGATGGCTTCACTAGCAAATTCTACCATTTAAAGAAAAATTAACATTAATTCATTATTAAACTCTTCAAAAAAACAGGAGAGGAAGAAATACTACCCAGCTCATTCTTTTTTTTTTTTTTTTAAAGATTTTATTTATTTGCGAGAGAGAGAATGAGAGACAGAGAGCATGAGAGGGAGGAGGGCCAGAGGGAGAAGCAGACTCCCTGCTGAGCAGGGAGCCCGATGTGGGACTCGATCCCAGGACTCCAGGATCATGACCTGAGCCGAAGGCAGTCGCCCAACCAACTGAGCCACCCAGGCGCCCTACCCAGCTCATTCTATGAGGCCCTGATACCAAAACCAAAGGTATCTTAAGAAAACTATGTATCGATATATTTTATGAATGTAAATGTAAAAATTCTAAACAAAATACTAGCAAACTGAACCCAATAACACATAAAAAGGATTATACACCAAGATCCAGTGAGATTTATCTTGGAAATACAAGGTGGTTCAACATGTGAAAATAAACTACTGTAATACAGGATATTAATAGAATAAAGGGGAAAAATCACATGATTATCTCAATAGAGAAAGAAAAATTGTTTAACAAAATCCAACACCCTTTCATGATAAAAACACTCAACAAACTAGGAATATATGGGAACTTCCTCAACCTGATAGAGGACCTACAAAAAAAACCCACAGCTAACATCATACTTAATGATGAAAGACTAATTGCTTCCCCCTAAGATAAATAGTAAGACAGGAATATGCATTCTCACTACCTCTCTTCAACACAGTACTGAAGGTTATAGCCATGTCAATTAGTCAAGAAAAAGGAAAAAAAGATATCCTGATTGGAATGGAAGAAGTAAAAATATCACCGTTCAGATTCTATGGTTTTATATGTAGAAAATTCTAAGGAATCCACAAAAAAATCTACTAAAAATAAGCTCAGCAAGATTGCAGTATACAAGATCAGTATATATAAAAATCAATCTTATTTCTATATAGTGGCAGTGAACAATCCAAAAATTAAATCAAGAAAACAATTCTATTTACTATATCAAAAAAATAAAATATTTAGAAATAAAATTAACAAAGAAGTACAAAGTTTAGGCAGTAGAAAACTATAAAACAACTTTGAATGAGATTTAAAAAGAACTAAATAAATGGGATAGATATTCTGTGCTCATGGATTAGAAGACTTAATATTGTTAATATATAGTATTACCCAAGTTCATCTACAGATTCAATACAATGACTATCAAAATCCCAGCTGGCATTTCCTTTTCTTCCCAGAAATTAACAAGCTAATCCTAAAATTCATGTGGAAATGCAAGGAACCCAAAAGAGCCAAAACAATCTTGGAAAAGAATAAAGTTAAAGGACTCACATTTCCTTATTTCAAAAGTTACTACCCAGCTGTAGTGTAAAAAAAAAAGGTGTGATACCAGCATAAGAACAGAAATATAAATCAATGAGATAGAACTGCAAGTCCAGAAACAAACCCTAATATTTATGGTCAACTGATTTTCAACAAGGGTGCCAGGGTGATTCAATGAGTGAAAGAATAGTTTCTTCAACAAATACCACTGGAACAGCTGGTTATCCACAAGTAAAGGAATGAAGCTGAACTCCCTCCACATACCATACACAAAAATTAACACAAAATAAATTTAATCATCAAAACTATAAAACTCTCAGAAGAAAACATAGGAGTAAATCTTTTTTTTTTTTTTAAGATTTTTTTTATTTATCTGACAGATAGAGAGACAGCGAGAGAGGAAACACAAGCAGGAGGAGTGGGAGAGGGAGAAGCAGGCTTCCCGCTGAGCAGGGAGCCCGATGCGGGGCTCAATCCCACGACCCTGGGATCATGACCTGAGCCGAAGGCAGATGCTTAACGACTGAGCCACCCAGGCGCCCCAGGAGTAAATCTTTTTAAGCTTGGATTAGGCAATGGCTTCTTAGATAGGACATCAAAGGCACATACAACAAAGAAAAACAGATTGGACTACATTATTAAAACTTAAAAAAAAACAGATTAAATTAAAACAAATTAAAACTTTTGTGCTTTAAAGGACGCCACCAAGAAAGTGAAAGGATGGGATGCCTGGGTGGCTCAGTCGGCTAAGTGTCTGCCTTCAGTTCAAGTCATGATCCCTGGGATCAAGTCCCACATCAGTCTCCTTGCTCAGCGGGGAGCCTGCTTCTCCCTCTACTTGCTGCTCCCCCTGCTTGTGCTCGCTCACTCTCATTCTCTCTCTCTGGCAAATAAATAAATAAAATCTTTATTAAAAAAAAAGAAAGTGAAAGGGCAACATATAGGGTAGGAGAAAAAATCTGCAAATATTATATCTGATAAGGGATTGGTATCCAGAATATATAAAGAATCATTAAAACTCAAGAATAACAAGATAAAGAACCCAACTTTACAAATGAGCAAGGGATTTGAATAGCCATTTCTTCTAAGAAGACATACAAATAGTATATTAGGGAAATGGAAATCAAGACCACAATGAACTACCACTTCACATTCACTGGAATGGCTATAATCAAAAAGACAATAAAAAGTGTTATCAAGGATGTGAGAAATTGGAACCCTCAGTACGCGTTGCTGGTGGGAAGATAAAGTGGTGCTGTCTCTTTGGGAAATAGTTTGGCAGTGCCCCCAAATGTTAAACATACAGTGAGCATATAACTCAGCAATTCCACTTCTAGGTATATACCCAAAATAATAAAAAACAATGTCCACACAAAAAGCTGGACATGAATATCCATGACAGCATTATTCATAATAGCCAAAATATTGAAATAACACAAAATGCCCATCAACCACTGAATAAACAAATGTGGTATATCCATACAATGGAATATTATTCAGCCATACAAGGGATGAAGTATTAATGCATGCCACAAAATGGATGAACCTAAGTGAAAGAAAGTAGACACAAAAGACCACATATTGTATCATTCCATTTATATAAAATGTCCATAATAGGCAAATTTATAGAGGTGGAAAAGTAGATCAGTGATTGCCTAGAGTTGGGGGTGGGGTGAACGGGAAGTAACAATGGATATGGAGCTTCTTTTGGGGGTGATGAAAGTGTTTTGGAATTAGGTAGTGATGGTGGTTACATGACATTGTGAATATACTAAAAACACTAAAGGATAAAGTTTGTGGTATGCGAGTTTATCTCAAGATAGATCAAAGGAAAGTAAAGGAAAGAGGAAAGAGAGGGAGGGAAGAAAGAAAAGGAAGAAAATAGATCAAATAGCTGGAAGGAAAGGAGGGAGGGAGGATAGAATGAAAGGTAAATAAGCAAGCTAGTCAGTTAGTCCTAATGAGTCAGTACGGCTCACATGGCTTCTTGATCAAAAGCAATAAAACCTGCTTAGCAAATTCAGACTTTTCCCAGGCTTGAATGATTCTGCACGATCTTGTCCCACACAAACCTAATTCTTGATTCCAACATGAACCTAGCCATGGCAGGCTTATTCTCACCTGAATGGTATTACTTATATTATTACCTTAACTCAGAGTAACTTTCCTCTTGCCCTCCATGTTTCTAACCTTACTCTCATCTTTTAGAGAGTTTTATTTATTTATTGAATGAGTGAAAGAGAGAGAGTGTGTGTGAGCAGGGGAGAGGGAGAGAGAGAGCATTTCAAGCAGACCCTGTGCTAAGCTTGGAGCCCGACTTGGGCCTGATACCACAACCTTGAGATCAAGACCTGAGCTGAAACCACGGGTCAGATGCCTAACCGACTGAGCCACCCAGGAGCCCCTCTCATCTTTTAGAAGTTAAAAGCAAGTGCCACCTATTTTGAAGGTGCCACTACATGACTACATATAGATAACGTCATAGACTCTGTGAGTGTTAGTTCTTTGAGGAAAGAAGCACTTACACTTCTTTTTTACCTCTCAAAGATCCTAAAATACACTACATACTTGTAATTTAGGTGATCCATTCACTTAAATTGCTTTTCAAAAAAATTCTCTATTGATAAGATTAATGCGTAGATGATAGGATTGATACATAATCATTATGAGTGCTCAGCTCATTATAAAGGAATGTGTGGCTGAGAGTACTAGCTATCCACCACAATCCAATCTCCCCTTCTTCCATAGTATCTGGACATATATGTGCTCAGTCACACTCTATTTTGCAGACTTTTTTATAAATAGGTGTGGCCATAAGACCAAGATCCTCCAACATAATGTGGATGAAGTGATGTACACACGTTCTAGGCCTACAAGCCAATAAAATCTACCACGATTGTTTCTCCATGCTCTCTCCTGATTCCTGTGAAGGGTAATGACAATGAAAGAACATCTTGGAAGCCATGTTTTGAAGATGACAGGGCCTGCTGTCAGCCTAAGTCCCTGAATAATCTCATGAAGGAGAGCTGCCTACTGACTTAAATACTTGCTCTTCTCTATTAATTCCTTTGAGGAAGCTTCTATTGTGTTTAAGTTATTACCTGTTTGAGATTATTTGTGTTAGCAGTCTAGCATCCCTAATTAATATAGTGTGCTCCTAAAGGATTTTTTTTTCAGTGATTCCCCCACTACCTACAAAATAAAATTCAAACTCCTGACCTATCCCAAACTACCTTATTGATTTTTTTCTCTATCTACTTCGCTTCATTCACCCTACATTTCTACTAAACAAAACATGGTTCTATATACATTCCATGTTTACCTCCCTGCGTTTTGTTACACTGATCCCTTTACCTAGAACATTCTTTCATTCCATCTCCATACATCCAAAATTCACCAATTATCAAGACCTACAAATGCTACCTCTTCCATGAAGCCATTTCTGATTCCTCCAGATGAAATTAATTTATCCCTATTATAAATCTTAATAGAACTTTACATTTCTCTAATACTTTGCCCCACTCGTTTTTATTTGCTAATGAATATGTTTTAATACTTACTCATCTGTATACTTTCAAGGGCAGGATCCTTATATGATTCATCTTTACATGTCTTAAGCACTTAGCACAGTATCTTTTATAGAGCAGGAATTCAATAAATATTTGTTAAATGTACAAGAAAAATGAAGTAATATCAATTCTCTTAAGTATTCCCACTACCATCCTACTTAAAAATACCCCCTATATCAATCTCAGCCCAACCTCTGTCTTTCTTATCATAATTTTCAAATTAATGGAGCTCTATTTAATGTGATTTTACCATTTGGAACATGCATAGAGATGGGTTTATAATGAAGCCATACCTGGCAGTATCCAATTTTGGGATTCCTATATGCATAAGCAGTGAGTACCCGCCTCAGAGCAGATATGCCAGTGTCACTCTGAAAGGCTGGGTGTTCAGGCAGGGAGCGACGCAAATCACGTTCAATTTCTTCAGTAGCCAAGTTGCAGGTCCCTAAGGACTGCTCAACCACTTCAGCATAATAGCCAGGATTAGCAGCCATGTCATTAACAGCACCTGTACAGATGATTGCATTAACATACAAAAGAAGAAGAATGTAATAAACCTATTTATATATTTGCATATATACATAAAGATTTGGATTACTTTATTTTTTTTATTTTTTATTTTTTTTAGATTTTATTTATTTATTTGAGAGAGAGAGAATGAAAGACAGAGAGCATGAGAGGGAGGAGGGTCAGAGGGAGAAGCAGACTCCCAGCTGAGCAGGGAGCCCGATGCGGGACTCGATCCCGGGACTCCAGGATCATGACCTGAGCCGAAGGCAGTCGCTTAACCAACTGAGCCACCCAGGCACCCCTTTTTTTTTTTTTTTTTTTTTAGATGGATTACTTTAAATTTAGCTTTATATTCAAGTAATGTCCTAGTACAAACAAAAGGCTTCACTAGAATCTATAGCATCAGGATACCAATTTTATCCAATAGAATTTTCATGAACTGTTTTTATCCCTTAACTTTCCTTTGACACTAGAGATAGAGATACCTCCAATTAGCCATATCTTGCCTAATAAACTAATTTGCTCAGACAATAGATGTGTGGATATACAGGTAAATACATGGAACTACCTTATTCTCTTTGACTAATCTGAACTCATGATGAATAAGTCTTTGTTCCAGCCATCTTTGTAATTATTCTTACTTAGTGCATAACTTCTAGAAGGGGCATAGCTACTGTCTGTTAATAAAGTGAATATATGGGGGCACTTGGGTGGCTGAGTTGGTTAAGCGACTGCCTTTGGCTTGGGTCATGATCCCAGGGTCCTGGGATTGAGCCCCGCATTGTGCTCCCTGCTCCATGGGGAGCCTGCTTCTCCCTCTCCCTCTGCTGCTCCCCCTGCTTGTGTTCTCTCTGTCAAATAAATAAATAAAATCTTAAAAAAAAAAGAAAAAAATAAAGTGAATATATGTAATACCTGAAAAAAGCATCCAGAGCTCTCCTCTTAAGGTCTCTGGAATCCCTCTTACAACCAGATCTCGAGTCTTTTTGGTCCGAAACATGCTAATACCACGCCCACATTCTGCAAATAGGATGTCCCATGACTGTTCCTTCATCTTTTCTTTCAACTGTAACAAAAAATCAACCAAGTAAACATGGTGAGAAATTAACTTCTTTCAAATAATTTGAAAACTCTCTTCACTGTGAAACAATACCTATGGAAATCAAGAACACAGAAAGTCAAAATCAGTATTGACAGAGGGGCCAAACACTGGACCACTCATCACAAATCTTCCGAATCCATGTGAGCATAACAGCTTTAATTTGCTATTTTAATTCTTACCTAAACTCATATAAAAATGGGAAAAGCATTATACTTCAGAGGTAAAGCTTTGAACCATCATTCTCCCCCAATCACCTTGATTTTAGGATTATTGACAATCCATGCAAATAAAACCCAATGTTCAATTTTCATAGTTTATCTTAATTCTTGATAACAGCCCTTTTGTTTGTTAACAGCCCTTTTGTGTAATTGAATGAAACAAGTCACACAATAGTATCTGCTGGAAAACCTTTTCAAGCACCAAAAGAGGAGTTTTCAGTTGTGATACCTTCTAGTCTGCTCTAAGATTTTTATTTTTGATCAACTGTTTCAGTCCACAGATTTAAATATTTTGTTTTCCTACCATTTTGGAATTAAGAGTCTCCAAATTCTGAGGGTGAAATACTGTCATTAAGGCTTCGGTGTTCACAGTTTTACTGCATTCTCTCTGACATGTCAAAGATCGTACTTCAGTATTATCAGATGGGTCTGTAGAATCAGAACTAATAGGAATCTGAAAAAAAAAATGTAATTGTCCCAAATGTATGCTTAAAAGTTTCTGCAAGAAGAAAAAGTGCTAATGCTTTATCTGTCATTTATAAACCACAATCAATCTACATAATAAAGATTAAAGCGCTGTCTCAGAGAGACATTGTTTTTCTATCAAAATTAGAGACGTCAACAAATCAACATCTAGAACAGCATACTCAGGACTTCAGTGAACCCACTCCCCTACAAAAACAACAAAATACTGGCAAAAGATTTAAAAAATACCAGTTCAGAGCACTGGAAATTTACCAAAGGCACAGGATGAACTGAAAAGCATCGATACAAGTGAAACTAATGAACTGTAGTAGGAACACCAGATTCTGTGAAGTTTTGACTTGAGGCTGTTCTCATCACCCCTCCCTCCCAAGCTCAGAGGTAATGGCAGCCATGAAAGCCTGCATTAACACAGCCACTGGATCTTTTGGTTGATCACTAAAATCCCCATCCCCAGAACACAGTATTTTGACCAAACTAACAGCTCCCTAGAAAATCTCCATTCCCAGGGTGTTATTTGATTTGATTCAGAGCTCAGGTCTTTGAATGAAGAAAATCCCATCCCCAGGGCATTACAGAAGGCCATAGTAATCTGCTGATAACATCACAGCTGCCTAAAGCTATGATTTCAGTTTGGGGCAAACAAGAGCCTGGCTAAAAATTTAAAAGGAAGATTCAGATAACCAGATAAACACAGGGAACTTTGAAAGATTCTAACATATTCTTGGAGATGTAGATGGACGTATGCATGTACAGGGATGTGAAACTGCCCAGGAAAGAAACGGGACAGTGGAAGGCCCCAGTCACTCAATTCTGGCTGACTTTGTGGAGGTAAGCAATGAAACCGAGGCTGATTTATAAACTGCCTGAAGTTTGAGGTATACCTTCACATAAAGATTCCCTTGGTAAAAAGTAGAAAACTTAATGGTTCAAGGCATTTAAGGAGCTCTTCTGACCCATCATTGGCTGACCACCAACTTATACTGACTCATGGGGGTAATCCGAGAAAGCCAGGTTTAAAAATAAAAACAAGAACTATTAAAAAAAAGCAACCAACAGAAAATGGCTTTGAGAGTTCCAGTTGATTTTGTAAACTAAGAATGTAAAGTAGCTATTGTAAATATATTAAAAGAATGAAAGGAAATTATGTTTTAAAAAAAATAAAAGACCAAGTTAAAAAGTGGGCAAAAGATCTGAATAGAGACCTCACCAAAGAAGATATAAAGATGACAAATAATTATATAAAAATGCTCAATATTATATCATTGAGGAATTGCAAATTAAAAAAACAACGAGATACTATTGGCCATTAAAATGACTAAAATCCGTAACACTCACAGAAACAAGTACTTGCTGCTGAGGATATGGAACAAGAACTCTAATTCATTGCTGGCGGAAATGCAAAATGGTACAGCCACTTTGGAAGATGGTTTGGCAGTTTCTTAGAAAGCAAAACATAGCCTTACTATATGATTCAGGAATTGTGCTCCTAGGTATATACCCAAATAGTTGAAAATGTATGTGTACACATACATATCCGCATGTGAATGTTTATAGCAGCTTTATTGATTGTTGCCAAAAACTGAAGGCAAACAAGGTATCAAGAGGTGAATGTATAAACACTGTGGTATATCCAGATAATGAAATATTTTTCAGCAATAAAAAATGAACTATCAACAAAACATAAAGAAATAGAAAATTTGAACTTACTAATAACATGTAAGGATACTGAATCTGTAATCCAAAATCTCCCACCAGAGAAAAACCCTGGACCAGATGGCTTCATGGGTGAATTCTACCAAACATTTAAAGAATTAATGCCAATTCTTCTCAAATTCTTCCAAAAAAGTGAAGGGGATGGGAACACTCCCAAACTAATTTTTCAGGGCCAGCATGCCCCTGATACTAAAGCCAAATAAGAACACTACAAGAAATTACAAGCCAAAATCCCAATGAATACAGATGCAAAAATTCTCAACAACATACTAGCAGATCAAACTCAACAGCACATTACAAGGATCATACACCATGATCAAGTGGGACTTATCCCTGGGAGGCAAAGATGGTTTAACATATACAAATCAATAAATGTGATATACCACATGAATAGAATAAAGGATAAAAATAATCTGATCATACCCATAGATGTAGAAAAAACATTTGACAAAATTCAATATCCTTTCATGATAAAAACTCTCAACAAAGTGGGTATAAAAGAAACATACCTCAACATAATAAAGGCCATATATGACAAGCCCACAGCTAACATCATACTCCAAGGTAAAAGGTTGAAAGCTTTTCCTCTGAGATCAGGAACAAGATGAGGCTGCCTACTCTCACCACTCCCATTCAACATAGTACTACAAGTCCTAGCTAGAGCCATCAGTCAAGATAAAGAAATAAAATCCATCCAAATAGGAAAGGAAGAAGTAAAACTGTCTCTGCTGATAAAATGATTTTGTATACAGAAAACCCTGAAGACTCTACCAAAAAACTACTAGAACTGATAAATGAATTCAGTAAAGTTGCAGAATACAAAATCAATGTGCAGAAATCTGCTTCATTCCTATACACTAACAATGAAGCAGCAGAAAGTCAAATTAAGAACACAATCCCATTTACAATTGCAACAAAAACAATAAAGTAGGAATAAACTTAACCAAAAAGGTGAAAGACCTGTACTCTGAAAACTATAAAACACAGATGAAAGAAATTCAAGATAACACAAAAAACTGGAAAGACATTCCATGCTCATGGGTTGGAAGAACAAATATTGTGAAAATGTCTTTATTACCCAAAGCAATCTACACATTTAATGCAATCCCTATCAAAATTCCAACAGCATTTTTCACAGAACTAGAACAAATAATCCTAAAATGTGCATGGAACCACAAAAGACTTAAATAGCCAAAGCAATCTTGAAAAGGAAAAACAAAATTGGAGGTATCATAATTCTAGATTCCAAGTTATATTACAAAGCGGTAGTAATTAAAACAGCATTGTACTGGTATAGACACACAGATCAATAGAATAGAACAGAAAACCCAGAAATAAACCCACAATTATATGGTCAATTAATCTTTGACAAAGGAGGAATGAATATCCAATGAGAAAAAGACAGTCTCTTCAACAAATGGTGTTGGGAAAACTGGACGGCCACATGCAAAAGAGTGAAACTGGACCACTTTCTTACACCATACACAAAAATAAACTTAAAATGGATTAAAGATCTAAATGTAAGACCTGAAACCATAAAAAATCATCGAAGAGAGCATAGGCAGTAATATCTCTCACATCAGCTGTAGCAACATTTTTATAGATATGTCTCCTAAGGCAAGGGAAACAAAAGCAAAAATAAATATTGGGACTGCATCAAAATTAAAAGTTTCTGCACAGTGAAGGAAACAATAAACAAAACTAAAAGGCAACCTACTGAATGGCAGAAGATAGTTGCAAATGACATATCTGACAAAGGGTTAGTATCCAAAATATATAAAAAACTGAAACAACTCAATACCCACAAAACAAATAATCCAACTTAAAAATGGGCAGAAGACATGAACAGACATTTCTCCAAAGAAGACATCCAGATGGCCAGCAACACATGAAAAGATGCTCAACATCACTCATCAGGGAAATGCAAATCAAAACTACAATGAGATATCACCTCACACCTGTCAGAATGGCTAAAATCAACAACACCAAAAACAGGTGTTGGTGAGGATGTGCAAGAAAAAGGAACCCTCTTGCACTGTTGGTGGGAATACAAACTGGTGCAGCCACTCTGTAAAACAGTATGGAGGTTCCTCAAAAAGTTAAAAATAGAACTATCCTACCAATACAAAAACACTAATTCAAATGGATACATGCACCTCTATATTTATTGCAGCATTATTTACAATAGCCAAACTATAGAAGCAGTCCAAGTGTCCATGGATAGGTACATGGATAAAGAAGGTGTGGTATTATATATATATATATATATATGTTATTCAGCCATAAAAACGAATGAAACCTTGCCATTTGCAACAACATGGATAGAGCTAGAGAGTATAATGAGAAGCGAAGTAAGTCAGCCAGAGAAAGACAAATACCGTATGATCTCACTCATAATGTGGAATTTAAGAAAAAAACAAGTGAGCAAAGGAAAAAAGAAGAGAGAGACAAACCAAGAAATGGACTCTTGGCAATACAGAACAAATTGATGGTTACCAGAGGGGAGGTAGGTGGTAGATGCGGCAAATAGGGAATGGGGATTAAAGGGTACACTTAAAAAAAATTTCCCTAGCAAACCAGTATACCAACTGGTATTTTGCATATACCTTTACTAAAAACCTTTAAAAATGGGAAGAGAAACTAGAAAACCTTAGAACTCTGACATACATCTGAAAAGATGATAAACTCATTTTGAGACAAAATCCTGTCTTACAACTGATCATACCCAACTACTAGAGGCACCTGAGAATTTTGGGGGGAAAATTCCAGTTTTTCGGGTTTAAGAGACACAGATAAATTGAAGGAGAAAGAAAGAGAAGCAGAGCATTAAATTTAACAGAGAGAATGAATCTGAAATGGAGTAGGACAGGAAAAAAAGTGATATAAGCAAGAATATGGAAGCACTGCAAGAGAAACTACCAGGACTGATCAGGTTTTACCTGTGTCCTCAACATCAAACTAAGGAATATCCTGGGTGCACACCTGAAGAGAATGAAAGATTAAGAAGTTGGGGCATGAAAATTCTTGATGGTTAACATGAAGATTCTGGGTCTGGAACAGAGATATATGTATCTTTTAATTACATGTTTTCATTATGTTTTTCTAGTCTTGAAGAAAAAGCTAGTCTTACCAATACTGCATTATAATTGACTTAGCATAATATTTTTAGTCTCTACTCTGGAGAGGTAAAAGCTGCTATAATCCTATCCAAATAATATAGCCAATAAAGCCAATGTTGACTTTTTCTTTGAATTTTTAATTAAAATACAATAGTTATAATGTGATAAGTTTTATCAATCTATTAAAACATGAATTTCCTAAGCATTGAAAATGAAAATTAATTTGAATTGAAAGTATCTACATTTACATAAAGGACACACTAAATATCAAAATCAGTCTCTTAAGCACCCTTCGCCAAGAATATTTGCCTTCTCTAATATTTTACTAGTAAATAGCTTTGCCACTATTTTGCTCTGGGCTGTATTATGTAAGTAAGGCTGGACTACTCGATATTAAATAAGAGATATTTAGACTGGTTTAAAATTGCTGTCTCTCTACAGCAGTCAGAGGAGAGTCCTTTTTTTAAGGCCTTATTAAATTCTCAAATATAGTTTGAGTTATTAAAAGTCATGTCACATGAAAGTACAAGATGTGTATATCTGAGATACTGCAGATACAGTCAAGAAAGATCAAATGATAATAATTTTTAAAATACGAGTTCCTAAAAAAGAATAAAATTCTTAATTCTCACTTCTGCTTTATAATGTGACTTAGAGAATGTAATTTCTTTGGTTTTAGTCTTTAAAAAAAATAAACCTGGGCGCCTGGGTGGCTCAGTTGGTTAAGCGACTGCCTTCGGCTCAGGTCATGATCCTGGAGTCCCTGGATCGAGTCCCGCATCGGGCTCCCTGCTCGGCAGGGAGTCTGCTTCTCCCTCTGACCCTCCCCCCTCTCATGTGCTCTCTCTCATTCTCTCTGTCTCAAATAAATACATAAAATCTTTAAAATAAATAAATAAATAAATAAAAATAAAAAAAATAAACCTAAGCATGAATAGAAAAAGTACTATGAGTTCCTTTTGAAAGAATGGAGCACATGAAACAAACTTTTTTAAAAAAATGATTTGATTGCTGTATAATTACCTCTGTGCTAACATCGTGATACTGAGTTGAAGCTGCCCCATACTTGAGTCTGAGTTTTGCCACCAGCTGCTCAAAGTCTTTAACTTCACTGAAGCGAAAAGCTGTTTTTCCTTTGATGCTAATGATGACAGATTTGCTGGAATCATTTGTCTTATCTATAGCTAAGACCTGGGGGGTGAAAACATAAATGAATCCCATTCTCCCTTGTTGCTGACGCTTTCAGGCAAAATATGTTTAGCTTAATCTTTTGTGGCTAAAGCTTTGGTCCATGGTATGACTTATTAAGAAATAGACTTTGGGTACTAGTTGCACCACTGACACAAGTAAACTCAGTGCAAGTTATTTCACTTCTCAAGAAAAAGGTTTAATTAACATGTAGCCTTAAAAAATGACAATATAGGGCGCCTGGGTGGCTCAGTTGGTTAAAGCAACTGCCTTCGGCTCAGGTCATGATCCTGGAGTCCCGGGATCGAGTCCCGCATTGGGCTCCCTGCTCGGCGGGGAGTCTGCTTCTCCCTCTGACCCTCCCCCCTCTCATGTACTCTCTCTCATTCTCGCTCTCTCAAATAAATAAATAAATCTTTAAAAAAAAAATGACAATATAAATGTAAAAATTCAGGGCTACAATGCTGATAATTTATTTCTAACTTACATAAAAGCTATCAATTATATTCTTTTTGACTGTGTGTATCAAATATAATAGTCTAAGTCTTGGTATTCATGTCATAAATGTCTGGGCGATCATGCTCCATCTTGAGTCATCCTGAACCTTATCTGGTTTGTAAATTTTTAATTTTTTTCTATTTTCACTTTTAATGAGAGCTATAATGCTCTTATCCTAGTACTCTTATCCTGAAGAATACTACTGAACTTAAAAAATGATTATTGGGGCACCTGGGTGGCTCAGTCGGTTAAGTGTTTGACTCTTGATTTTGGCTCAGGTCATGATCTCGGGGTTGTGAGATCGAGCCCTGCTTGGGATTCTCTCTCTCCCTCTGCCCCTCCTTCCTTGCCCCCAACTTGCTCGTATGTGTTCTCTCTTTCTCTCAAAAAAAAAAAAAAAAAATTCTTAAAAATTACTAAAAGGGTGGTGCATATAGAGTTTTCAATAATTTACAGAATTAAATATTTTATTCTGTGAATGATAGCATTTTCAAACTAAAATTGATATGTAACCAAATTTGTATTACCTCTCGTAATGGAATGATTACACAACATAGATTGCCATCCTGGCTAGCAAAGCAGATATAGTTTTCTGAGATGCACATTTTTCCATGAGTGTTCAAGTGGCTGAATGGTACCCATAAGAAACATTCATGTACTTCTTTCAAAGTCTCTTCTTTGGGGAGCCTAAAAAAAGCATTGAACTGCTCACTGTGGGCTCGATTTTCCAGACCTCTGTAGAAAAGAACAAAGAGGGCTCAAATAATGACTTCTAAAGTACACACATGCCCATATTGACTAATCTAAATGTACTCTAAAGCAGAAAGATTAAATATTACATGCTATGTTCTTCAACAAATTATGTAATGGAAGAAACACACGGATTCATAACAAATTCATTTTCTTTGTTCCCTATTCCAATTTTGTTTTATTACTAAATTATAATGCACAGAAGTTAGAGATGATGTAGGACTTTAAACCATCTGTTAAGGAGTGATTTGCTGGAAGATTATTATTATATTATTACATATTCATAATATGCGAATATGGCTAACACCAATATTGGCAAACAATTTTTATATGTAGTTATCAGAAAATCAAGTCACCCAGTTCAAACAAAATAAAAATGAAAAATAAAAAAGAGAAAAATTAAAAATGAAAATTTATGGGATCAAAATTTGGGCAAGAAGAACAGTACATACAAGATAATATTAAAATTAAGTGAAACAAACACTTAAATGAACATTTAAAAAAATCCATACTAGAGGCAAAATAAAACAACACTGCTTGCACAGTATTGGGCACAGGATAGGTGTCAAGAAATAAAGATGACTTGTTAACTGATATATAAATATATGAATAAAAAACAATTGCTTAAAATAGTACAATTTTTCTAGAGGCAGTAAACACTTGTGTTAAGCAGCAATGCCATCTGGGGTAGTAAGTAAATTATGCAAGTTCTAACTCAAAGCCAACAGAGTTAAAACCAAATTCATCCTTCCAGCATATACTATTTGAATATGTGGCATTTCATCATGTCTTTCAAAATAATTCTGATGAACAGAAAACCACATTAATTTTACCTCACTTAAATTATAACTTGGTGGGTTATTATTATTTTAAAAGATGAGGTCTATTTATATAAATGAAAAGATGTCCATGATATATTATTTTAAGGGGGGAAAAAAGCAGACTATGGAATAATATGTAATGTTTAGTCCCAATCATGTTTTTTGCAAATACTTTTTAATTAATGCATTAAAAAGCCTGGAAGGATATACACTGAAACTAACTATTGCTAATGTGCTTCTATACTGTTTAAATTATAGAAGTAATACATATTTGTAAAAACAATAAGCCGAAGCAATAAAGATACTCAATTTTAGAAAAAAGTCATTTGGAGGCTAAGTCTAAATAATCTATTGTTCTTTTTAACTTACTAGAAAAAAGGATTTAGATATCTATGATTTTCAATAGGCTCTCTTAAAAATACACATAGACAAAAATAGATTTCCTATATCATTTAAATACAGACTTGGTAATGAATAACTCATTGATAGATGGCTTTTTTTTTTTTTTAAAGACCTTATTTATTTGACAGAAAGAGAGACAGCGAGAGAGGGAACACAAGCAGGGGGAGTGGGAAAGGGAGAAGCAGGCTTCCTGCCGAGCAGGGAGCCCGATGCGGGGCTCGATCCCAGGACCCTGAGATCATGACCTGAGCTGAAGGCAGTCGCTTAACCAACTGAGCCACCCAGGCACCCTTGATAGATGGCTTTTTAGAGGATATTCTAAGGGAAATAAAATGGCTAAAAAGTTTATGTTTATGGTGGCCAATCAAGGAACAAACTACAAAAACAAATGCTCAACTATAATATAACATAAACTGAATTCCTAATCCTTATAGAGTTCTATTTATAAATCATGCACACTGGGACCTATAAAAAATTCACCTTGCTGATCTATTTTCCAGAAAAGCAGACACACTCACAAAGAAGTCCTTATGTACACAGATTTTAGAAATGGTTAGAAATAGGCAAATGGAACAACCATATCCAGTTAGGGCTATGTAATAATCACACAACCCTCTAGGTCACTTGCTCTGGTCTATCCATAGGACTGCAGCTTAGGTTCCTCTCACAGTTTCCCATACAGTCTATACCCTCATGCTCCTTGCCAGAAGCTGCATTCACTAGCTATTTCTAGATCCTCTCTTCTTTCCCTCTCCTTTGGCATGCTTATTTCAGTCAACTGTTCTGAGTGTTGAGCAGTATGAAAGGGCTCTGGTCAGTTTCAGCAAACCAAATAGAGAAGCAAACAGCTATCAGAGATAATTCTCATGTAGGCATTAATAATGATTAACATTTATCTAGTGTTTCCATATTTTACAAAGTGCTTTCACATGTTATATTGTTCATTCCTCACAAGTGCTCCCTGAGGTAGAAATGATACATGAGGATACTAAGGTCCTGAGAGAGAATGACTTGTCCAAGGGTTGTACTCTCCTTATAAAGCCCATGCTCCACTGGCTCCACTAACTTGCCTCTTCATAAAAAATTATGCTGTCTAGGGGGCCCTGGGTGGCTCAGTTGGTTAAGTGGTTGACTCTTGATTTCAGCTTAGCTCATGATCTCAGGGTTGTGAGACTGAGCCCCAAGTCGGGCTCCGGGCTCAGTACGGAGCCTGCTTGTCCCTCTTCCTGCCCCTCCCCCCCAAATACATAAATAAAATCTTTAAAAAAATGATGCTGTCTATAAATTATATTTAAAAATAAACACTACATTTTACAATATCATACCTGAAACTGTTCAGACTACTCATAGAGAAATGTAGACTAAGCAGGCATATAAAAATCTCTATATTTCTAAAAGCACTCCAGGGCAAATCCTACTGGGATCTCAATAAGTAATTTTCAAACTTAACTTCTATACTTCTTAGGATTAAACTTAATGGAGGGAATACTATTTGTGAAATGCATATGAATAAACTAAAAAATACCCACACATCAATGATTAATTCCAAAGAAAAATTATCATATAACACAGAACAGTTAACTTTTAATGATAATCAATGTTACTGTTCTTTGGTAAAACAGTATTTTAAAAAGTATTAATTAAGCTTTGAATACCTCTTGGTGATTTGTAGAGGATCATCAAGGATTGGGTCATTAGCAAATGTTTCCTTATCAAAAAGTCTCTTTATGGCATAGTTTGCCAGCTGTTCCATAAGAAGGTATGTTTCATTAATATGCAAAAACATTGAAAAGTAGTGATTCTCCCCTTGGGAACACACATGAATACTCTCTGTTAGTATAACATTTGAAGTCTTTTCAAGTTTTGAGACTGCATCCCAGGATATAATGAGTTTTACTGCAAATAAGAATGATAAGCAGATTTGATTAAATTTCTCAATACTGATTTAACGTTTATCAATCAGGTCTTTTAAAACAATAGTTAACCACTTGAAAAATGCTATGAACAACTAAAATACTTTAGATTTCAAGATTAGTTAAAAGTTTTGAAGCATAACCATGAACATACAATAATTGGTGATTCTAGGAACAGATAAAATTTTAAAGAATTTTTAAAAAATTATTCTGCTTTTATATTTAAATCTATTACTTTACATAATTGCATAATCACTGATGTAAAAGCTATATGTGTGCTCTGAACATTACTGTTTGATTCTTCTTTATAAATGCGGGCCATTAGATACTATGGCTACTATGTTTATACTGTATTTCTAAAACAAGGATTAAAACATGAATTGCAGAGTCCATAGTTTAGAACAAGACAAAGAAAGGAGCTATATGCCAGGTCACCATCATCATTTAATATTCACTCACTTCCCACAATATACAAGGCATTCTATATATACTTTCAATGGCTCCTATGTTAAGGATTCTTTCTCTAGATGAAGTGAACTTTTTAATGTACAGTTTAATTACTCTTAATATCAATCCTATTGCTTTATATACAACCTAACAACCCCACAGAGTTGACAGGTCAGTCAGCAAGTTCAAAGTCATGGTAAGTAACAGAAGCCACTTACTTTCTGATCCCAACAAAAAAGAATAGAAGCTCAGAAAATTGGTGCTAAGATAGAGCCATCCCTGACAAGGAACCCGTCCTTTCCAATAACTGCATGAGTAATATGTCACTAACTTCTCCTGCTCTGGTAAACCAAAACATTTTTCAAATTTCAAAAGGGCTTCTCGAAATTTCTCAGGATCATCTTCTTTTGCAAAAGAATGTTTTCCCTCTTCAGCAATCAATCCCTAAAGGAGAAAAAATATTTTTTGACAATCAATTATTACCTACTAATAAAAATACATTTTATATATTTAAACAGTTCACTGAATACAACTGTATATATCTACAAGCTACATATATGTATAAATGTGTGTACATAAATGCTTCTCTTAGGACAGAGGTGAGCAAATTTAATTTAATTTCGTAATAAGGCTTTTTCTAATGCCTCACAAGGAGCTACCACAAATATAGGTGCTAAATATTTTTGTTTGTTTTTTTGGGGTTTTTTGGTGCCAAAACCCAGGATTGAAGTTGCTAAATATTTTTTTTGATTGCGTGAAGGATTCATCCAAATTCCAAACTCATGAAATACTGAAATGAAAATATCCCTAAGAGCACTCACAAGGGCACCAAAAACTAATCATTGACTTTATAATTTTCTTTAGCACTGATTCTGACATTCATATGTGTACTTCTGCCAATCCTGAAAGGTGTCAGTAAAACAATGACCTTCCCACATGGCCTTTGATCCTAAAATAAGAGGGTCAAAGATATAGTATTCCATCTACAAAATAAATCCATCACTTACTCTTATCTTTCCTTGTACAAAATTAGTAATATCTTCATTTGAATCAAACACAGATAAGGTCTTCATGATATTTTGTTCCAACCAATCCCAATGTTTGGTTATTTCTTCTCTACTGGCTCCTGATTAATAATGAAAGAGAATAAAAGACTCAAGGGAAACTCCACAACAAAACTGCTCTTGATATTTACAAGCTTAGTTTAAAAAGAAATAAAATTATATTCGCTCATTTTCAGAAATGATGATCATAAAAGAATAAAAATATTAATTACACTTATTCTCTACTTCATCTGTATATGTAGGGATAAATACTATTTTTTATTATAAATGAAAGACTAAAATATTTAATGAAAGGGGGAAAAAGTAAATACAACTCATGACAAAAGATATAAAATTCTGAAAACAAGATGCCAGTAACTGGTGCCTACAGCAACCAATATTTTTAAAGAGAATATACAGAGTGCCAGAACATAAATATATAATTTAATCCGTGGTCTTCAAGTAATACAGTCAGTACTGTCCCTATAATCTGTGTGACTGCAAACAGCATGCACATGACAATACTATGCACACTGTATAAATGTGGATTTCAACTGTGGCAACTCTACTTATCTTAGAAGGTGAAGCCTTTGCTCAGTCACCCTTTTCATTAAAAGGCCTTGTTAACCTAAAGAAGTTTCAGCAAAGAGGTTAGAAACCCTGTAGCAAGTAAATCCATGTGACCTGCTGGATCAGTGTTAGGTAGCTTGTTGAGGGTCAAATATTACAGTTAGCTCTGGGTTGCTCTGGCTTGAAGAACTTAAGATCTTTAAGATCTTAAAGTCTTTAAGATCTCCCCAGCATTATGGGTTATAAAAGATCTTTAAGATCTTTACCTTTAAGACCTCCCCAGCATTGTGGATTATAAAAATATCATTCAAAAGACACATCTTGGCTCCTTAGTATGTTTTATGATACATGCAAGTGATATATTAACTGAAATTGCAAAACTGCCTATTTCTTACAATCCAGTTAAAAACTGTATTCATGTTACTAAAGTCACAATACCAAGTGTAATAACTTTCTTTAATGAATCACAAATAAAAGCCATGGGAAAATTTTAAGCCTTTATTTTGGTCCTTTAGGTATAAGGAAGCTTCAAGTTGGTAATTATTGTATTTCTGCATCATGTTAATTTGGGAGAATAAGTTACATAATAATCCCCCCTCTTTAAAGTAGAATGGATATTTTTCCCTAAATAATTTCTACCAACCAGATTTAGAGTTGAGGCTACAAATGTCTCATAACATCAGCAGGTATAATGTTTTCTTCATTTAGTTTAGATGGCATTCAATTTAAGAGAGCCAAGAGAAAACACTCACTGGCAATGCTAAAGTAAAAGTATAGGGAGATGCAAAAGATAAGCCACATATCTTTAAAAATTCATGGTATGCTGTATGTTCACACATATGAACTATCCAGGAATTCACACGCTTTTTTTTTTTAAGTGTATCTCTCTACTTAAGAGAGGGGGAGATGAAAGAAAGAGAAAAAGGCAGTCTTTCAACATTAAAAAGGCCAGAAATCCGGGTTTTTAATTTAGAACATTATAATGGCATCATAAAAGAAGTAAACTGTCATTGTGGTTTTTTTTAAAATTTTGAGTTGTTTTATCAGGAAGAATATCCTAATTCATTTTCTATCTACAATGTATATATATATATGTGGAGGCATCTGAACTACCTCAGCATGAATGAATATGTAGCATTACCAGTAAGACATCTCTTCTTATTTCAAGGATATAATGCCTTTTGTGAGAAAGTAGGTGTGTAACTAAAAATGTTTCAATTTTTCAGGCTTATACTTTCTTAGGGGACGATCTTTAGTTTTGGGCTTGATTCCCCTAACCTGAGTTATTACAGATGAAGTGTGAGGAGTTCTCATCTTCTCAGCAGTTGGGTGAAGCAGATGTAAGTTGAAGAAAGGAATCATATAGCCGTAGTGCTGACCAAAGTTTGCTCAAAATTTGCTGGAACACATGTTTCAGGTCCTTCACGCCAACGGATTTTTTAAAAAATTGTAATAATCTGTAATCCTTCTTCCCTAAACAATTAGATGCCTTGCTATTCTCTCAATGTAGAGTTACATGTTTAACTCCTTTCTAAATCAAAACTAGGGAGTATAAATAAAGTAAATATTCAATTTCTTAGTATTCTTATTTGTTTGGATTATACATTTCTCCCCTATGTGGAAATAATGCAAACATTTATTTTCTATATCAGACAAGAACACAGCTTAGTAATCCAGTTCTACTGCAGCATTGTAAAAATCATCCCTTCACCACAGTGTAAGATTTAAATGCATCTGCACAAGGGTGCACACTATATAAAAGGAGTAAGGTTGCTGCTGCCCTGCCAAGCACTTCCGGTCCCTACCCAGGTCCTACTGCAATACTGGTGGTCCCAATGGTTTTATCCAAATAAATTGTATTTAAAAAATAAAGCATTTAAAAAGACAAGTCAAAATGTCTCAGAAACCGTATCTCCAACTCAAACTTCATCTATTTAAATGTTATATTTGCCTTCCACTAATAAACCTTTATTTCACTCAAACTGAGCAATAAATCTTCCACATCGAAGTATCTTCCTTGCCCAATTAATCCAAAGGAAAAAAACTGAAATGATTAGTAAAGAAAAATGTAGGGACTAACACACCCTTTAAATATGTTTTTAAATATTTTTAAGGTTTAAAAAGTGTTTAAAGTTTGTAATTCCTAGTAGGAAAACATTATCTGAATGAATACCCTAATGGCAAACCACTATAGAATGGATTATACATTTTATTTTATTTATTTATTTATTAAAGATTTCACCTATCCATTTGACAGAGAGAGACACAGCGAGAGAGGAACACAAGCAGGGGGAGTGGGAGAGGGAGAAGCAGGCCTCCCGCTGAGCAGAGAGCCCAATGTGGGGCTCAATCCCAGGACCCTGGGACCATGACCTGAGCCGAAGGCAGATGCCTAATGAATGAGCCACCCAGGCGCCCCTGGATTATACATTTTAAAAATCACACTCACCACATGCAATTGACAGGTAAACTTGAGAATCTGGTGTCTGGTGTAGGATGCGAAACGGAGCAACTTTAGCAGTAGAGTCTAAAACTGAATCAAGAGTCCCAACCAGAAGCCCTGTTGTAATAAAGAGAACATTGAAATAAAGATTTTACAAAACATAAAACCAATATCACTTCATCTGAAAAACAACCAATGGATTAATCGTTTTTAAAATTTCTAGCCCAAAGTTTCCTTATAAAGATTTTCTTAAAGAAAAAATATATTCAGGGTGAAGAGATTACTGTGCTCCAACATGAGTAGTGCTTGAGAAAATTATCGTTCAATAAAAAATAAGTCAGGTTCAATTGTCCAAATCTCACTATATATTTACAGTAATTATATATATCCTTTATAAGGTTGTGTATATAGCAGATAAGAATGTAGATTCTGGTACCAGAGATCTACTAGATTTGAATACTGGTTCTTGTCACTAGTGCCAAATTGAACCAGTTGTACTTATTTTTTCTTCATCTTCATTTGTAAAACAAGCGGGTGAAAATAGAACCTACCACAAAGGGTTGTTATAAAGATGAAATGAGCTATTATTACATATAAAAATTAGAACATTGTTTACCATATAATAAAGCACTCAATGTTAACAAATCTTGGATATTTAAACAAGATAAAACGTTGATTAACTAAAATGTATAGGAAGGGGATTTTCTTTTTAACAATTTTTAATTCCTCAATTTGAATTCAAGGCTTTTGATCAATTAGTTCCAATGTAATTATCTGATTATATTTCCTACTCCTCCCTAGAATAAAGTTTGCTGCTTTAACAATCAACTAATTCCTCTGTTAGAGTCTTTGCTAAGCAATTCTCTTTTTACCTATGCATGTTAATGCAAGTCTTCTAGCTCAGTCCGCGAATCCAAATTCTACATTTTCCTCAAGACCCACTTCCCACATAAAATCTTTACTAGCAACCCCAAGTAATAATGCTTTCTCTTTTCCCTGATTACTTTGAACACTTAAAGTCTGTACAATACAAGCTAGCATTTTGATTATTAGGCTAGTTATTATAGCTACCTTCTAAACGCTTCATGTATTGTCTCCTTACCTAGAATATTAGCTCTCAGAGGACAATAATCATGTCTTCTACTTCTGGGTTTGTATCCCCCCTAACTTTCAACATGTTGCTGGGCACAACAGGAGCAAAATTTCAATGAGATGACTGAAATATATAAAACTGCCTTCCTTTTCTGGAAGCTTTGATTGGTTGAGTGTTGGTGTTGTTTTATAAGGTATTTTTCTTTAGCATACAGATTTGAGAAAAAATTTAACCAATTACAAAGTAGGATTTTGGCTATTTTCCTTTCTTTACTCACTTAAAAGGAGTTAAGATTACAAGCAAGCTTTGAATGAGAATATAGGTAGGTTGGCAGATGTGTGATAGGAAGTTATTATGAGCATTGAGGGAGGTAAATTAGAAGATTAGGCGGTAGAATAGAGATATAAAGAGAAATTTGGCTCAGCTGAAAGGAAAGGGTAAGAGAGTAAATGTAAGAATCAATAAAAAATAAGAACAGGGGTCACAAATGCAGCATTATATAATATCAATTAGCAACCTGACAGAGGGTTTTGATAGTGGAGGTAAAGTATCAAGGAAGATTTTGGCAATGGCAACATGTACAGATTACAGAGAAAAAACTGATCTGATATGAAAAAAAAAAATCTGGTATGAATGGAAGAATTCAAGAAATAGAAATAAGAAAATCCAGACAATATTATGAAAGAGGAGGCGCTGGGGAAGAGAGAATGGGAATGAGGAGGAGAGAGGAAGTGATTATATTTCAACTAATAATGATGGAATTCCTGGAGGGTTTGGAGATAAAAGAAAAAAATAATTCTATCACTTCCAGCATGAAAAAGGTACTGTGAGAAATTGGATTTGGCTAAGAGATCAAGGATAAAGAAAAGTAGGAGCTAGACATTGCAGATAGCCTCTTCATAGCAATGTGATTGAAATTATTCAGGAAATGGAAAAAAAGGAGAATGTTCTCAGTTTGAAGACCAGAAAGTGAAAATATTCAGAAGAAAGATAAAAGAGAAGTAAAAGAACCAAAAGAGGTAACTCTCTTCAAGTTGAAAACCAAAATCAAGGGCATGAATGTCTGTGTATATAAATATACATATAACAACTTGACAACATTGTCAAAATAAAGGAATTATAACTTTAAATAAAAGCATTTATTAAACAGCACTGTTTTAGCTGCTAGATTTGCCTTCTAAGAACTTAAATTCTAAAAATTTCAAAAAAGTATTGTCAAATTTATAAGGAAAATCATTTATTTTGCCTTTACCACACTTTATTTTATTATTTTCTAAGATTTTATTTATTTATTTTTGCGAGAGAGAGTGTAAGAGAAAGAGAGAGCAGGAGCAGGGGGAGGGTCAGAGGGAGAGGGAGAAGCAGATTCCCCACTGAGCTGGGAGCCCCTTTGGGGCTGGATCCCAGGACCCTGAGATCATGACCTCAGCCAAAAGCAGACGCTTCACCCACTGAGGCACCCAGGCGCTCCTGCCTTTACCACATTTTAAATAAAACTAGCTTAAATTCTATTTCCTTATGTACATACATTAGAAAAAGTAATATTAGAACAGGAGAAAGAGCAAAATGGTAAAAAAAAAAAAAAAAGTATGGCTCAGCTGAAAAATAATGGTGGGAGAGTGGATGTGTAAGGAGGCAGAAAAGGAAGGAGAGGCCACAGATAATCATTCCTGAGTAACATAATAAAAATTAGTTCTCTGATAGAAAGTTGTGAGACTGGGGATAAAGCAGTCAAAATCACTGACAAGAAAGGCCATTTTTTGCAGCAGCAGCAGCAGAAATGTGTTCTCAAGATTATAAGTGCCTTACACTATGTAGAAAGGAAATGGTTCAGTTTTTATAAGTACATTAAATCCGCCAGTTAGTATAAAGCTATACGACAAATAATTTGGAAGCTAGCACTAGAATACATTTCCAGTCACTTGGGGAACTCTTCTAGCTCATTAAGCTATAATCATCATCAAGTCCTTGCAAGTCAATCAGGAATTAATATGTGCCAATGTCTGGGCTGTAAAAGTACAAGAAAACAAGCAGATAACTTTGGGTTGCTTTTCTATGTTCACAGAGGTTTATTATCTGACAGCCTGAACATCCAAGGTCATCAATCAGCCTACACATGGGAATTTGTATAGCTATAGTAAATTGGGAAGAGAATAGACACTGAGAGAATAGCTACATGACAGAACAAGAGATTTAAAATTATAAAGAAGTTCAAATCATCCTTTGAATGTCTATATTGAGTAACGTACCAAAGCTCTAGATCCTGGTAATGTCTATGGGGTTTTGGTAGCATCCAGCCATACAAATAACACCAAACTTCTTAAGGATATACACCATCACAATACTTTTTATTAAATGGCATAGGAAGATAACAAAAAAGCAAGGTTCTACCATTTTTTTCTTTTTAAAGATTTTATTTATTTATTTATTTATTTGAGAGAGAGAGAGAGAAACAGCATGAGAGGGGTCAGAGGGAGAAGCAGACTTCCTGCTGAGCTGGAAGCCTGATGTGGGACTCGATCCCAGGACTCCGGGATCATGACCTGAGCCGAAGGCAGTCGCTTAACCAACTGAGCCACCCAGGCACCCTACCATTTTTTTAAAATAGGCTATTTGCAGGTAATGATTATTGCTCATGAACCAATTCTTTTTTGCTGGATAGAGATAAAGCTGAAAAATTGAGCTGAAAAATATCCTAACAGGTCATGTAGTCCAACCTCTAGCATATTCACTCTATAGTATTTCTGATAAAAAGCCTGGCTTATTCCTTTATATTCCTATATATTCCTACTTTTCCCAAGGTAGACTATTGCTTCGGTGGGACTTTCTAACAATTGGAAAGTCCTTGAACACTACATCAAAAACTTATGATGTACTATATGCTGGCTAACTAAACACAATAAAAAAATTGGAAAGTCCTTTCTAAAATATGAAAGGATTTATATATCCAAATGTTATAGTCAAGGCTAGCTTCAAGGGCTTGTGACCTGTCCAAAGGGCCCCATGCTCAGAAGGGCCCCTGCTTAGTTTAATTCTCTGCTGTCACTGTCTTGAAATTTCTTAATTTTTGAACAAAGAGCTCTGAATTTTCATTTTGCACTGGGCCCCACAAATAAGGTAGGTGATCCTAGTTATAGTGGTTATCTCTGGGCAGCAGGATGATGGGTGATCACTATTTTTTTTTTAATGCTTATACGTATTTTTGGAAACTTTTACAATGAACATTTTTTACCTTTTTAAGATAAAAAATAAAGCTACTTCTTACACACTTTTTAAAAAAGAAAAAGGTCTTTCTCAGAATAAATGAAATGCTATTTCCTTGTAGCATGTGGGACCATGCAAAACATATTCTCTATTCAACACAATGGGTCTTCAAATATTATGATTATCTTATAATTATCTTGTCTCCCCTTGCTTATTCTTCTCTTCTCCTAGCTTAAAATACTCCTAGTTCTTTCAATTGTTTGTTGTATGAGATTTTTCTTCTACCATTCTCTTAACGTACCTATTTGTCAAAGTCTCTTATAAAATGTGCCATTCAAACCTGAATGCCAGATATGGTCTGAATAAATGCAGGTTTTTTATATTGTGGGCTCCAAGGTTATATTAATGCAGTCTAAGATCATACTAGCTTTTTAAGCCGCTACATCATATTATATTAAACTTGTGATTGACTAATCTACTTTGATCTATTTCACAAGTACAAGCACCAACCTAGGTATTCTCTGTCCTGTACAGCGGATTAAAACAACAACAACAAAAACCCCCTAAATGCAGTTTACATTTATCCATGTTAAATTTTATTCCACTGATGTCAACTGAGCATTCTAACTTGTCCAGATCTTTCTGAATCTTGATTTTATTTTCTATGACAGTGGTTCTCAACTGAAACTTCAAATTTGAATCATTTGGAGTTTTTGAAACTACTAAAGCCCAGAGATTCTAATTTATCTGGGATATGGCCTGGGTATTCTATTTTTTCCCTTAACTTTCTATTATAAAATTTTTCAAATGTAAAGAAAAAAGAGAAAATAATATATTGACACTTCTATGTGACCATCACCTAACTTCAATAATTATGAACATTTCATCAATCTTCTGTCATCCATCCCTCCTAGAGTCATTTACTTTGTTTTAAAAGGTTCTCAGTTGAACATAATATGCAGCCAGGGTTGAGATAACTGATCTATGGTGTTAATCGTCCCTTTCAATTTTTAGACACTTGCAAATTTGATAAAATTTTTATTCTTTTAAATTATTTAAAATTTTTTAATTTATTTTTTATTATGTTCAGTTAACCAACATATAGTACATCATTAGTTTTTGATGTAGTGCTCAACAATTCATTAGTTGCGTATAAAATTTTTTAAAAGATTTATTTTCGAGAGAGAGAGAGAGCGAGCGCGAGCAAGCCAGGGGAGGGGCAGAGGGAGAGAGAATCCTGAAGCCGACTCCCTGCTAAGCATGGAGCGGGACATGGGGGCTCGATCTCAGGACCCCAATATCATGACCTGAGCTGAAATCAAGAGCTGGCTACTGGACCAAATGAGCCACCCAGGAGCCCCAAACATTTCTTTTTTGTATTAGGTCAATAATAATGACAAACAGGTAGGACCCAAGGGCTGAGTGTTGGAGAGGCTGTTAAAACAGCCAGAGCTGGGCGCCTGGGTGGCTCAGTTGGTTAAGCGACTGCCTTCGGCTCAGGTCATGATCCTGGAGTCCCTGGATCGAGTCCCGTATCGGGCTCCCTGATGGCGAGGAGCCTGCTTCTCCCTCTAACCCTCCCCGCTCTCATGTACTCTCTCTCATTCTTGCTCTCTCAAATAAATAAATAAATCTTTAAAAAAAAAAAAAAACAGCCACAGCTTGAAGATGGTACTCATTATCAATGTACTAATTTTGCACACTTTAGTTTGACAAGTGTCTCTTTCTGCTTGTAAACTAGATTGAAGGCACTGTGTAAGGCAACACTGCTCTAGCTGCAGAGGAGTCATTTAAATGAACTTCTTAATTACAAATAAGATTTATTTCCATCTAAGTAAAATGTTTGATTATAAATTTTGGCCATAGAAATGACTGCTAGAACTTTATAGTAGGTTCTGTATCTTGTCATAAATTGTCATGTTTACAAAGTCAAAAAAGTACACCTTTACTGAATTTTTTATAATCTCAACTTCATTAAATGTTAATGAACAAACTAATTAGTAAACTGCCAACACACTTAGTAGAAAATACATTCAAATAGGAGAAAGTAGTGTTCTCAGAGGTTGTGGGTATTCTTGATTCTATTGCTTTTGCTACCAGATCTAAGCCCTTAAAACAGGACTGTGAATGCTTATTTTAGAATAATCCAATAGCCACAGTTGGCATTTTGAAAGCTGCCAACTTCACACTAAGAGCTTTGGAAAACAGTTAATAAAAATAACTCTTCTTTGTCCTGTTTTTCCTCTCCCTGCATTCTTTTAAAGACATTTACTTGAAAACTAGATATACAAATGATACAGCACTTTAAAAACATTATTTAGAAGACCTAAAGCTGACCATAATCTTCGTTAGTATAAAACGAGAGGACAACTAATACAATGATAAAAAATCAACAAATGTGATTGTTTTAAAACTTCACTTCTTTATACTGGAGTAAGGGAGAAAAAAAAAACCAAGACCATCTGGACTGGAGTTGAAAGAACAGTGGAGACAAAAAACACAAGGTTTAATTCTCAAGTACCTTTAATTCTCTATCAGGTTTTCCTATTCTATAGATGAGGGCATTCCTTTTCAACAATCTTTTCTAGTTGCTAAGGGCATTATATCTTGAGTCTCATATTTCCAACCGCAAAGAAATGAATCTGGAATATTTGCTGTGTCCCCAATGACTGCCATCTTTTGATTTTATACTATCATATTATTTGTCTTGCTTAGAATGTCCTCCTCATTTCTATCAAACCACATCCCAGATATTATTAGTTTTCATATTTGGCTGATTTAATTCAAAAACAATACAAACTGCTTTTTGACAAGATGCTCCTCAGATGTCACATTGGAATTCTGCCACCAGAATACCACCTATTGTTATTAATCACTGCTTTTAGGAATCTTTGTATCATTTAACAGGACATCTGATAAGCATACTTCACACCAGAACTGGCCTTGGAAAATTGTTTGGGGGTTTCAAATACCCCTCATTCATGACTGTAAATCACCAAAATCAGGGAGATATCATTACTGACTACCTCAGTAATTATATATTTGCTTGCTTAGTTGTTTATTATGTCTGTCCCACTAAATTATGAACTCTGTAAGGGTAGGAACTATTTCTGTTTTATTCACTACTGTATACCCAATACCCAGGACAGAAACCAGCTACTACCCCATTTCTCTGTTCCTCTTCATAGCAAAATTCCTAGGAAGAATTATATATATTCACTCTGCCTCCAAATATCCGCTTGGCTTCATATGCTCTAGTCCCTCTGGTCTCTGCTCATATGTCACCTTAAAGAGGCCTTCCTAGACCAAATTTATCTAAAATACCAACCTCCTCCCCTATCACTATACCTTACTTTATATTTCTTCATATGGCTCATCACCACCAGCCATGTAGTACTTGTTTATTTGCCTCCCTCAACTAGAATGTTAGCCCATGAGAATAAGGATTTAGTTTTCCTCACTTGCTGTTATCTCCAGCACCTAAAACAGTGCTTGGTTTTTAGAAAGCACTTGGTAAGTATCTGTTAAATGAATGTATCCTCTAAAACCACATACAGAATTTATTCTTATCTTTTGTGCTTATATAGCATTAGCAAAAGGTGGAAAATTGGGCAGATTTTCTAACGTAAAGGTAATATAAAATACATGTCATAGCTGTACTCCAACACGGTAAACATTATAGAGCCATTTATTTTATTATTAGTTTTTAGCTTACTTTACATCCATAGTCCACGAGAAGCATGGGTTTTCACCAGCTGAATCATTTCTACTTCAAGTATCATGTTTTGAAAAATATAACTAATGTGACTAAAGTTGTACGTATTCTTCAATATCACTCAGTAAGACAAGTGATGCTTTTATCTGCAGAAGAGATGCTTTTATCTGTAGAAGTGCTGTTGGGGAACTCCCAGGTTTTGGGCAATCATAGATCAAAATGAAATGCTGCTGTGGTATTTTATTCAAATACTTGTATATTATTCTGGTTATAAATCATAAATGCATAATCACAATCATACCAAAATTATTGAATAACTATCAGTGTTTTACTTTTGTAGTGGAATCATTGCAGATTGGACATATTCAATGTTACTACTCCAAATCAATTTCTGTATACAACATGGGAAAAGTAATTACTATGGAAAATGGTATAAATATAGATGCTCCTTAGGCCCTACAGAAAATGGCACTCCATTACTAGATAAATGAATATCAGATGTTTATATAGCTGCTCACAAGTTTTAAAACTCATTTGACTCTCAGAACAATGTCATGAGGTAGGGAAGACAAGTTTTGTTTCCATTTTATAGATGAGGAAACAAAGCCTTTATAAAACAATTACAGCTGAATAGAGACATAAAAATATTAAAGAATCAGGGCAGACAAAGGTAGTAGGGTTAATGAGGCAAGCGCAATCAATGAACTCAGTGGTGTATTGATGTATTTATGGATGTTGGCTTGTAGCTGACTTATTAAAAAGAGAATCCCATAGGGTAACCCCCGGGAGGGGAAATTATACTGTGCTCTGTTCCTTCCCTGGAACATTTTGATCCATGTGAAATCAAGTAAAAAGTTCCTTTTAAAGATCTCTTTGAATGAGAAAGGTCAGCTTTATAAGAGGTTTGGAAAAATGAAAGTTGGTCAATATCATCAGTTTTTTTTTATTTAGTCTTTTTTTTATTAAAATGAAATCCACTTGATAGCAAATATTAGTTTCCTACTTACATTATAAATTTCCAATATCTTAGCCAAAAAACCCCTCTCTATACAATCCACATCATTATTATTATTTTAACTTAACTCTTGAGGATTGAAGATTCATGATCCTAAGGTGAAGTGGAGTAGTGGTTTCCTGTATGCTTAAGGAAAGAAAGACCCCAGCAACAAGCAAGGGAGGGGAAAGGAAGAGAGAACAGTGTTATCAACAGGTATCTAAAAAAACTCCTGAGGCTTATAGGTATGCAGTCAATAATCCTTCCACTGCTACCAAGAAAAAGTGGTGACAATGATCATCTTTCAAGTCATTAGACCACCAATGAAGCTGTCCTTTCTCATTCAAAACAACATAGATGGATCTAGAGGGTATGTTAAGGGAAGCAAGTCAGATAAAGACAAATACCATATAATTTCACTCATACGTGGAATTTAAGAAACAAAACAAATGAATAAATTAACAAAGAGATGAACAAAAAACAGACTCTTAAATATACAGAATTGGTGACTGCCAGAGGGGAGGTGGATGGGGGATGTGTGAAACAGATAAAGGGATTAAGAGTACACTCGGGCGCCTGGGTGGCTCAGTCGTTAAGTGTCTGCCTTCGGCTCAGGTCATGATCCCAGGGTCCTGGGATGGAGTCCCACATCGGGCTCCCTGCTCAGCAGGAAGCCTACTTCTCCCTCTCCCACTCCCCCTGCTTGTGTTCCTGCTCTCGCTATCTCTCTCTCTGTCAAATAAATAAAATAAAATAAAAATTAAAAAAAAAGAGTACACTTATTGTGATGAGCACTGAGTAATGTATAGAATTGTTGAATCACTATACTGTACACCTAAAACTAATATAACACTGTATGTTAATTATACTGGAATTAGATAATTATTTTAAAAAGATCTTTATTTTTTTTACTTTATTTTATTTTTTGTAGTTTCAAGTTTTTACTTAAATTTCAGCTAGTTAAGATACAGTGCAATATTAGTTTCCGGTGTAGAATTCAGTGATTCATTACTTACATACAACACCCAGTGCTTATCACAACAAGTGCCCTCCTTAATACCCATCACCCATTTAACCCACACCCCTGCTCACCTCCCCTCCAGCAACCCTTAGTTAGTTCTCTATAGTTAAGTGTCTGTTTCTTGTGTTTGCCTCTCTCTTTTTTTTCCCTATGTTCATCTGTTTTGTTTCTTAAATTCCACGTATGAGTGAAATCATATGGTATTTGTCTTTCTCGGACTGACTTATTTTGCTTAGCGTAATACTCTCTAGCTCCATCCACATCACTGCAATGGCAAAATTTCATTCTTTTTATGGCTGAGTCATATTCCATTTTACACACACACACACACACACACGTCACAACTTCTTCATCCATTCATCAGCTGATGGTGGACATTTGGGCTCTTTCCATTATTTGGCTACTGTTGATAATGCTGCTATAGACATCAGGGTGCATGTGCCCCTCTGAATCAGTATTTTTGTATCCTTTGGGTAAATACCTAGTAGTGCAACTGCTGGATATTAGGGTAGTTTTAACTTTTTGAGGAAGCTCCACACTGCTTTCCAGAGTGGCTGCACCAGTTTGCATTCCCATCAACAGCACAAACGGGTTCCCCTTTCTCCACATCCTCGACAATATCTGTTGCTTCCTATGTTGTTAATTTTAGCCATCTTTAAAGTACACTTGAAAAAAATAATAATAAAGTACACTTGACCCTTGAATAACATGGGCTTGAACTGTGCAGGTCCACTTATACGTGGATTTTTTCCCACACATACAGTGCAGTAATATAAATGTATTTATTCTTTCTTATGATTTCTTTAATAACACTCTCTTTTCTCTAGTTTACTTTATTGTAAGAATACAGTATATAATACACAAGATACATGCTAATTGACTCTTTATGTTATTGGTAAGGCTTCCCTCAATGGTAGGGTGTGAGTAGTTAAATTTTGGAAGAGTCAAAATTTATATGTGGATTTGTGACTGCACATGGCAGGGTGGGGATGGTGAGGACTGGTATGCCTAACCTCCACATTGTTCAAGGGTCAACTGTAATTTTTTACGTGATTTCACATGGATCAAAATGTTCCAAGGAGGGAGTAAAAGAGGGAAGCACACAGTGTGATTTGTCCTCCCGAGGTTTGTCCTATGGGATTTTCTCTTCAATAAGTCAAAATGATATTTATTAATTTACAGTGTGTGTAGGGGGGATTTGATATTTCCTTATCTAAAATGTAATGTCATGGCCACTGGTACTCCAGTCCCAATAATAAGGTACCTGGGAAGCCAAAAATTTTATCAGATAGTTCCTTTGTGAACATGGAATGCAGGCATATTTTGCTAAGAAAAAAATGAGAACATTTTCAGAGTTGGGCTCCTTGAGTTGGGAGTGGGGAAAAAAGAGAGAAAGCCTTATATTTTTGAGGGATGGTCATTAAGAAATTCTTTAAAAGGCTACTTTATTGTTTATTATGTATGTGTATAATTATTACGAATCATTTACACGGTGATTTGTTAAGTTTATATAAATATAAAACATTTTGAAATGGAAAGCTCATTTAAAACGCTATTATGTTCTAGTTTTTACATATGATTTAATTTCAAAATAATGGTGCCAAGATGAAAGAGGAGATAAGAAAACAGAATGTCTAAAACTTCTCCATTTTAATAAATTTTACTTTTTAGTCTTGTTCTACAACCCCCAAAGAAGGTCTACTGAGGGAGATTGTCAATCTAACACACAAGAACCTGCTTACACTTTTCAGATATGGAATATTCAAGAATAAAATAGTCTCAACAAATAATCTAATTAAAGCTTCCTCATTGATAGTCAGGTCTTCCTAAGTCCCAAACACCAGAATGTAGCCCCATAATTCCACTCATTTAGTAGCTCCAATCTACCAAGCAGAGCAAATTGTTGATTTGTGCTTAATAAGCCAAATATGCATAAATTATTTTCAATTACATAAAGCCAGGTGCTAAATTTAGATGCCACAGGAAAGTCATTACCTTTATCAGCCAGGATGATCATGTAAGGTAATGCAAAAATCCAGAAGGGTGAATTACTTCTCTAAATGAAAGAAAATTACTTTATCTATAAAATAACCTTTATGTATAACAAAAATATCCACAAGATATCTTACCCTGCTGTGAACCAGGACAATTAAGTAAGATAAATTAGGCAAATGATAGGTAATCTACAAGATATCCCTTAGATGTGTTTCAGAAATTTAGAAAAGGACCTCGGAATTCTAACTTACAAATTAGTCTCCTGTTATAACCACCCTAGGGTTCTCTGTTGCCCCAATTCCATTATTAGAAAAAAAAATAGAGTCAACTAACTTCAAGTCCACAGCTCAAGTCATTACATTGCTGGTGGTTACTGCCAATTATCACATGGCAAAGGAATAAAATCTTAAAGAAAGTAGAACTATTAACATTTCTAGGAGGTTATTATCTCTTCTTCATTAAACAAAATGTATAAAGGAATCATTTAAAGGGGTAGCACATAACACTGGATTTCAGCAAACAAAATGGACAAAGGCAAGCTTATGCTGGCACCCAAACTCCTGTGAGAGCTAATCCAAATGTGGATTTGCAGTAAAGCATAGCAAAGCTCTTGGCTTCACAAATTTAAGTCAGAATACAGTAACTGAGCAGTTATGAAACTCAGCACACACTTTTCCTCTGGACCAAAAAGAACCAAACAAAGCTTAAAAACACCTCTGCTCCTTTCTGACCCATTTTGCTTAATTTACATGTAATATAGTGGCAGCACTCATGTGGAAATTTCAAGCATTTTGAACATACCACAGGTAAAACGATCATGCAGACAGACACACTGACCACAATATGGGGTTATGGCTATTCTCAACATACATGTATGATAGAAATCTTGGTTTATTTCTGCAGACAAATCTCTTATTCTACAGATATGCGTTTGAAGAGTACATGGGAGTGGGTGGAATAGAGAAACGGGTGCAATTGGTCCATGTTTTAAGAAAATATGTCAAATGAAAAACTAAAAACAAAACAAGGAATGATTATTTAAAGGAAATTTGCAAGAAGTGAAAAACTATTTTATACTACATTACACTGATCTGATTCTCAAGAATCTGATTTACCTATTATTTTCCAGGAACACAGTTGTACAAAGTGAAATATACTTCTTTGGTAATGTGGACAAGAGCACCATAAAAATTCTGGTCAAATAAAATGGGGAACCAAAATATTATGCTGTAACACAGGGCTATAAGATCTACTTTAAATATACTCTGACCTGTTCTCCATGGACTAAAGAGGGTAAATTATGTCACTTGGTATTTATCAAGACTGATTCTCAAATGTTAATCTGGAAAATATATGCATCTATTAAATGGAAAGGCTCCTCTGTAAAATAACACTTGTAATTTTTAAAAATCAGAAAATGACAAAATGTGAAGTTTAATGAGGCAATTTTTGTTGCCATATTTTCAAGAGGACCTTTTCAGAAGCTGGATGAGATGAAGAGGTCTTGCAAAATTAAAAAAAAAAAAAAAGTCCTGCAGAACCTCAGAATTATCTCCACCCTGGGCGGGGGGCGGTGCTTGAAAAAAAGGAAAGAACAGCACACATTTATCAGCAACTTAACAACATACATTGATTTAGCACCTACTACCTTTCATTTTATCCTCTCAACTCTGTGAGGTAGATACCATTTCACAGAAGAGGAAAAGCCATGCCATCTCCTCCATGAATCTTTACACAACCTTTCAGTTATTTGGTTCTAATTCTAATTTGCCTGATTTACTAGTTACTGGTTATAATTATAATTTGCCTGGTTTACTGGTTACTTCCCCCCAACCCCATCCTCTCCCCGCTTATCCAGGTTATGAGCAATTAATTCAAAGGTGGGGAAGTGAATCTTAATTGTCTTTGTACACTAGAATTCCATGTGGCACACAGCAGGCGTTTATGGTTGAATAAGTTAAAGAATTTGTCGAATGCCATTCAACAAGAGATGAGGGTAGGACTGAAACGCAGGTTTTTGTATTCTTCCCTCTTCCCGCTACATCACGCTGCCTAAATGAAGTCTGTCTGGCCCACCACTTCAAGGCCACCATACCAAACTGCAAATTGTCACGAAAAAGAGCCCTGCGTTCCCCAGTGTCCAAAAGTTTGAATGCCCCCACCCCAGACGGGAGGTCTCAAAATTCTCCGGAGGCTTTCAACACTTGACCAAGGAACAGTTTTGGATTTGCAAATCAAATCACTGAAGGCAGGATGGATTAGGCGGCCAGAGTTAAACTTCATTTGTTTCACGGGTTTGCTAACAATCATGGCTTTGAAAGGGCAGCGCCAAACCCTTGAGAGGGAAACGAATTACGATGGTTACTCTGAAATAAGATCCCAAGGACTGAAAACGGGGTGACAAAGTAAAAGATGCTAAATTGGGAGAGGTCAGCAATTCTGAGACCTATCCCTCGCCCTCCCCCTACTCCGATCCGCTCCCCCCACCCCGCTTCCTAATCTCTCATTTGAAGCCCATCCCTCAGGATGTGACTGGGGCTCCTCCCTTTCTCCTCACCATCCTCCCCGCCCACACACACACACACACACACACACATACACACCCCGCACTCCCCAGGATGGTGATTATCGATAGGGGATTTTGTGAAAAAAGTTAAGTCCACAACTGCGAACTAGCCCCTGTCACCAGCCTCAAAGCTACCTGTCGAGGACTAACACTCGTCATCAGCCCCCGCCCCCGTGGGAAGGGACCGGGCAGGTACTTTGCTTAAGAACCCCTCCTCTGCCTCTGATTGTTCCTCCGCCTCCGAAAGGACCCCTCCGACCTTTCCTCCTCCCACCCAAAGAGCAGCTGCTCGCCCGGTGAGGCATTCTCAGGACTCAGGGAGGGCAACGGAAATGTGGTGGCGGGAGAAGAACCCCAGCCCCTCCGCCGGGGGTTTAGAATCGAGCGGCGGGTGGCGACGAGTAACTGTTTACCCTCACCGCCTTTTAAGTGGCAGCGAGCACGGCCCCGAGGTGGGTGCGGGTGGCCGCAGCTTACCTGTAAGACCCCCTCCGCCTTCCTCACCGTAGCCCCGACGCCGTTGCAGCACGAAGTAGTCGTTGGACCTTTCCATCAGCCACAGCTTCAGCGCATTTTTCAGGAGCACTTCCTCAGGCTTCAGCCACATCGCGAACTTTGTGCCGCCCGGCAGCAGCGATCCAGATGCCCTCCTCACCTCCCCCTCCACCCGTCTATTTCCCTCTACTTCTCCTCCCACCAAATCTTCCTCAGGCAGCAGCGGCTTGGGTTCAGGTTTTCCACACTTCCCCCAACCCTCCCTTCTCTCCCACGTAGGCAGCGAGATTGCCAATTCCCTCCTACAGCTCTACCGCCCGACTGGGAAATAGTCCCGCTTCTTTGCCTCCTGGGAGTTGTAGTTTCCTACTCGCTTTTCTGTGCTCAAACAACAGGAGCCGGGACTACAATTTCCACAATGCACTGGGATGAGAACCGGGTGGGGGTGCTCTCAAAGCGCGTCCCGCCACCGCTTAAGTGTATTTTGCCTATTTAAAGTTTAAAGCGGTTTTTTGTTCAAATAAGTGAGCCCCAGGTATAAATGTATTGTTTCTTCTCATCCGTTTACAGCCGACGGTGGTAAACTGTAGAAAACAAAGTTTCTGGAATTTTGGAGTAACGAACGGCCCATTCCGGGAAGCGGCAGTACAGCACTGACATTTAATGAGCTCTTAACTTTGTACTAAAGCGATTTCATATACATTATCTCACGTAATT
Organism: Leptonychotes weddellii; assembly: GCF_054177405.1. NCBI lineage: Eukaryota > Metazoa > Chordata > Mammalia > Carnivora > Phocidae > Leptonychotes > Leptonychotes weddellii. The sequence continues at coordinate 35,272,432 of NC_138385.1, forward strand.
CTCACAGAGGTCTTGCGAAGTGGATATTATTTCCCACTTTGCACATAAATAAACAAGAGCACAGACAGGTGAGGTGACTTACCCTTTGCACATAAATAAACAAGAGCACAGACGGGTGAGGTGACTTACCCAAGGTCACGCGGTAAGTGGCGTCTGATACAATTCCTTGTCTAATTCAAAATCTTCTTAGATTAAGTTTCTTTCTGCCCATACAGGAAGACTATAAAATCTCCAGAAGCCACAGGATTTTCTTCACGCCATGGGCGCCTCCCTCCCACCACTGCCACCCCAATCTGTTTATTTAACTATTGCAATCAGCCACAGAAAATGTCTTCTCCGACTTTCCTTTTCAGGATCTAAACAATTTATGAGCATTTTTTCCCTTTTATTAACCCCTTTAAGGAAAAAAAAATCCCTTTCAGGGTGGTCTTCACCTCTTTGTACCCTTGGCATCTGCTTAAACACTAAGGTGAATGAGGTCAGTGATTTGTATGACCTCGCATTGAGGACTTATTTGAGGGATGTTTTTATTTATTTCGATAACTGAAACTGCCAGAATTAAAGAGTGCAGTGGGGGCGCCTGGGTGGCTCAGTCGTTAGGCGTCTGCCTTCTGCTCAGGTCATGATCCCAGGGTCCTGGGATCCATCCCCGCATCGGGCTGCCTGCTCTGCGGGAAGCCTGCTTCTCCCTCTCCCACTCGCCCTGCTTGTGTTCCCTCTCTCGCTGTGTCTCTCTCTGTCAAATAAATAAAATCTTAAAAAAAAAATAATAAATAAAGAGTGCACTGAACGCAAAAACGGTTTTGTTCAGGAAGACAGAGTTGGGGGGCAATGTACAAAAAAAAAAAAAAAAGGAGCTCTTGGTATGTTCTTTTGAGAATAAAGCCTCAGGCCATTTCGCTAAAAAAAAAAAAAAAATGGGGTGGGGCACAACCAGGAGCCAAAGAACTGTGCCTTGGAGGAGTGTCTCTGGCTTACACCTGGCAAGATGTGGGCCAGCTCAAGGGAGGCAGACGTGTGCTACAAGTAGAGATTTTTTTTCTTGGGGATGAGAAAAGGGTCAATTTGGGATTCTCTACTGCGAAAAGGTGGTAAATAGTCCCAAGGCAGCTTTCTGGAGAAGATGGGAAGAGGCAATCTTCCCAGAGCCCAAACTGCAATGTATCTTTGGGGAAAGCCATCCCAATTTGGATGTATACTAAGGAAGAGAATTTCTCATGTTCCTGGTAAAAGATTGGTAAATGTAGCAGAGAGATGTAAGGTGCCCCTTTTACCTTTCCTTCTCCTTTTAATTTTTTTCCTCATCAAACCACATTCTTTTGCAATATCCTTAATGGTTACAACTGTGACAAGGGCTGTCCAGAACTGGATAGTTCCTCTGTATAATATTGATTTAGTCTTTATTAATAAACTTGCACATTTTTACATCCTTACTTTATAGATGAACAGGAGTCTCAGAAGTTAAATAACTTGCCTAAGATCACATAGCTAAATAAGTAGCGGAGTTGGGGTTTGAACCTAGATCTGACTACAAAACATGACACTGTACTACCTATGCATACGGTTTGTAGATACCTCAAATACGTGTCCAAAGCCAAACTTAATTCTCCAATATTTCCCCTGCCCAAAGTTGTTTATCCTTCTAGGTTCTCATAGTTCAGAACACCACTGTTTACCAAGATGATCAAGCTAAGAACCTTGGAATAATCTTGAACTTCTTACTCTCACCACCTTCATTGCCTCACACACACACACACACACTCATCTACTCACCTCTACTTTTTTTCCAAAAGTCCATCCCATCCTATTACTACTTCAGATTAGCCTCACATCACTTTCCGCCTACACTCTAATAGCATCTCACCTCATCTGTCTGCTTCCATTCTTGTTTTCTGATTTATCCAAGCCACATATTTATGGACATAATGTTATACCATGCAGAGATAATACCTCATTTATCTAGCAGTCAATCTTTCAGCTGACTCAGGCTTCTAAATCATAGCCTGAAACACCTATGTGAAAAGATACTAGAGGGGCACCTGGGTGGCTCAGTCAGTTAAGCGTCTGCCTTCGGCTCCGGTCAAGATCTCAGGGTCCTGGGATCGAGCCCCACATCGGGCTCTCTGCTCAGTGGGGAGTCTGCTTCTCCCTCTGTGCTCTCCCCCCACCTCTCTCAAATAAATAAATAAAATCTTAAAAAAAAAAAGAAAGAAAGAAAAGGTACTAGAAAACCCTAAATAACAATTCCAAACCCTATGCCATGGAAAAGCTGAGGCTGTCAAAGATTCTACTGGATTCTTATTTGAAGGGAATTTTACAAGCTTAGTTGACGCTTTACAGCCTGCGGCAGGTTTAGAAGCAGTAAGATTCAAAACAGGCAGAGCACTGCTGGAGGAGAACCATTTAAAGGTTTGCTGCTCAAAATCTGGACCCTGGTCCAGCAACATCTGTGTCCCCCAGGAACTTGCTAGAAACTCAGAATCTCAGACCCCATTCCAGACCTGCTGAATCAGAATGTGCATTTTAACAAGATCCCTAGGTAATTTGTAGGCACATTAAAATTTTAGGTGCATTGATTTAAGCAAATTAGATATTTGAAAATCAAACTCTACAACAACTTGGGGGTGATTAATCATGTTTCCATTAAGACCTACATAGGCATCTTTTAAAAATAAACCTTGTTAAAGAATTTTAGATGACTGAATTGCTTTTTAAAAAAGTTTCTATCAGGACATGCCCATTAAATTTTTCTTTTTTTTTTTTTTTTTTTTTTGCCCATTAAATTTTTCTAAGGCAGTGGTTGAGAACTGGGGTATTGATTGAAGGAGAAATTGCCACTCTCCATGCTAAACCCTATTTATATATACTATTCTCTAACCATCAAAATCTAGGTATGTCCACAAGTGTCTCACATTCATGATGTTTTTGGAGAAAAAAAGCTAGTGGGGAGTATCTTTCAATCTTTTCACCAAATTAACTCTAAGGTAGGGGACAATGAATCTCTGGAGGCCGAAGTGTCCACTGTAATCAATTTCTTACGTAGTATGTAAATATAAATTTTTATATTTTTTAGTGTTTAAAAACAGTTTTAAAATTCACTCCGAACAGAAGAGGCAATTATTTGTTACAGCCTAGGGTGATAAAATTTCTCCAGATGTTACAGAGCTTAATTAAAATACTTAGTAAATGAACAAAAACTAGATGGGGGTGGGGGAAAGGAATGTTCCTAGCATTCCAACTGTCTTTAAATGCCTGGGAACCATTATTATTATTTGTAAGATAATACAAATTAACTTCTGCTAAACCTATAAATGAACTCTCTGAAAACCCCTCCTTAAGTTGGAGACTCCTTGTACATATATTTCTCCTGCCACTGTTAAAGGAATCAGTTTATATTTTGATTATTATGTGAGAGTCATATAAAGTCGGTTGCTCAAATGATCTGTTCTCAAAAAAGGAAGAAAATTCACAAGTGATATGGAATTCCTCTTTGTATATGCTGAAGAGAATTGAAAACATACATCTACACAAAGACTTGCACATATTCATAGCAGCATTATCCATAATGGAAAAAAGTGGGAAAAATCCAAGCGTTCATTAACTGATGGATAACCAAATGTGGAATATTCATACAATGGAATATCATTCATCAGTGAAAAGGAATGAGGTAGGTGCTGATGCATGCTTCAAACATGAACGAGCCTTGAAAATATTATGCTAAGTGGAAGAAACCAGTCACAGAAGACCACACACATACTGTATGGTTCCATTTATACAAAATGTCCAGAATAAGCAAATCTATAGAGATAGAAAGCAGATTCGTGGTTGCCTGAGTCTGGGACTGGAGCAGAAATTGACTGCAAATGGGTACGAGGGAACTTTATGGAGTTAGAATGTTCTAAAACTGGATTGCAGTGACAGTTGCACTCTATACATTTGCTAAACATTGTGGAACTGTACATTTATAATGGGCAATTTTTTGGTATGTTAATTATACTTCAGTACAGATGTTGACAATTTTAAAAATTATAAAATTCCACCCCAAAAAGCCTTGTTAAAGAATTAGGTACTGAAGGTACTAGAAAACCCTAAATAGCAATTCCAAACCCTATGCCATGGAAAAGCTGAGGCTTTTCCCGCACAAAACAAGAAATAAGAATATAGGTCAAGTTTACTGTGTGGCATCACACACGTACACCTGGCATATTGCCTCATAAGACATATGTGTACCCTGGTTTGAAAATCATGGCTCTGAGGTGTCCCAAGCATGTTTATTCTTCCCATGTTTGACAAAAGAGATGCACTTAACCCATTAACAGCATCCCAGCAACCATATTGCCAAAGAGAAGGCTGAAGGAAAAGAAATTTTAAAGTAATAAAATGGTTTTATGTCTTGGGTAGTATGAAGATGGACTGGCATCAATGTGTTTTTCTAAACTTATATTATCAGTGGTCAAGCTCATTATTTACCTTACTGACATTGAAAAATAATTCATGGTAGTTCAGTTATATTACAATGACAGCAATTCCTCTTTATGAAATGAAGTGTATAAATAAATATCCTAAAGTTTTAGTTTTTATTCATCAAATATATCAATGACCATTTATATCGACCATTTTTTTCCTCCAAAATCCAAGCATATATGAAAAGTTAGTATAGGCTAACTGGACTAAACACCAGACAAAAACTTTTATTGGAATATTTTATTTACATTTTATATTTAAAGAGAATCAATACAAATCGGGAAATATTTACAGCATTTCAAATCAGTGTACAAGAATGCAATGGTTTTGTCCATTCTACATTTAGCAAACAAAAATACATGTCTGTTCAGCTTTTGCCTAAATTCTGCTGGAATTTGCACTGGAAACACAACTTTAAAACCAAGATAAG